>NW_008360324.1:2869984-2917619 GCF_000622305.1 Nannospalax galili | reverse complement strand
GGAAAGAGGGTGGAAAATAAAGCATCTGTTTTCAGAGAGGACGGGGGCTTGGGGACTGGAAGGGACAAGCAACTTCCCAGGAGTGAGTGAAGGAAACAGATGTCCTCCGCTCCCAACACCTGCTGCCCTGTAAAGCAGACTGCAGCAGCCACCAGGCCCTGGACAATGAAAGGACAGGAAGAGGACTTGTCTGAGCCCTGCTGAGCATCCTGGCAGCCACCACCAGCGGGTATGTGGTCTGTACACCTCCATCAACTGCCTATGTTCCGTACACTTCCATATAGACCCTCATCCTGGACTTTCCTTTCAATTTGTGGAAAGTCAGCTCTGGTTCAGCTGAGTGGCCCATGGCAGGGTGGCCTCTCTTGCTCATGCTTATCTGATCATCTTCACCACTGATTGGCGCAAGCCACATTTTCTGGTTTCCCCGTAGGTAGAAGCCTCGTCTCCCATAGGAGGCAACAGAGACCTCACACGCCAGGCAACGCTAACAAAGAAGCCTAGCAAAGGCAGCTCAAGTAGGCCTACCTAAATGACATTCACTGCAGATGCCCCATTCCCAGAGGCCTCACTGAGGCCAAGGACTACTAAGGCCAATTAAGGACGCTGAGCTCCAGTGGGGCCAGCTGACAGGTCTCAGCAAAGTTTGAGAAACACATAGAAGGAAGGAAGCCTCATCTAGGGATTCTCAAGAGGAAGGGCTGCCCTGATGAGATATCAGAAGGTTGAAAGAAACCAGGAATAATACAAGCCAAATGGGACAAGAGTTTGAAAATATTTAGCCCATCTACATACAGACTAGATTCTAAGGCAGAATCTCTTGGGGCAGAAGTGACCGTGCCATACCTTCTGAACACCAGGGGGCACTGCTAGGAGAGGTGACAGGCTACAGCCATCTGTGACACAGACTACAGCCCCCCTCAGCTTCCAGATAGCGTGGATATCAATCTCTTAGTCTGTCTCCTCACTGCCTGGAATGCAGGTCAGTGGATAACCAGAGCTAAAGGGATGGCATGTAATTCCAGACAGGCTGTTCAACTCCATACTGAAGAGCAGAGGTTGTGGGGGGCATTGTTTGACACCCCCTATGAACGCCAAGGCCTAAAACATCAACTGAGATGCTTAAAAGAAAAAAAAATGTATTTAATTAGTTTCTAATAGGGGCAGAGAAATTCTGAGTCATGCTCTCAGAAAGAACTGTGGTGTCTAGGGCTGGAGATGTGGCTCAGCAGCTAAGAGCACTGCCTGCTCTTGGAGAAGACCTGGGCTCAGTTCCCAGCACTCACATGGCAGCTAACAACCATCTGTAACTCCAGTTCCAGGGAATCTGACACTGTCTTCTGATCTCTGCAGGCATTGCATGCACATTGTACACTTATATATATGAAAGCAAAACACTCATAAACATAAAATAATTTTTTTTAAAAAAAGCAAGAGTTGGAGCTGGAGAGATGGCTCAGCATTTAAGAACACTGACTGCTCTTGCAGAGGACCCAGGTTCGATTCCTAGCACCCACATGGTGGCTACAATCCGTCCATAACTCCAGGTCCAGGGGAATCCGAAGCCCTCTTCTGACCTCCGCAGCACTGCATGACACAGGTGCACTCACACACATGCAGGCGATACACTTGTTCACATAAAATAAAAATAATAAAATATAAAAAATGAGAAAGAGTTGTGTCTACTGCAGGCTCGTTCATTCCACAGACCTTTCATTAAACCCTCCTTTGGTTCTGATAAAGGTAGAAAGCACCCACACAACCTCTCAGGTCCGACCTGTTTCTTGTCCTGTCCCCGTCCCCTCCAAATGCCCCTTCCCCTCTGCTCTGCCTTGCTTACCAGGGTCCAGCCTATGGCTTCATAAAGCCAATAGGAATAAACCTCACCTGGCGTCATCTGAGTTACTATATTCTCTGCCCCCTAGTTCACAGAAAACTCATCTACCAGAGTATTATCTAAAACAGCAGAAGCCAGGGCTGGAGAGCCTGCTCTTGCAGAGGAGCTGAATTCAGTTCCCAGCACCCACCCAGAGGCAAAAAACAATTTGTAATCCAGTTCTAGGGGATCCGACGCCCTCTTCTGGCCTCCCCAGGCACTGCACACATACTGCACTTACATGCAGGCAAAATACTCATACACATAAAATAAAAATAAGTAAATCAAAAAAAGTTAAAAACACAGAGGGTGGCTTGAGGGAGAGGCTGAGGCCTCTGTGCCTTTTTGTCCTGCCAGCCTATGCGGGACCTATAACATCCCAGTTAGGTGGAATTAAAAATCATAATTAAAACAATAACATCTCATTGATACCCCATAAACACGTAACATTTTTATGTGCCAATTAAAAAATTATTTTAAAGGGGCTGGAGAGATGACTCAGCAGTTAAGAGCACTGGTTGCTCTTCCAGAGGATCTAGGTTTGGTTCCCAGCACCCACATGGTGGCTAACAGCCATCTGTAACTCCAGTTCCAAGGGATTCAACACCCTCTCTGGCCTCCATGGGCATTGTATAACACAAACAGTCTTACATACATGCAGGTAATACACTCATACACATAAAATAAAAATAAGTAAAATATCTTTAAAATAAAAATAAATAAAGCTAAAATAATGAAACACTCATTTTCATCTACAAATTAGAAATTGATCAACTGGCAGAATCCACCTTAAGGAAATTTTCGAACAAGTAGTCATCACAACTTGGCAAAAACAAGATGAATGTGTGTATGTGTGTGTCTATGTGTGTGTGCACACGTGGGAGGGGGTGTGGGCACACACATGCCACAGGCTGTTTATGGAGGTCAGAGGACAACTTCAGGACAACTTCAATTGTCCACATTATCTAAGGCAGGGTCTCTTTGCTGCTCACCAATGCATACACCAGGCAAACTGGTCCAAAAGCTGCCGGGAACCTTCCCATTTCCATCTCCTACCTCTCTGTAGAATCACTAGGAGCACAGACATCTGCCACTGTGCTCAGCTTTACATGGGCTCTGGGGATCTGAACTCAGGTCTTCATGCTTGCATTATAAATGCCTTACCCACTGAGCCAACTCCCCAGCCCCAGAATGACTATTTTAAATGGCTGAAATGTCTAAGTAAAGGCAAATTATGTACACTGAAGCCCATCCATTAAGATGATAGTTGTGTAGAGCACTGAACATTGCAAGGGTCTAATAAGTACTTGTTAGTAAGTACTAATATTTAATGTTTCCAAAGAATGGTGATGATGGCTCTTAAAATGTGTTTTTAAAGGTATAGAACACTGTGAGTCCTCATAAGCCTCAAAAAAAAAGTTTATTTTAAGCAGGGCGTAGTGGCACATACCCTTAAGCACTCGGGAGGCAGAAACAGATGAATCTCTGTGAGTTCAAGGCCAGCCTGATCTACATAGTGAGTTCCAGGCCAGCTGGGGCTACAGGGAGACCCTGTCTCAAAAAGACCCCCCAAAAAAGTTTATTTTGAAAACATAAGAAGAAAATTCTTAAAATTTATAAAACTAAATTGTAATGATTTCTGAGAGATGCAGTTTGAGTAGATGTCCTGATAGTTGTCAGATATTTCCCATAATCAGAAACAAAATAGAGATTTAAAGAACCCAGTGAGATCCCATTAGTTGAATCCCACAGAGTCCAGGGCACCCCCTGACACCCCATACTCTCCCTTACCGGGGGGCAGGCCTCGCAGGTGGTCTTCCTGCACTCCAGCTTGAATCCAGAGATGGCTCCCACCTGCACAGTGCAGAGGCAGGTCGTGCACATGTCAACCATCACACTCTTCCCAGGCTGGAAACAGAAGACCAGAGTCAGGCCTCCCTGGCAGCCCAAGTCCTCTCCCACTTCATCCCCTCAAGCCTGTGTACTTTCCCATGCCTCCCACCAGCCATCACTGAGATGCACCTCCTGTTTCTGGTGGCCATCCCCTCCTGTCCTCCCACCTGAAGTATGGAGAGGGTAAGATTAAAGACAGGCAAGCAGACAGTGGGAGAGAAAGAGAGATGGAAATGTGCTCTGTGACTTCAAAGTGCTTCTCCATGTACAAAGACATGACCACATGCCTGGGGTGCTGGCCAGAAGGTGAGTGCAGGACAGCAGCCAGGACTTAATGGGGAGGCTAGGAAGTCCTTTGGGTTCTGGGAAGAGATCCCCAGGCTTCCTTTCATTCCCACCTTAGACTAGGTTGCCACCCTTCCCTCGGCAATCCATATTCCATCCCACACTGCTTCCAGCTCACCCCAACGATGGTGCCATTGAGCAGGCAGGCCTCCACAGGCTCTGGGGAGAGAAGCAACATGTGAATACAAACACACCCTCACTAAACCACACGCCAGGCCACTTCCCCTCTGTGCCTTCTCCATGTCCCAGCCTCTCTTTTCTGTCTCCTGATCCTTCTCCTCCACCTCACTCTAGGGTGTTGTGAGTCTTCCTGCCTGGGCCTCAGTGGCCTCCCTTCCCGTTCCCACCAGGGGATCAGGGCTGCGTGATTCCATACCACCCATCCCACAGAAAAAAGAGCCTAGTGTATTATCCACAGCTTCTGGGGCACTGGTTTAATTGAGCTTATATTTAAGGAATTGGGGGGGGGGTCGTTCTTTAAGTGTGCAAAAGAATGAAGCTCTACTGCCCTTAGGACTCACAAAGAATTCAGAGGAGGCTGGTGGAGGGTGTTAGTGTTTGCTTCTGTGTGCTTGTCTGTCTGTCAGTCAGCAGGGTTTAAGGGTGGCAATGCCTTCCCCTAAGTGACACTTTAGAGCACCATTAAAAGAGTGGTCTCAGGGAAGTCTACTGTTAAGATCGCTAGATAGGCTGACTAGACTCCAGTGGATGAATTTGCACTGAAGTACATCTAGGTACAAATGCTTGACCAGATAGAAATTGACGTATGTCGGAATGCAAGAGGACCAGTTGCCGGGGCAGGGGCACAGCTGGGGGAGGGGTTCTAAATTTGATTAAGAACTGTTGTATAAAATGTACAAAAGCGCAATAAAAAGTTTTCTAAAAAGGTGGTCTCCAAAATCAGAGAAGTCCAGTCCAGCCCCTGTCTACCACTCAGCACCATGAGCAGGGCAATGAGACAGCGGTAAAAAGCCATCACTGGGTTTAGAGCTGGGCAGAGACCTGCAGAAAACTGCCCTCATTTCCTCTCATCTGCTCTCTCACAAATGCATTGAACAGAATGCATTGGAAAAAAGGGGAGGTTTTCATTGTGCCGATTTCTTTGAGTTGTTGAAAAAGGCAAAGAACTCAGGAGCCTGAGGTGAGGAGGAAAGAGGCCTGAAGGCAGGCCCAGGCCAGCATGACTCACCACAGCCACAGCTGGGGCAGCAAGCTGAGGTCTTACAGCTCAGCCGGAAGCCTGTAGGGCAGGTGGGGACGACCAGCTGGGGGCAAGAGACATTCCTCTGCTGCACAAAGACCTCCTCCTTCACTCGAACACACTCGTTGATAAGGCAGGGATCCTCAGGGGCAGCCCAATGAGAGCCAACCTGCAGAGCACCAGAGGCCATCAAACGCGCCAGGCAAGGCTGAGGCTCAACAGCTGGGCAGCATGCTGTTCTTCAGGAGTTATCTGGGCTCTGGAGGTGAGCCCTCATCCAGACCAAAAGTCAAAGCACAGGATAAGGTCCAGAGGGGATGAACAGGCTCATCTCAATAAGTCTGGGTTCAAGCTTCCCTGATCAGCTCCTGGCTCAGTCACACGTCCCCTACACTACCACTGTCAACCAGAGTAGCACCTTAGAGAAGCCAGGGGACATTCCCTGCCATTCTCAGCATTGGCTCTGAGTTCAACTGAGACATCAGGGGCACTCTAGAACAACAGTGTGAGCTGGCACAGGCGTGAGGCAGAGAGGAAGCTTCCCACGTCCCAGCCTGTTGCTTCTTCCCACCTGTATGGAGAACTGGCAGGAGGCTGGGAAATGCTGGTCCCCAACCCATGGGGTTCTAAAAACTGTTCCAGAAGTATCTAAGACCACAGATGGATGGCCTGGCCTGAAAGGGCTGAGTGCTGGTCTGTGCTCAGTCTGAGTGCTGGTCGCTATGGTGCTCAGTCCTCCTGCTCTATGATGGCAAAAACAATTGAAAGGGCTGAGATCATGGTTCAGAAAAATCCCCAGGAGCCACATATCTATAATCTTGGCACTCAGAAGACTGAGGCAGGAGGATCATGAATTCAAGGCCAATCTAGGATACACAGCAAAACTCTATCAAATAAAAGAAAGAAAATGGCCAGGCGTGGTGGTACACACCTTTAATCCCAGCACTCTGGAGGCAGAGGCAGGTGAGTTCAAGGCCAGCCTGGTCTAGATAGTGAGTTCCAGACCAGCTGGGCCTACAGGGAGGCCCTGTATCAAAAAAAAAGACAGAAAGGAAGAAAGGGAGGGAGGGAGGGAGGATAAAAAGGAAAAATCACCAGGAGGTTCTGTCTGGAAAGCACATTACAATGAACACTGTCTGGACAGGCAACACCCAGACGCGAAAGTGGCTGCACTCTGCTTTTCTAGGCCTCGGACTCATTTCTCCCAATGTCTGCTCACCATCCTATCTTTTCAGGTGTAAATTGGAATATGTCAAACCCTTGCAAACATTCTCTTCACCTTCCACCTCTATAGGCACTTGCTGAGCCTTGGCCATGGGATTCATTAAGGGAACCCTTTCCCTCTTACCCCCAAATGCCCTGCAGGGGAACACCCAAGTCTTATAGGTCAGGTAGAGGCTGAGTTAGAAGAGAGAAGCTCGGGTGGCCTTAGGGTTTGCAAACACTGATGTGTGGCAGGACTAAGCGAGCAATGTTGGAGATGTAGAAAGAGCAGGAACACCGAGCACCAACCTCATGGACGAGCACTCAGACCCCACCAAGATGGAGCAGCCTCTACTTTGAGTTTGCCCTGGAGTCTGGGAAAAGAGGGGCAAAACCTCCCTTGATCAAGGTTGAATGGGAAGCAGGGTGGAAAGAAGGATACATGGACGTAAAATTCACAGGTAACTGGATTCTAAGAGGGCAGTAGAAATCTATCTGAAAAAGCTCAATGAGTCACTCAGTTATCCTTAAGGTGAAAGACCTGGGTAGAAGATGGGCCATCTTCTCTATAAGGCAGGGTATATTCACTCTACTGGAAGGAGACAAAGGGGAAGAC
Organism: Nannospalax galili; assembly: GCF_000622305.1. Lineage (NCBI taxonomy): Eukaryota > Metazoa > Chordata > Mammalia > Rodentia > Spalacidae > Nannospalax > Nannospalax galili. The sequence continues at coordinate 2,910,485 of NW_008360324.1, read as the reverse complement.
CCATGAGGACACCTTGCATTCTTCCAATCCTGCCCCTCAGGTTCCTAGGGCTTAGCCCTACCAACTCCATCTTCTTATGGGAGGAAAAGACTTGTTCTTATCCTGGCATCAGAACTAAAGTTACAAGAGAGGCAATGCAGGAAAATGTTTAGGAAAATGGCTTGAGCCTGGCACGGTGGCACATACCTTTACACCCAGCACCCAAGAGGCTGAGGCAGGACCATGAGTTTGAGGACAGCCTGGGCTACATAGTATAAACAGTGTCAGGCTGGTTCACCATTTGAGATTACGGCTGAGCCCAGCCTTCATAGGAGAAGTGTCTTATTACAGCAGGTGGTAGTTAGTACAGAAACTCATAACTAACCAAAGTGCCAAGAATAAGTAATGGTGGAGTACTCAGCCACTCCTTCCAAGGCTCAGGGAACATCATGGAAGAGGGACAGAGGAACATAATAGCCAGAAGATGGGGAGATGCACAGCAAAAAAGATGTCTTCTGGACATGACAGAGCATTGCATTCATGTACTGGCTGTGGCTGTGGTTATCTGTTATCCACACAAGATTGGACCAGTCAACATTTCATCATGGGGGGGGGGCATGAGACCCCCATCCCTCCCTGAGGGACCATTGACAACTGCCAATTAATAGTTGTTGGGAGAGGGGGTGTAGCCACTAATAAGTTGCCCTTGTACTAGTAAATAGTCACCCATCCATGCTAGGGTGAGAAACTCTAATTAAACTCCGTGGGACAGGGGCACACACACACACACACACACACACACTGAAGACATGAGAACAGGAGGGCTTGGTGAGAAGAAGGGGTCTAACAGGAGAGGGAGGAGGGATGAGAGATTGGAATGGGGCATGAAAATGACCAAAATTCATCATATATAAATATATGAAAAAGTCAAACAATGAAAAAATTAAGGAAAATGACTTGATAAGCATCCAATGTGAACATCTGTGGTCACAGAAGACAGCTAAGCAAAGCTGCTCAAGGTAGGGAAGATATGAAAGAAAAAAAGTAGGGAGGTTGTGAACTCACAGTTACCATGACTAGGAGTGCATAAGTCCCTGGGACTTATGCCACTAGACTTTACCCTCCAAATTGACAACATGGGAAGTCTAAGAAAGCCCTAACTAGTTCCTAGGGGAGAAAGGGAATCCCAGCTGGAATTTAAACAATGCCAAAGCTGCGGGGAGAGCAAAGTACAAGGAGAGGAAACTGAGGTCAGCACTGATGGACAGCAAAATGAACTCCCAGGCTGGGCATCACCACCCTCCTTCCCTCCCCTCCTGGGGCCCGGACCTACACTCTTCCAGTAAGACTGTGAGTCCCCCCGAGGTGAACCAGCCACCACCTTGCACGCAGACGGCAGGCACCTTCCACAGCACTCGCCTTCATGGAAAATGTAAGAGAAGCCCTGAAAAACAGAGCATAAGGCAAGCCAGCAGCTAAGAAAAAGGTACTCTCACCTGAGCCTCATGAGTCCTGAGCCGTGGGGCCAGCCAAGACAGTTGGACTGGACATTTTCATCTCTGCTATCCACCAGCTTCAGGACCATACTAAGAAGTGATGGGGGCACAAGCCCTTGAGTCACTAAGCTCGGTCTTCACCAGGTGAAGAAATCAACCAGCCCTCCAGAAGATTCCGTGTTGAGACCAACATCCAATCCACATAAACATTAAAGACAGACCGGAGTTCAATTAGGAGCACCGAATGAATTTGACCTCTTCAAGACCAAGCCTAGGGCATCTTGTTGACTAGGGAGAATCCTCAGGATGTCTGGGAGGCAATCTTTGCTCTAATAGGGTGATCACCTGCATCCAATGAGTACCACGATCCCAGCACCTCTCCCGTGTAATGCTTTGGCTCTTGAATGGCCTCTAAATCCCCAAATGCTGAAGGCTTGGTTGCTGACATGTAGAACTACTGGGAAATGGTGAACCTTCAGGAGGTAGGGCCTTGTAGAAGCAAGTTAGAGCATTGGGGGTGTGCCCCTAAAGGAGATATTGGGACCCCAGCCTGGCTCTGACTCTGCCCCTGCCCCTGCCTCTCTGCCTCTGTACCTCCCCCAATCCTTTCTCCTCCCCCTCCTAGCTTCCTAGCCATCATGAGATGAGTATCTTTGTTGCACAGTACAGTCCCCACCATGGTATTCTGCCTCACTACATACTTGAAAGCAAGGAGATGACCAACCATGGACTGAAACCATTAGCCAAAATTAACCTTTCCTCTAAGATGACCTCCTCGGGCTCTTTGTCATAGCAACAGAAAGCTGACTAGCACACTACTTTGCAGAGATGAGCTTTTTTCTGCTATTTGGCATTTACACAGTAGTTTAAATGGTACAGTATTCCTTACAAAGTAAAAGGGAGATGGGCAAACAAACAGATACTGATCTGCCCCCAGAGAACCTGGCAGGGAGGCCAACATCCTGGGAATTTAATCAGTCCATCTTGCCACTAGAAGGTCCTCTAATCTGGCCAAAACACTGGGAACTTAGATTAAGAGCCTTCTCTGAAAAGCCATGTGCAAAGAACAGGCAAGAAAATGACACTGGCTGAGTGAAAAGCTGAAGAGAAAGAACTCAGGACAAGGCTTTACCTTGGGGCCATGTCCTTGAGAGAAGGAATAGCTGGACTGCTCAGGATGGTGTGGATGCCAACATACATGGCTCCCCAGACACACTCAAGAGTAGGGCAACACCTGAAGAGGCACCAACACTGCCTCCCCTAGAGGAATGCAACCACTCTGGAGACCTGGCTTAAGTTCACACCATCTCCAAGGGACCTGCTGACATCCCTACCCACGTCATGGCAATGCGCAGTGAACTGTCCCCAGCCTTTATCAGCTGAGACTCTAGGCATTTATTGCGCATTGATGAGGTGCAGGGTATTACAGAGGAGTTGACAAATTAGGATAATACACACTATATACCCTCCACTGTAAGGCAGAACATATCAAATGCCACGGAAGAAGCAAAGACTCCAGGGAAGCCTGAGGAGAGTTAACTAATGCCCTTAGGCATCTGGTATCCCTATTGGAAGCCTCTCTGAAAGTGCTGAGTCATCTGGATAGGTGGATTTTTTCTGTCTTTTACTGCACCACACACTGTAAAATTTACAGATGGTTCCCAGATACCTTGATCCCAAAGACCCACTCAATGACTTCCCATGTTCAGATACATCCGGCCATGGAACCAAATTTCTATCTTTCTAGAATTCTCCCCAACAATCCTAAGAAAAAAGAACATTTCTTCATCTCTTTTTTTCTTTTCCTTTATTTCTCCAAACTCTCTCATTGGCATCTATATTGGATATTTCTTATCAAAACACTCATCACAGACCCTTCTCCTTACTCACTTCTCTATCTTGTTTTCCCTGGCTTCCCAATTAACAGAAGTGAGCCTAATATTCACCCAACCAGAAGACATATTCCACTGAAAAATAAATTCCAAATTTCCTTAGCAGGACAATCCTTGAAGCATAATAATCATAGCTGATATTCAGATGGAAGATATGACACTCAGGTCCCTTGCCCCCTCCAGAGACAACCTAAGAGGCAGAGTTAAAGACCTCTTCTTTCTTCCCTGGATCACACTGGCCCTTGCACCACTGGGTATGTTAGTGACTTTATATAGCTATGAACCAAATGCCTGATAGAAGCAACTTAAGGAAGGAGAGATTTATTTGGCTCACAATCTCAGAGGTTTGAGTTCATGGTCACACCTTGGGCAGAACACCACAGCAGTGGAAGCATGTAGAAAGGAAGGCTGCTCACTTCATGGCAGGCAGGAAGCAGAAAGCAAAATCAGGGCTGCGAGCCAAGTACAAACCTCAAAGACACACCCCCAGTAGTCTACTTCCTCCAGGTAGGCCACCACCTCCGAAAATTTCTACCACCTGGAACTGAGCCTTCAACATATAAGTGTGTGAGGACATTTCATATTCAAACCATAAAATTGGGGTTTCAATTGCATTAGCCTAACAGAGTGGGCCCTGGACTCTAAGTCAACATATACCAATTTCTATTGGTTTTAGATATATAGGAAAGCTGTGCCCAACTCCGCTTCCTAAGCTAGTCCTTTATTTCCTATTGTCAAGTACAAACAACAATCCTCCCTCTTTTTCTTTCTGAGACATACCATGAGGGTGAATAAAATATAATCCTGCACCATATAATGACATTTCAGTCAGCAATGAACCACATATATGACAGTGATCCTGTAACAACAATGATAGCAAGCATAGTGGTGCATGCTTATAATCCCAGCACTCAGGAGGATCACAAGCTTAAGGCCAGTCTTCACTACATAGTGAAACTATGTCTCAGGAAAAAAGATTATACTGGAGCAGAAAAATTCTTATCACCAAGCATCCTAACATATGTTACATCCATAACACCGAGAAGCATAATGCATTAGTTTTAGCCTGTGGCAACACTGGTATAAACAGACCAACTGCACAGTCAATCACAGGAAGGTATGGCATATACAACCCTGTGCAGTGTATAGTATTTGATAATAAATGATTATGCTGCTGGCTTATGGGTATTCTATATTTTTTATTATTTTAGAATGTATTCTTGCCACTTTAAAAAAAAAAGTTTACTGCAAACAATTCATCATGTCATGCAGAAGCAACTTCATGCATCACATGTTGAGTGTGTCTCTAGACATGTAGATTTGTATATATTCTGTTATGTTCTCACAATGAAGTCACTCAACAACACATCTCTCAGAATGCATCCTTGCCATTAAGTCCTGCATAGCTCTACAACGAACTACACAGATGGAGAGAGAAAAGAGATGGGGGCCAGGCATGGTAGACATGCCTTTAATCCCAGTACTTGGTAGGCAGAGGCAAGTGGATCTCTGTGAGTTCGAGGCCAGCTTGGTCTATGTAGCGAGTTCCAGATCAGCTGGGGCCACAGGGAGACCTTGTCTCAAAGAGACCAAAAAAAAACAAAGGGGGGGGGACTCATGGGACAACAGGAGAGAAATGTCATGTGACCACGATGGCCTCCCACACTTCCTACCCTTCATCTCTGGAAGATTCCTCTGTATCTTTTCTGCAGATCTTTTTTATTATTATTTTAGCTACCTTAAGTGTGTTCTATCCTTTGAATTTAAAATACCCTACTGAGGGCTAAAGAGATGGCCCAGTAGTTAAGAGCCTGTCTGCTCTTGTAGAGGACCCAGGTTTAGTTCCCAGCACCCAGATGGTGGCTAACAACTGTCCTCAACTCCAGTTCCAGGGGATCCAATGCCCTCTTCTGACCTCCACAGACATTGCATGCACATGGTGTGCTTACATATATGCAGGCAAAGCACTTACACATGTAAAATAAAAATAAACAAATAACTCCCTACTAAAACTATTCTGTTTCAGAATTGGGTGTTACATTTATAAAAATGAACTCCAGGAGCTGGAAAGATGGCTCAGAAGTTAAGAGTGCTGGCTGCCCTTGCAGAGGACCTGGATTCAGTTCTCAGCACCCACATGGCAGCTAACAACCATCTGTAACTCCAGTTCCAGGGAATCTGACCCCATCTTCTGGCCTCTGCAGGCAACGCATACATGGGTGCACTTATATTCATGCAGGCAAAACACTCACACACTTAAAATAAAAATAAATATTTTTTAAAGTGAACTCTGAACAGCACTCTTACTATTTGATTGCAATTTATTGTTATCTTTGCCCATGGCTAATGGAATAGAAGTGGAGACCAAGGGATTTCCAAAGCTTGACATTTCCAAAAGGCATTTGTGATGCCACTGCATCCTCCACTCATCCCTGTGCCAGGAATGCAGGAAGGATGACAGGTGAGCTTTGCCAAAGCCCTGCTTCTGTCACCAAACCATACACCCCAACAGTTTCAAGAGCATGATATTCCCTGCTATTGACATTTACAGAAGCATCTGCCTGCCCTAGAACATCCGCATTAACATGACTATCTCCTGGCAAAAATTTAGTAAAACTAACAGTATCAAGTTTGTGAGCAGGGTTTGAGCCACAATTCTCTTTAAAGATGGGTGCTCCCTTCTACTGGGGTCTCAGCAGTCTTCGGTGTGCTGGAACAAAGGGGAAAACCACCACACGCTGAATTTGGGGAACACTGGGCATGTTTTCTATATTTCAATTTTAAACATGGTTTGAAAATCACCAGTCTATATGGAAACACTACCACGCATTGAACCAATCAGAAGATTCAGAGGGTAAGTCTGTTCTAGGGATAGGCTAGGGTGTCTGAAGTTCGGAGAGGGAAAATGGAGACTTCTCTGGGCATTCACTCCTGTCCTTGTCTCTGCTAAAACCAGCTCTGCCAGCTCTGGACTTAAAACCATATAGCACGAATGTCCGTTAGCCAAAGATGGACCACAAAAGGGTGGCATGGCCATCCTTATCTCACACTTCCCTCCTTTTGCCCAGCCTGTTACAGTTTAGATCTGAACTGTTGCCCTAAACATCCATGTACGGAAGGCTTGGTTCTGATGCAGCAGTGTTTAAAGGTAGGACCTTTGGGAGGTGATCAGATTATGAGGATTCTGGCCTTTTCAAATGATTAAACTATTGACAGCTACTTAGCTTATCAGGATATTGGGAGGCATGGAAACGTTAGAGGGCCTGCCTTAGTGGGAAGAAATCCCTTGAAGTATCTATACCTCTCTTTCTCTCTTTCTCTCTTTCTCTCTCCCTCCTCCTTTCCTTTTTTTGTCCTCCCTCATCCGCTCAAAGACACCCTTCCTAACATCCCCATCCTATCTCCCCTACCCAATGGCTCCATGTAGTACCCAGCCTCTGTGCCCTACTCACCGGCTGACAGCTGTCTTCACAAGGCTTCTGAGAGCACTGAGCCACCCGCAGGCCCAAGACAGAATCCTCCATGTCTGTGCAGGTGCATGCGTCACAGCCTTCCTCCCAGAACTGCCCCACAGGGTAGATGGTACCTTGGTGGACACAAACCTAGTAATGCAAGGTTAACAAGAATGAACCCATTTTGGTTCATTTTATGAAATCATTTATCCAGAGTGTAGAAGGTTCTCAGGAGGTAAGAAAACAGCCATACATAAGGCCAGGGTGGTTTCTGTCTATATCTCACCACAGTGAATCAGTCTTCTATCATAGTGAAACACAGTGGACCTCTCCTCCTACAGATTGTTATTTGTACCTTATAGAATGTGGTTTAGAGACTGTTCCAATATGTGCTAACAAGATCAGAAACAGGAACTTCATTTTACATTGCTCCCATAGCACTTAAGGCAATACCAGTTCTGTTTGAACATAGTAGTTGCTCATTATTGGATGGATGAAATGACAGCAATTAAGAAACCAACTATTAACTATTAGATAATCCAAGCAATTACAGTATTTCTTCAGCTAACCTACAAGTAAGCTCTTTAAAGTAACACCCAGGCACCAACTCAGAACCTAGCCATGATGAATACATAACAGAGTCACTGTCAATACCTCCTGAGTTCATGGAATTTCCATTGGGATGGAGATGAAATATTGGCTACCCACTCATCCACCTCATCCTGTAGCCTTTGGTTCAGAGATAAGTAATGGCTGAAGTTCAAATTCTCCATGAGGGGCAAGGGGTGGGCCTCATCCCATCTAGAGTTGAACAGTACCTACCTTGTCTGGGAGGCAGGTGGTAGTGGTGCAGCCACAATCATTGGTGGTGGCTGAGGGCAAGTACCCAAGTGGGCAGCTCGCTGTGGAATTGACACAGCTGCAAGCACACTCATATTCATCACAGCACTGGGTCTTCCGAAGGATCAGGGTCCGATGAGGGGGGCAGGAGGGTGGGGACAGGCTTTTGCACTCCTCCTTCCTGCAGACTGAAATGAGCACAGGTGACATTCATAGTCCTGCCACACTGATCACTGTTCTCAGCTGGGGCTCCCAAGTACTCAGCTGTGGCAGGGCTCTGGATAAACCTAGATCCAGGTATACAGTTGGAATTGCACATGAGCCAGGATATTTGGATAAACCAACAAAATGGTCAGTCTACAGAGACAATCATTAATGAAGAGAAATGTGGCTTGGAATTCTCATGGAGAAGGGGAGCTGATCAATCCCTGCACTGCACCCCAAGGCACATGTAGGAGAGGCAGGACCCTCCCAGCTATTGACTCTTAGAAATACCAAACACTGAACCCCTAAAACTAGAGAGGCCTGGGCATACCACAGCTGGTTGGCACTTGAAAATATTGGCAGCTTATATGATGCTATGTCCACCTTGGTAGCTAGAGCACCTTAACATTTTACACCTTCCAACAACATGCAAATGAAAGATTGCCAGCAATCCTGTCAGAGCCATGGAGTTAGTTTATTACTGCTAAAGCCCATCCTTGTATCCTGTGCCAACTTCCAACTGCCTTCAAACACCTTATGTACCCTCCACCCCCGAAGCCAGCACTGAGGAACCCACGCGAGATTCCAAAGTAGGCAGCCAAGAATACCACTGAAGATAGAATGAACCCGGGTAGCAGAATACAGAATCCCATGACTTACCACATCTAACTTTAGCCCACCTCTGTGCTTAGAGGTGGGCTAAAGGTAGATTACTTTTTCAGCCACTATTTCAGCATGGTGGCTCATGCCTCTAATCCCAGCAGAGGCAGGCAGATCTCTGTGAGAGCAAGGCCAGGCTGGTCTACTCAGTGAGTTCTAAGCCAGGGGCTACAAGGAGACCCTGTCTCAAAACAAACACACACACACACACACACACACACACACACACACACACACACAATTTCAAGATTGACTATATAAGCCTACAGAGGAAATACTCTATTAAAATTTTGAAATAAGATTCTAAGACAAAGGTAAACAAGGTAACATGCCCTCCCCTCTGTGGCGAAGAGGAAGAGGGGAGCTAGAGAACAAATAGTGATTGAGTTTGGAGTCGTAGTACCTGAACTCCAAGTGCTTAAAGAAGTGCCTGTAGCTACACCCCCACTACCACACCAACAGCCGCTGAAGCTCAGACTACCAGAGGACTCAATTCAGTATGAGCTTAACCCCTCTTTTCAAATGAACCCCGAACCTAGGTTTAGATAGCTCAAAAAAGAAATGATACAATCTTGGAATAGGTCCCAAGACAGAAGATGGCTTCCTGAGGCCAGGAGAGAGTGACACCACAGGGGCCTTACCGCAGGTGAAGGTGGGTCTGCATTCACCAGGGTTGGTCAGGGTTGGCTGGAGCCCTCCTTCACAGGACGGCACTGGAGGCAGGTGACAGCTGAGCAGGTCACACACTGAGGGAGGGCCAGGAAAGAGAGGTCCATGCATTGTTTGGTGAAATTACCCCCTCATTGCCTATGACTGGGACCTACATGCCCATTACTATGAATTCTACTGCCTTAGGTAGATGGTGGCAGCCAATAGAGACAGACATGGAAAGGCAAACAAAAGAGTTACCTTATAAGTGATTGATAGATGATAGATAGATGATAGATAGATGATAATAGATAGATAGATAGATAGATAGATAGATAGATAGATAGATGATAGACAACAGACAGTTGCTAAACTGAAACCATGTTGCCCTCAGACTGACAAATTTTATCATCTAAGACTTGTGGACTTCAGCTAAGACTGAACCCTCTAGACCTGTCCCCCTCTGTAAAAGTGGACACTCTATCTTACCAGGTTAGCCTAAGGATTTCTTGGGCTAATGAAAATGCAGTCTCTGGCACATTCAGGAGCTTTCCCACTTGTCTATAAAATGGGGGCCTTGACCTAAATGATCCTCTGGTTTTCTCTACTGCCAACATTCTGAGACCCATTTTACAAAATTGTTCTCAAACCAGATTGCCTTCCCCTCTAAGATTTTTGTTGATTTCTGATAAATTTCGCCCACATTGATCAACCTCCCCACATCCTTGCTTCCTGTCTAGCTCCTCGGACTCTCCCTTGCAGCCCTGCCTTACTGCCAGTTTGATGTCCCACTGTTTATGTCTTCCTTTGCACAATCAATTAATAAGCACATCTGACAGGACAGGGACGAGGGTGTCAGAGGTTTCCTGTCATGGAGCCCTCTGCTGGCTCTTGACCTTCTGAATCACACTGTCATTTATCCCCCCACGCACACAACCCCCAACAGCTTGCCAAAATCAAGGTGCCTGCATTGATTGACCTTCTTCACATCTAGGGTCCTCAAAAATCTTATAGGAAAAGTCTTACAGTGGTATGAGTTTTCCTTCAGTAAATCTCTGTAGCCCCGGTAATCACGCCACTGTTTTATTAATCTTTCATTTGAAACTACAGTACAATTTTTCAAAAATCCACTTTCTGGAGGGTTTTTCTTTTTATTCGGCCAGACCTTGCCCACCTCCTTCTGAACACCCTGTGACTAAGCGCATACCATCTAGGGGAACTGGGTTATGTGGGGTGCATACATACCACACTCATACTCTGGGCAGCAGTGGTCTGCATTCTGCTTGAGGCGAGCCATTTCACATGGGCCACACGTGGGCACTGGAGAAGAAGAATGGCCACAGAACTGAGAGAATAAACAATGGTCCAGCCTACAGAGGTTTTCAAAGTTCTCATTCACAGAAAACCAGCACATATCCTGTATGGGAGTCCCACAGGATTTAGACCATGGACTCAGGAAAGAATTCTAGACAGAATGGGCCTGCGCTGTCAGTCCTGCTAACACCTTCCAATTTAGCCTCCAGGGGTCTCTCAGTGAGTGTGATGCCACCAAGGTGGGGACAGGAGAGCAGGGGTAGGTCCAGTACAGGTGCAGAAAGGGATCTCCAAGCCCAATGAGGGGAAATGTGGTCTCGTTGAGAAAACCAGCTCCATGAGGCTGGGATTTGGATTTGTCTGCCATGTCCATGACAGGGTGACTGGAGGCCCACAGAGCTCTCTGTCCTCAGCAGCAGCAAACAGGGAAGACTCACTCACCTCTGGCTGTGGGACAGGGCTGTGATGTGCAGTTGACTTTCCTCCCACTGAGGCACATGCAGATCTGACAGGGCTGATGGTCTGGGACCCAGGTCTCCAGAAACTGAGGGGAGAATGAGGCTCATGAAAGTACAGGAGTTTATGGGTCAGAACTCCTAGGGTCCTGGGAGTCAACACTCTGGCCTATGGTTTAGTTTCCTCTTCGGAGGGCCAGTTCTTGACCCCTCAGCAAAGAGAGAGAAAGGCACAAGGTCCTTAAAAAGACCATCGCTTACTGCTTTGTAAACACGGGCAAATGACAGACTACAGATTTTAGAAAGTACTGGAACTGGGATGGGAGAACGGCTCAGTCAATAAGATGCTTGCAAAGCCAACATGAGTACTTGTGTTCGATCCCCAGAGCCCATGGTACCGCATGCTTGAAATCTTGGCAATGGGGAGGTAGAGACAAACAGATTCCTAGGGTTCACTAACCAGCTAGCCTAGGCTAATTGGTAAGCGCTGGCCAATGAGGTACATGGACTTCCTGGGGAGACACCTGAGGTTGTCCTCTGGCTTCCACCAGCACATACATACATGTACATATGCACAGATACACACATGCACACACACACACACACATAAATATACACGTACACAAAAAGAAGGAAAGTCCTGGAATTTTCCCTGTAGCCCTCTCTGATAGAGGTGCTGAACCACAGAAAGCAACAAAAAAGGTCTTGTCACATGCCTGGTCATTTCTTAGGCTAAAGAAGAGGGTAAGAGGTAGCTTAGAAAGTAATTTTCTCTCTGACTTAGACAGTGGGGGGAAGGGGGCTGGAGAGATGGCTCAACAGTTAAGAGCACTGGTCGCTCTTGCAGAGTACCTGGGTTTAGTTCCCAGCACCCACATGGTGGCTTACAACTGTCCTTAACTCCAGTTCCAGGATATCTGTTGCCCTCTTCTGGCCTCTGTGGGTATTGTATACATGTGGTGCACCTACATATATGCAGACAAAATACTCATACACATAAAATAAAAATAAATAAATCTAATTTTTTTTGAGATAGTGGGATGGGAAGAGCTAAAGGGAGGTCAGCAAGACCCTGCAGGCATCACAGTGTGCAGACCAGGAGTGACTCCAGAGGCTGGATTGAACCTTCTCTGGTTCATCAGATAAGAGTCTTCCCAGGGGACAGAGCAGATTTCCCACAGTTGCACACACCCAAACACAGGATGAGCTTCATTCCTTTGGACCTCAGTTTCCCTGCTTGTAAGATGAGCTCAGCCTGCCTCCCAGGTCTGCTGAGAAAGTGGTTATAACGCCTGATGTAGAGTGACAGCCTCCACAAATGGGATGCTAGGGGCCATTCAGCCTCTGAACTCAGCTGTAGGGTTTAACCTAAACTTACACTTAAGATTAAACTCAACTTTAACTGACGCATCCTCATCCAGGAGCTCTAAAAGGCCCCCATATTCGTTCCAGTTTTCTTTTTTCCTCCTTCTCACTCTAAATGTGAACCTCAGATAGAAAAACTAAAGAATAAAGAATTTTCCAGCTATTGGAGAGTGTGAAAATACACAACAGATACCCCAAATCAGGTGTCTTCTCTGAGTATTTCCACGTTCCCAGGAAGCTTTAGCCAAGCTGGGCACAGAATCAGTGGCCCCCGAAAAGACTGAGAATAAACCTCAATGAAGATGCCCTCCAAGGCTCCACAGGCCTGACGATGCAGCAATCCGGCCAGCAGAGGGCGCTGCTGCACAGGCCCAAACTGCCTGGAGGTTGGCCTGGCGTCCACCAGGTCCAGGCACAGAGCAAGGCGAAGGAAAACAGGTGCACCCGCTGGAGTTCAAGACCAAAAGGACAACCTGTAGAGAGAATGTGGGGACAGAAAACCAAAGTCTTCAAGCCAGTCAAGGGACACGAGCGTGTCAGCAAACATCACCCTCCAGGAGCTGGAAGAGTCTAATGGAAGATGAAAATGACACTTTCACCTTAAGCTGGAACCAGACTCCAGTGCTGCTGAGACTGAAGGAGAGGAAAGGAAGTGCGGGCCAGAGGCTCCTGGGTGAAGGACGCAGCTCTTGCTGCACTGAAGTGGGACTGTGTGCAGAGTGCTGGACCAGCAGAGGCTCCCAGGAGAGACAGATAGCCTATGTGCGACTCCAGCTCACATCTTCACAGTGCATTTTGTAAACTAAACAAGAGCTATGGAAACTGGTAAATATTTTCCCCTCTCCAAGGGTATAATAGATTTAAACTCTGGTTTATTTCCCTGAAGGAGGATTTTCTGAGTTTTCTTTTTCAGTCTAAAAGTGCATTTAATGGAAATGCTCTTCATGATTAGATTTTCATTCTTTCTCTGCTTTGAAAGTGAATGCTGAAAATGCAGGTGGCTGGATAAGACACTTGTTTTCTTCCATTTAAACTCTATTTTCTGAGTAACTAAAACCGGCTGTGTTCTCGTCGAAGGTTTTATTAATTCTACAGTACTTGATTTTTAAAACGTCAGACTGTTCTGTGTCCAAAATATTGCACTATTTGGACATATTCCTTAATGCAACTCAAACACCTATTCCAACCTGTTGTGTTGATGGTGAAGAAAACAGAAAGGGAAAAATGGAGAAAAAAATCAGAGAGGAAAAGGGGAAGAGAGGGCTGGACATACCAGGAATTAAAATAAAATTCGTGTTCTTCCTGCTTTGGAGACCTGCAAGTATCTGACACTCATGGAGTCAGAAACCCTTTGCAAAAAAGCTTATTTCTCATCACAGGAGGCCAAGAAAGAAGACAAGACCATTTCTGCCTTCAGAGAGGAAGCACTTCACCATTCACAGCATTTGGTGCTAACACTGTACACAAATGCACTGCATCATTCAAGCCCCGCAGGAGCCCAGGAGTGATGGGAATCAGGGAGAGAAATGTTAGGGTCTGCCAACTCATTTGGAGAATATTATGGTCCGAGCACTTACTTAATTTGACAATTTGAAATATGGAGGAAGAGATTGACAGAGATTCCCTCCCTGCTCACTTCCTGTAAAGTTAGAATAAAGATTCAATAGGATAAAGACCAACAGCTAACCCAGAGCAAATAACCCCATCTAAGCAACATCTTTATTAACAATGCTCATGCCCACATCAATGCCATTAGCTCCAAGATGAGCTAGCCATTCTCCTGAAGCCCGTGGCAGGGCTAGAACACTATGAGGTGACCTGGTGCTGCCAACAGCAATTCTGTCTTCATCATCTTAAGCCATCTGAGCCTCAGTCTTCTCATCCTCTCAACAGGACATGTGATAATAACCCACAGGGCTTTGAGGAGAATCAAAAATGATCTACTCCCTGGCTTACTGTGTCATGGGTAGAATAATGTAGCTATAGAGACTACTGTTTCCATCACCCTCTTTGGTTGGCTAGCTTTACCACAAGGCCACCTAGTTGGGATTAAATAAAGGGATAAGCCAGCCCATCTGGTGACTAAGAGATAAAGGTTATCCTTGATGAGGATGGGTATGTTGGGTCTTGAGGGCAGCCCACAATCACAGGACACATTCCCCTTTACTAGAAGCCAAATAGGCTCCTACCTCTACCATGCTTGGTTATCACCAGCAAGGGTGAAGAACAGGACTGCTGCACACATTCAATGTGCACAGGCTCACACTGCACCTAATTTTACAGATATATATAGTATCACCTTGGAAGAGAGATAGCTGCCATCATAGGCCACGATGGGAGAGTTTGGTAAATATTCTCTCAAAGTGCACTCATTAGCTCCTAGAAAGCTGAAAGAATTGGTGATTCAGTGATTTCCAAACACATCATCCCAAAAACTATAAAAGGATTTGGGGGGTTACACCAAGCTTCAAATTCTGAGTCCAACACCCAAATCTATCACTTACAAAATGGGCCCAAAAGAAGTTAACTAAGCTCTTAGTTCCTCAGAGGTTTTCTGTGGATATTTATAAGCAATGTGGGTTAAACCAATGTATTCTGATCGAACCTTAGTTCAAAGGATGTCACACAAACACACACACACACACACACACACACAGGCTCCATGGTCAAAAACCTTCTGAAACATTTGCAGTATACATTAGTACATTAAAAGCACTAAAGAATCCTGCAATAGGGCTGGAGAGCTGGCTCAGCAGTTAAAAGCACTGGATGCTCTTGCAGAGGACCCAGATTCAGTTCCCAGTATTAACATGGCAGCTAACAACCATCAATAACTCCAGTTCCAGGGATCTGATGCCCTCTTCTGGCCTCCATGGGCATTGCACACACATGGTGCACTTAGATAACACAGGCAAAACATACACATAAAGCAGCAATAAAGTTTTTTAAATTCTTTAAAGAATCCTGCAATGAAGAAAAGAACTGAACTATTTTGCTAGTGTTTGTTTAACTCACTTGGCCACAAGTAATTATAAATGCTCTGAAATAAAACGCATCATTAAGGAACACCGAGACAATGTACGAAGTATGCAATATATCTGAATAATGGTCGATATCACCTTATAATACATTATTTTCTCCTTCCCTCCTGGGTGCCTTCATCATTCTACATGCATGAATAAAAATAATATTAATGATGTAGTAACAACACTTTGGTGTTTGATCCCACAGCTAATCCATAGGAGACCCAGGATCTGAACCAAGTCTGTCTGAATCCAAAACTATTATACATCCTGCCTTCCTACCCTTCAAATGATCCGTTAAAAGTCAACCATGCTGCAGAAGTTGGAAGAGAAGCCACCCCAAGGGAGGGGAGAGATCAGACTCCTACCTGGTGTCGGACTCCATCCTCCCCAACACACTGAGTGCAGGCCTCCTTGGAGACACAGCTGCCTTCCAGCATGACCTGGTGTGGGGGGCAGAAGCAGCCTTCCGAGGGGTGGTCCCCACAGGAACTGGTATTGCCATCACAGTGCTGAGGGCAGCCATGCTCACAGTGGTTATATACCAAGGATGGTGGGCATGACATTGCTGCAAATAGAGAAGGTCATTCTCAGTGACCTACACCAGCCAGAGGCAAAAGAAGCACAGCCAATTTAAGGTGGTCAGTCATCTGACAAGCTTACTATAGCAGACATGACCAGTGTTCACCCATGCCCATTCTCTCCAGCTTCCACAGAAATAGAATTTTCAAACTAGGCATACAACCCCTTAGAACAAAGATTGCATTTCTGGTGCTGGAGAGATGGATCAGCAGTTAAGAGCACTGGCTGCTCTTGCAGAGTACCTGGGTTCTGTTCCCAGCACCCACATGGTAGCTTACAACTCTCTGAGACTCCAGTTCCAGGGGATCTGACACCCTCTTCTGGCCTCCACAGGCATTGCATCCAGGGGGTGCACTTACATACATGCAGACAAATACTCGTACACGTAAAAATAAATAAATCAAAAAAGACTACATTTCCAAATTTCCTTTGCAATTAAGTGTGGTCATATGACTAACTTCTGACCAACTGACTATAAGAGGAGTGCAGTATCCTACAGTAGGCTCCAGGAATCTTTTTAAAAGGACAGCTGTGCATACAATTTGTCCTTTTTTCCTCCTTCTGATTCTGCTGGTTGGATCTTAACCATGGAGAAGATCACACTCAAGCAAAGCCCAGCATTGACAGTGTCACCACCACCCTCTGATCATCTTACCACAGGCAATCAGATATCTCAGCTTGCAGCCAAATCTAATCCAACTATGTGAAAGCTTTCTGGTCCTTTCTTTGGAATATATATGTATCTGATGCTTTAAGATCCTCTTAAGTAAGCAATCCACAGTGATGAGGAAAGGCCTTGGGAAGGGATCTCTGAGGCGACTCCCTTCTCACATTAAGACCCTGCTTGGCAAACTCTCTCACATTTTCCTGCTCATACAACTGGTGATGGTCTCCAAAGATCTGGAGCACAGAGCTCTTCTCTGTATGCACATACACAAATCAAGAAGGCAGATCAAGAGGAGGCGGTACCATCCACATGGACCTCAAACCTCTAAACAACATGAGGGGACGGGGTAGCCCAGCTCTTTCACTCTACTAGGCAAAAACTGAGATGCAGGAAGACTAAGAGAACGGTCAGTCACCAGCTGAGCTGATCTGGATGCCCAAGTCCTCCAGCCCCACGTCAAAGATGTAGACCCTATGATAACGAACTCTCAAGACTCCAACACACTCCAAAAGTCATTGATTCAACATAGACAGGGTGTTCAGGTTCAGTGTCTTTTACTCCAGCACTCTGTGAGGGCAGGAGCCATGTTTGAACCACTCTGGTATTCTGCACATTTCAAATGATAAATGGAAGGTCCTACTTAAGAAGGCTGGTATTGGGGGCTGGAGAGATGGCTCAGCGGTTAAGAGCACTGACTGCTCTTGCAGAGGACCCAGTTTCAATTCCCAGCACCCACATGGCAGCTACGAACCATCCTTGACTCCAGTTCCAGGGGAATCAGAAGCCCTCTTCTGACCTCCGTGGCACTGCACGACATGGGTGCACTCACTTAACATGCAAGCAATACACTCATACACATAAAATTAAAATAATAAATAAAGTATAAAAAAAGAAGGCTGGTGTTGATGGAAGGAGCTCTATATTAGCAATTCTATCTGTAAATGAGAGGTTTCTTGGGAACCAAATGGCAAACTGCCACTCTCCCAAATCCTGCTAAATGGGGGTTTTCCAGCTTGAAGGAATTTCAAATTCTATGTGACTGGTTATATAATACTTAGCTCATGCCTACCTGTGTCTAATACACTCAATTCACAACTGTTTGAGTTACAGAAATACTAATGCTTTGATTTATATAGGCAGTCTTCAGTCAAATGGCTTATATAAGTACCATCTTATTGATCCTAACTAGAAATCTAGGTAATAGGAAATATAGGGATTTTGATCTTCATAAAGCAGATAAGAATCTGAAGCCCAAAGAGGAGCCCACAAGGTCTCCAAGGTTTTAGGGACACATATGAGGACTTACCACAGAAATCTGGTGTCCTCCAATTGACACAGACCCCGTTGGTCCGACAGAGATGGGCATAAGAGGCAATCACCTCACACACTCGCTCCTGGTGGCAACCATCTTGCTGGCAGATGGCATGAAATGTGGTGGGGGCAAGGACCTTGTGGCACTCAGCGAACACTGACGAGAGGAGGACCTGGCAGTGGGAGCTGTCAGAGACAGGACACTGTTCCTCAGGAACAGGCTGGCACGTGTCCCCTGGTTGCTGCATGGTCCATTCCTGGATGAGTGTTTTCCAGTCTGTGGTGATTGTGCCATCCCGCAGCATGAAGTCATTGGCCCCATTCTCATCACAGATCCCTAGGGAAACAAGAAAAGTCAAGGGCACCACAGACTTGGCCCTTCTCCACCCCGAGCATGGTCTGACCCTCACTACTAGGTGCTTGAAATTGGATCCAGTAATGTAAATTCCAAGCACCTTGGGACACAGCAAGGTTTATAACACAGAAGAGGAGCATGGGGAATGCGTTCTTACCACAGAGGCCATACATCTTTGAAGCAAAGGTCTTGGGGCTCAGCTGCAGTTGGAACTCGTTGTTTTGTGGGGTGAATGTGAGGATGTGGCCAAGATCTTTGAACCTGACTTCATGCATGATAGCACCATAGATGCTGACTTCCATGTTTCCACCCATGTAAGGGGTAGGGACCAGCCTTCCATTCACTGACACCTGCCCAAAGAAGGAAATGTCCATCAGTAGTTCTGGCTCATAAGAAGCCCTAGAACTTCAATCCCATCTTCTTTTTTTAAATATCTGTTTTGAATTTTTTTTTTTTTTTGGTCTTTTTGAGACAGGGTCTCCCTGCAGCCCCAGCTGTCCTGGAACTCACTATGTAGACCAGGCTGGCCTTGAACTCACAGAGATCCACCTGCCTCTGCCTCCCAAGTGCTGGGATTAAAGGCGTGCACCACCATGCCCGGCCAAATATTTGTGTTCTTTTTAATTATATGTATGCATGTGGGATGTGTGTAAGTGCAGGAGCCTGTGGAGGCCACAGGCATCAGATCCCCTTGGAGCTGGAGTTATAAGTGGTTGTTAACCATCTGATGTGGGTGCTGGGGACTGAACTCCAGTCCTCTGCAAGAGCAGTGTGATCTCTTTAATGGCTGAGCCATTCATCTTCTCACTCAAGCTACCAAGAGTGCCTGTCCATTATTTACACTCAATTACAGGGGTGCCCACAAAGCCTGGAGTTTGTCAATAGCTTTTCCAAAACAAAGGGGCATTGTGGAGTTTGACAGCACAGACTGTAACAAGACAGTAGAGGCTCCATGTACCTGAGCCTAAAAACCCAGGGTTCTAGGGAACTTGGTCTGTATGCCTCAGAAGGGAAGGGTGACTCCTTCACCATAGACTAGGAAAGTGGCCAGTGTGCCAGCTGACTGGGAAGGGTCTCCAGGGGCATCTAATGGAATGACTTTAAAGCTTTGCATGAGCATGTGTGTTGTCCTTTTGAAGTCCCACCATGTAGCATATCAAACATTAAAGTGTACTCACATGCTGAAATGAATGTAAATTTTGATGTAAAAGTTTTGGAAGGCTTTTTATCACTTTGATTTTAAGATTTCTTTGGCTGTGCATTCCTCATTTAATATATAACAAGCTACGATTTCTCAGCAATTATTGTTCGTATTCAGGAATTCTCACCAAGTGAGAAAAATCTAGTCTACAAGTCGCTTCCATGCAATGAAATATTTATGATTTCTAAATGAACAGCTAAAGAAGTTGGCATAATACAACCTTTTGTAAGCATTTAATCAAACATTTATTTAGAGCAGTTTGGCAGTCTCCTTTCTAAATTTTGAAACCATACACTTTGTTCAGGCTCTAAATATTTTCAAAGGTCCTGATTTAGGCACTAAATATTTCCTTTTGGAAAGTCCCCAGGCCTTGGGTACTGGGCTCATAATGCCTAGTGAGCACATAGTCTGCGTGCCAACCCAGTTCTCTATCAGCGCCAGAAACTGGCACTAAATTCATAATTTAATGCTATCTAAAACTGATTTGCTCTTCCAAGTCTGGAACAACATGAAATCCCACTAAGACTAGAGAAATGGCAACCCACCCTCTGAAGAAGGCAGTACTGTGGCAAGCAAGTAGAAGGCAACTCCCCAGCAGCAGCAGCAGCAGCAGCAGCAGCAGCACCTAAAACCGGCTGCTACTAGCTCTGCGTGGCTTCCCAGAGGTCCTGCTGCTGCCTTGCCATGGATTCCACAGAAAACTCCTCTCACCTCCATGTCACTGTGCAGCTCAAGGGACAGTCCATCATGCTTAACTTCAATGGACTTCATGCAGGCCTGACTTGCCCCGGGGCTGCAGGCACCATTGTGGAGAATCACCTCCAGGTCCTGTTCCTTGTCTTGAAATAGGATATAGGAGCAGCTACCGGTCAGCTTGAAGTTCTGCCCATCAAAGGTGACAATGTGCCTGGTGGAGCTACCAGTGCATATACCTGAATTGAGGAGACCAGAGGACAGATCAACACTATCCAGATCCCCATGCATACCTACAGTAGGTAAAGAGACAGTGTAGCCAGCTGCATACACAGAGAAATGCAGCTCAGACCCACACAGGCCCTTCAAGCACCTCTGACTTCCCCCTTTTTACAGATTAGGAACCTGAGACAATGGAAGGGGGTGGAAAGGCTTAGGTAAGTAACACTTGGTCATGAAATATTTTCCTGGAGAAGGTTTAGAAGACTAAATGTTACATGAAAACATGGCAAATTATAAAACCATTACTTCCAAAAAATGTAAATGTGCAACATGAACCATCTAATCTATAGGGAAGCCTGGCGCAGGGAACAAAGCTAAGTTCCAGGAGTGTTATGACGTGCTAAAATCATGAGGAGTTAAGCAAGTTATGAGCTCATGATCTCACTGGGAAGAAAATCCACCTAAAGACACATGCGTCTCTTCAGCTGCCAGGTGGCTAACAGGACCAGTGGCCACAGCAACTTATCCCTTAAGAGTTTATACAAAAGAAATATTTCCAGAGCCAAAATAAATGGTCGGGTCTCAGAGTTCCTTTGTTGGACCTCCATTCACTCATATAATCGGCAAATTCTCCAGGTTCCTTATTAAAACACCATCTGTGAATGCTAATAGTTTCATATATGCATAAGATGAGTCAGTAAAAATCCCCACTTTGAAGAAACCAGTGCCATCAGTTATTTGAAATTGAATCTTGGACCTGAATGAAGTTCCAGACAAATAATGGCTCATCCTCAGTGGTATGTGAATAAAAACCAAGAAGTGAGAGGCAGGCTGAGTGGAACCCCACTAATGCCACTAACTCACAGCCAGGCCAGGGACACCTCCACTGCATGGGTGACTGGAAGCACAGCATGCCACTGCACTGATTCTCAGAGCTGAGTAGTCCCCACAGAAGTCCTTCTGCTCAAACTCCCCTAAGTCCTTCCTTGAGCATTTAGTAATTTCCAAGTAGCAGGACTGAATGCCACTGTCCTACTGGCTAAGTGGAGCTAAGCCAGTAGGACAGTGGCATCCAACCATGTCACGAGTGTGCCCTGCAATGCTTTGCATAAATGTCTCCTAAAGGTTTGGCTACCAGCTTGTGTAAGTATTATTGGGAAGTGGAAGAGCCTTTAAGAGGTGGGCTTAATAGATGTGTGCTGGATGGCTTTAGTTGTCAACTTGACACACCTGAGAAGAGAGAACCTCAATTGGGGAATTAGCGCTATGGGATTGGTTTTATGGACATGTCTGTGGGGCAGTTTGTTGACTGTTGAGTGGTGACCAGTGTCATCCCTGGCAGGTGTCCTGTATTGTGTAAGACTGCAGGCTGAGCATGGCCCAGAGGAGCAAGCCAGTAAGCAGTGTACCTCCATGGTCTGTGCTCCAGGTTCCTGCCCTTGCGTTCCTGCCCTGGCGTCCCTTCATGAGGAACTGTGCTTGTGAGCCAAATAAACCCTTTCCCCCTCAAGTTGTTTTGTCAGTGTTTTTATCACAGCAGCAGAAAGCAATTAAGACAAGAAGGAAGTCAGATCATCCAGGGTGCACCCTTAAAGGGGATATAGAACAGCAGCCCTTCCTCTCTCCTGGCCACCCCAAGGATCTGTCACATGCTCCTACCATAATGTGCTACCTCATCACAGTCCCAAAATCAATGGAGTCAACTGATCATGGACTAAAACCTCCAAATTTGTGAGCCAAAATAAACCTTTTTCTCTTTTTGTTTGTCTTATCAAGTATTTTGTCATAGCACTGGAAAGCTGAATAATACAATCCCTAATACTTCAACTGTTAATAGTGTCTGGTTGAGAAGACAGCCTCAATTACCATGAGAATGTAATAAATCATGAGGCAAAGAAATGGTTTTAGTTCACACTCAGCAAGTTAACCAGAATGACTCTGTCCACCATCGCATCAACTGTGTGAAGTGATCCTTTAAAGCCAGAGAAGCTCAGAATTGAAGTGTGATTTGTCACTTGCTTAGACTGAGACTTGGATATATTTTTCAACTTCTGTGACCTTCACCTAGCTCTTCTGCATAATAGGATTGCAATCACTGCCTTTTAGGATTATTGTGAGAGTTGGTTGCAGTCTAGACTAAATGCCAGCCTAACCATGCAAGAGGTGAGCTCTCATGTTTGATAAATAAACCTGAAAATTTTATGAATAAGCTAATTTCAAAATTTAATAGTTTTTAGTCATAAAACTTCTCTGTTGCAGGTATATTAGAATTTGAGTTTTGGGGGCTGGAGAGATGGCTCAGTGGATAAGAGCACTAGCTGCTCTTGCAGAGGACTGTGGTTTGGCCCCCAGCACCCACAGAGCACCTTATAACCATCTGTAACTCTAGTTCCATGGGATCCAATGCCCTCTTCTGGCCTCCTTGGGCACTGCACAACATGGGTGTACTTACACACATGCAGGCAATATGCTCATACACATAAAATAAAAGTAATAAATAAAAGAATTTGAGTTGGCTCCATTTTCAGAATACTAGTGTTTATCTCTCAACAAACCATCACTCTGTACCCCATCTCCCAGTTTTAATGAGTCAGGCAGATTACCAAACCTCAATGTTCAAGACACAGGAAAAGATGAACCAAACCAGCTGAAAAATTAGGAGTTTTATGATAAAATGCTATCACAGAGCTACAAAATATTATCAAAAATATACCACTCATAAATGTATTCTAAAATCCCTATCTTCTCACCTCTCTCCTCTTCACATATTTCCACTCATTATCTTTCTACAGAGCAAGAAAAATGTCAGAAACAGAATACTATGCTAAAACTTAGGCTGAGTGTCAAAATATGATGGATACCAGCTACTGAAATAAACTGAAAATGTAAACATAGAAAGAGGCTTTAAGAGCTGGGGCTGTAGCTCAGTGGTGGCGTGCCTGCCTAGCACGTGGAAGGCCCTAGGTTGCATCTCCAGCACCAAAAGCAAGGGTGGGAAATGGAAAGGCGTTCGGCAATTGAGTGGTGACACATAAAAAGAAGCAAGCAGGGAAATTTGGGGCCTAGAAAGGCACTTTTAAAAGAGCTAAAACACCAGAAGACATAAAATTCTGCACAAATCACAAAGGAAATGACTTTTCCACACTGGAGAAAAAGAGAGTCATTGAATGGGAAACCTCATAAAACCCTGACCCACACAATGAAGAAAAAAAGTTTTATGAGTCCATAAGAAAAACTTTTAAAATCAGAAAGTGAGAATCAATTTCCTCACAAAATGGAAATTCTACCCCCCCCCAAAATGACACAGGAGAAAACAATAAGACAATATTTAACCTAATTTATACTCAAAAAATTTACAAAAATGAAGACTATCTTGAATAAGAATTTCAAAAACTAAGAAAAGAAATGGAGCCAGAGAGATGGCTCAGTGGGTAAAGATGCTTGCTGCCAAGCCTGACAACCTGAGTTCAGTCCCCAGGACCCCTTCCTTGGTGGAAGAAGAATATCAAGTCCAGCAGGTTACCCTTGACTTCCACATGTGCAGTATAATACTCGTATGTACATATGTGCACATACACACACTAAAATAAATATTTTTAAAAATGGACAAAACTGGAATAAATTATAATAGCATAGATTGTACTCATGAGGGAAAAAATGAGAGAAAAGGCTAAAATGAGGTCAGAAATGAAGAACCCATTATAATGACCCAAGGGAGAACAGACCGATATGAGAACATAAAGGAAAGCATTGACGTACACAAGGGGTCACCCCAGAAAACAAAGGTAAGGTAAAGAAGCAAGAAGTTAGAAAGAAAGTAAAGAAAACGTGAAATGTTGCGGGTGAGATGTGGAATCCTTGAACAGGAATTAGAAAAGACCACGTGAAGACTAGACATGACTCATGAGAAGATTCTGAAAACCAACAGAGAACCAAATCTGTATATTGAAAGCGTGTGACAAACGTCTGGAAAAATGAACCCAGAGCTGTTGTTTCCTACAATAAAGCTGTTCAACTTCAAAGATAAAGAAGATTCCCCAGACATCCAGGTAAAAATATCAAGTAGTTCGTAGGAGAATTAGATTAGTACCCAAATTCCAAAGCAGTGTGCAAAGCCAAGCAACAATGGAGCAGCATTTTCCAGAAATAGTGAGGTAATCAAGAATTTTACAGGCAGCTGAGGCACTCCATTAGCGCCCAAGCTACAGGAAAGCAGCTTTGGGTGTGGGAGAACAATGGGACTCTGGACCCACGAGCCCTTCTTGAGAAAACTTCTAGTAGACAAGATTCCTCTGATCCAGAGCTGACTAGAAAATGCTATTGAAACAGCTAAAGTGAGTTGTTTTATTTTTATTTTTTACTTTTTTTTTTAACTTTATGTGCGTATGCTGCCTACATGTATGTAACTGCACCCAGGCATGCAATGCCCAGAGTGGCCAGGAGAGGGCATTGGCTCCTCTAGAACTGGAGTTATGAATGGTTGTTAACTGCTATGTGGGTACTGGGAACTGAACCCAGGTCCTCTGCAAGAGCAGCCAGTGCTCTTAACCGCTGAGCCATCTCTCCAGCCCCCAAAGTAAGCATTTTTATTTAGATAATCACAGATCTAAAGCTGAAAGAAAAGAATAGTGGAAGACTAATATACAAATATGTGTACTGTGGCCAAGTAGAAGTCATGTACTTGGAAAGTGGAGGGAAAGATAAAGAAAATAGAGTCACCCCAGTGCTGTGCAGGCAACAGAGAGGTCTAAGGCATTCCTAGAAATTGATAATCCAATCAGCCAATTAGTAAGTAAGAAAAATGAACTGAGAACATTTTAAAGGGGTTAATATAAGGTGATAACAGGAGACAAATATAAACCTTCTTAAACACCAACAAAGAAATATTTAAGAATAAAAGGCAAAGAATACAAAACCCAAACAGGAAGAGCCAAAGTCAGATATAACAACAAAAATTGCCTTTTTCAAATGACAACAGAGTGAAATAAAACACACTGTGGAAACAATGAATATGAGCTTAACCCACCTACTGAAACCAGAATCAAGTACTGGAGAAGTCCAGTGCAGGGCTTGGGAAAGCCTCAAGAGGGCTGGCAGGAGAGAGGCTGCTGTCAATATCTGCAAGGCCAGAGTGTGCAGAGCCCCATACAGCAACCAGCCATGCAGGACCATCTCACCCTATCCACCCCTTCTGCATGCTTCAAGCTGTGAGACAAACAGTCCACACTCTTTTCTCAAAGGCAGGCCGCAGAACTATCTGCACAGGTATTTTAACTCTAAGCGAGCTCAATGTTTCAATTACTGCACAGTAACAACCATCTAGTTATCAACAGAGACTGTCTGATGACCGAAAAGTGACCATCCAATTCTTTATGAATAAACAGAAATAGCATGAGGTTTGGGATAGTTTTTATCTAGGCCAGCAGGGACATTTATCCCAGCCAATAAATTCTAAAGGGCCAGTGAGATATGAAGCTGTTCTGATGGTATCCCACAATTATGTCTGTTTCCCATAAGAGCACAAGCTCCCCACAATTGAGATCATCCCAGAACCATTCTCCCAACAGTGAGGCACAGAGCTGCCCCTTCCCAGATGAACACTCACCACAGACTTACAGGAGACGGACCTATGTCCAACTCTTATAGCAAGTCACTTGATTGTGTACCGTGGCACTCAGCCCCACACAGAAATAGACGTGAAGGGTGTTCTCTAGAGATACCTCACCTCTCACACTGCTTTACTTCCCCTGGCACACCCCAACAGGGATTTACAGACACAGATTCCTAAGGGTTGGCATCCAATGGCCAGGATGAACACAGATTTCAGAAAAGCAATGCTTCCTTTGGGTTATGCTTTATCTAGGGAAGTAAGTGACTCCCAAAGGCACAGAGCAGGGATTTCTGAGGCTGGGTGAAAACACATCCAGAGACCATGGGAGGAAAAGCGCATGAAGGCAGGATGGTGATGCAGTGGGGAGGGATGGGTACTTCTACCTATTCGCTTTCAGTCTGGTTTCTACACAGGAGTTAAAACCTTGATCCTCAACTACCCAGGCTAGGGAAGTGAAGGACTCACAGGGACAGGTCCACCGGCAGCCACAGGTCTCCTCTACCCGAATAGGGGACTGGCTGTTGGGGCATGAAGGCCGGAGCCCCTGGTCACAGTTGACTCGGTGACTCTGCAGCAAGGTCTGTCCATCTGGCAGGCAGGTCACTGTGTGGCACTGATCTGGCAAAGTCCAGACATCCCCAGGCTGCAGAAGGAAAAAAATGATTTGGAAAAGGAGTACGATGAGGCACACAAGCACTAAGTTCACCTATCACACAACTGCCCACCTCTGAGGACGTGGGTTAGAACTGGACAGCAGCCTTGGCATCAAGGGGGCTGGCTATACATGAGGCATGAGATGTCACAAGATTTACAGAAGGATCCCCAAAACAAGCTAATAGCAAGCAGTGACTAAGACCAAAAGAGGTAAAATTAGTCAGTGAGAACAAGTGTCCCAAACACATATTTCTGAATTTTCTTCACAAGTCAACAGAAAGGGACTCACCCTCTTCTTATTCCCATCCTCGTCCACACAAATTTTAGCAAACCCTGAAACAGACACAAAGAAGATTCTAGTCACCACGTATCACCAGGCATTCTAAACCATTCCCAATGTCTGTTAGTCAGACTCTAAAAAGGATCTGAGTGGGCTTTACAGAGGGACAAGAGGACAGACACAAGTCTAAGTAAGAGGTGACCATCCTGCAGTCCTGCAGACATACTTTATATTAATTAATAGTTAAGATAACAATACATAACAGTAACTTCCACAGTCATACAGTCATTATCGCCTTTTATATCTGTCAGGATTGGGTGTTGAGGTATGAAACAAGATCCAGAAAACTTGAAAAAGAACTGCTTAAAGATTGATACCAAGATTGTTACCATCTATCAGGAAAGGTCAGTAACTCTGAAGAAGGTTTTAACTTAAAACTAATTACATTAACAAAGTATATAAAGCCAGATAAGAAAAATAAATGTATCTTTTTAATTCTAACCTAAAATAAGCTTCATTTATGGTCCTCCAATATTAGATTTGATGTTGTATTTCTAAAGCCCTTTATACTCAAACTGAGAGTGAATGATCATAATCTGTAGGATGCCAGGGTTCCCTGCTTATGGCCCCCAACCAATTCTTTTGTCCAAGGTCCCTCTGCACAAACGAGCCATGGCTTTCTCTGCTTAGTAAGTCAGATAGACAGTTAACGTGAACAGAGAATTATACACAGTAAACTTTGCAGTGGTCCCCGGACATTGTAGTATACACCTTCCACAGACACAAATTTAAAGGTCAGTGAGAAATAACAGATTGTCCATAAGATAATCTTGATCTTAAACTAAATATCATACATAGACATCCTTGCGTCTTTAAAATGGTGTTTTTGTTTTTAAAGCTTTTCTGGTTTGGTTGTTGTGGATGTTGTCATTGTTTGAAGGGCTAGAGAGAGGTAATAGAAGACTCACCAGTGCATAGTTTGTGGAAAAAGGAATTTCCCAGGGCGAGCATGGTGGGGAGGTCTTCAACTCTCTGGAGCTTTACCATGTTGGAAGTGGTCTGTGGACCCGCCAAGACCCTCAGCTGGGCTTCATCATAGCGATCCCCAATCCCAATGGGGAATACCACCACTCCTAAATTAATAAAGGAAGGAGACAGGGCCTGTGGTCAGGTGGGCCCAAAATACATACCATGCCTAACACCTTTCAGAGCCTCATGCTTTCCAGACTGGCCACGTACAGCAACCCTGTAAGGCGGACGTTCACTGAGGAAGCAAATAGAAGGAGCTGACGCAGAGTGCCAGGCACCATTCTGAGCAATGGGAGCATGGCCAGAAGACTGAGTCCCTGTCTCTTCTCCTCCTGGAGCTTACACTAGGGAAAGATGGATAACAAGCACAGAAAATGGAAAATTCATAACATTTTCAGATGTGGATAGCTGCTTGGGGAAACTATGGGATGAGGAGGACAGAAATGTCTGGGGGAGGAGTAGGAACATGCATTTAATGAAAAGATGGCCCTTGAAGAGAGACCGGAAATAAGGATGGACGGACCCAAGAAGACCACTGGGGAAGAAATGTCCCAAGCATAAAAGCACTGAGTATAAAGGCCCCTAGCAGAGGCAGGAGGGCACAAAGATGGGCAAGAAAGAGAAAGAGTGGAGCTGGGAATGTGCAAAGCTTCCTCTGCCACAGCACGGCCTGGATGTCTTCTCTGAAGGGACAAAAAGCCAAGACTGTAGGGGAGCAGAGGGAGCTGATCTGCACAGCTGCTGGGTGGAGGAAGAGCTGGAAGAGCAGGAGCCTGGGCCCCAGTGAGAAAGCTATTGCAGTCTCTCAGGTATGTGATGGTGGGGTACAAATGGGGCCACAGTGTGGATGTGTCTTGCAGTAGTGTGATTCCCGATACATTTGATGGGTTGGACATGAGAGAAAAAGAGGACTCAGGGGCTGAGATGTCTAACCTAAGCAATTTTGATGGGTGAAAAAGACTACCCAAAAAAAGGAAATTTGGGGGCTGGAGAGATGACTCAGTAGTTAAGAGCACTGACTGCTTTTGCAGAGGACACAGGTTCGATTCCCAGCACCCACATGGTAGCTAACAACAGTCAGTAACTCCATTTCCAGGGAAATCTGATGCCCTCTTCTGACCTCCACAGGCAATGCATGACATAGATGGACTTACATACATGCAGGCAATACACTCATACACAAAAAATATAAATAATAAATTATATTAAAAAGAAGGAAATTTTATTGAAACTCAGTTTAGTTGGTAACAAATTGCCTATTATAAGATCTAATCTGAGCTGCGGTGAAACGTCTCAGCTAGAGATGGGAACTTCAGAGTCAATGGTCCATAAATGTATTTAGACCCATGATACTGAATGAGATCACCAAAGAGGATGAGTGTAAGAGGAGAAATTGGGGCTAAGGACATAGATCAGTGGTACAGTGCTTTCCTAACATGTACAAGGCCCTGGGCTCAATGCCCAAAATTGTAAGAAAAAAAAAGATGAGAAGATAAAATGCAAATCAAGGCTTTAAATCATTCAACGACTTGCCCTGGATCATGTCCATTTTCTCTAGATCTTAACTGCTTTGCTTCCCTTTTCTGGTGGCAATATTCCTTTCAATTCTTCTTAATATTAATGGGAGAAAATACCCATCCTGAAGTTCTTCAATTCAGCTCTCCAAAAAGTTCTAGATATTTGCAATTTGCTTAAGATCAGAGCCAAAGCCAGGCATGGTGGATCATGTCTATAACCCAAGTACTTATGAGGCTAAGGCTGGAGAATAGCAAGTTCCAGGCAAGCCTGAGCTATATAATGAGTTCTAGACCAGTCTGGGCTATATAGTGAGACTCTATGTCAAGAAGGAGAAGGAGAAGCCAAGAGAAGGGGGAAAGGAGTGATTAGAGCCATTTTCTACTAGCACTTCCTCAGCTCTTATAAGCTCATCATACCATCCACATAAATGTCCTTTTCCTTTTGATACCCTTTCTCTACAACAATAGATCACAAAAACAGATTTTATTATTCATTTACCAAATAATAATGGTCATCTACGTTTTGCGTCATGCACAGATGATATTTAAAAAATTAACAAGATTCTGCCCATCACAGAACTCCCAGTTTGTACCAGAAACAGACAGATGACAAATTAACACCATACAATAGGATTTGAACATTTTGAGTTATTCAAATGAAATTCAGGTAATAGCATGAACACTCAGGCATAAGATATCAGGAAAATGTCAGAGAAAAAGACTTGGGAGGCAAGGTTTGAAAAATAAGCAGTTCTCTTCTGACCATGAGGAGCCTTGGTATCACCTCACTCTCTCAGACCTCCCTCAACACTGTACCACCATCCTGCCTCACATTCTCTTGACACTCCAAGCACAGGTTTTCATGGGGCCCAAAGACTGGGTCACGCCATACCATTCCCCTGCCCAAAATATCCCCACAGACCCTGAAAGCTCATTAGCCTGGTACCAGGAAAGGGTTCTAGATGCGTGAAAGTCCTGACCGTTTGCAAGGACCCACAGTTAATCACTCTGGCCTTGGACATGGGGTTTAGGAGAAAAACCAGTATCATTATTTTTAAAGGAAAAGGCACAGAGGTATTATATGCTCAACCCTGAGCAGATGAAAGAAAATATGAAGCAACAAAGGTCACCATCGGAAGGATGCAAAACACACATTTGCTGTTACCTGGTTTCTAAATAACATCATGATCAAACAATTTCACACTTTTGAAACCAGGCCACACGTGAGTGTCAAGCCTATCAAAAGTCAGCCAGAGTATCTAAAAGGAAGCCCACCCACATTCGCTCTGCCAAGCAGAGTCTCAGGATTGCACACCAGACACTTACGGTTGGATCTGGCAGCATCAGCTGCTGCATCCACTGAGTCCATGGAGGTGTCCATGACAAGGATGACCACGGCCTTGGAAGCTCCGGGCCTGGCACCATGGATTTGGGAAGTGATATAGCGCACCGCAAAGGCCAACGCATCCCCTGAGGAAGGAGGACAGTCTAAGAACGGGGGGAAGATCCTTGGATCATTCAAAAGCTGAATAATTCTGACTCAGGGAAGCACATGGTGGGATCTGGAAGAGACATTAAAGAGCATCAAGCCCTTCACTGTCCTGAATAAGAAACTTAAATTTACTGGACAAGACCACTCAGTCACTTAAGCCAAGACCCTAGACCAGAATGCAGGTTCCATGTCCAGTCCACGGCTCCAACATTACCAATTTGGCTGGGGCCACCCTCCCGCTGCATAAGGTCCACCAGACTCAGTAGCTGGGCTTTCTCCTGGGCCACGTTCCATGGTACATCGATGGTATTGATGCTCCCATACTGTAGCACAGACACCTGAGTAAGGTGAGGTCCTGACAAGAAGGGAAGAGGGGAAATGTTTAGAGTCAAGTGGAGCCCAGGGAAAAGCCTGTCCCTTGCTTGTGGCTCCAGGTATATCACTCACCAATGTTGGCCTTTGAAATGAAAGCCTTGGCGAAACTCTTCATCTCATCAAAGTAAGAAGCTGGCAAACCAGATGAGCCATCCAGGAGGAGGACCACATCCAGGGGCTGGCTACAGTCTATGAAGAGGACAAGGAAGGTGAGTATACGGGTGCCAGCAAGAAACTGGCCTCCAGCCACGCTCAACACATGAGCTCTCTAGGCTGAGAGCCATTGCAAAGACTCCAGCTCCATCCACAGTAAGTGTAAATGCCTGTAAATGAATGCAAAAGCTGCCACTTTCTCAGGAACAGTAACTGGGGCTATTTGTGGGTAGGAAGGGGACCAGCAGGAGGAGAGGGGAGGTTGGTAGGATGGGACAAAGTACGAAGATATATATGTATGAAAATGTCGCAATAAGACCCCTCATTTGTGAATGAACTAAAGCAATTATAAAGGAAAGAAAATGGGCTTATGTGTTCTTGGGTCTAAAACTGAATGATATAAGGGAAAATAAATGGAACAGCAGCATAACCAGAAAACAGGCCGTGTCCTTCAAAAGACATGGTATCTGCACACAGTGGAGAATGAAGTCACACCATTTGCAGAAAAATGGATGGAACTGGAGATCATCATGTTAAATAAAAATGACAAAGATGAATGTGAAGAAATTTGATCATATGCAGAATCTAAGATCTATACACACACACACACACACACACGCACACACACACACAAGGAAGGCTATTTGAGGAGAGGAAGAGAAGAAGGAGACCATTAGGAGTGACGGGGTTTGGATGGGCATGGAAGTAGATGGTTAAGAAGACTTGAATTTTTTACTAAATATTCTTGGCATTGTTTAAATTTTAGCAAAGGACTCCTGTCACCTTTAAATTTACAAGCTCACACAATAAGAAACGGTCATCTTTCCCAAAAGAATCACAGTGCAGCTCTCTGCCAGGGGGGTAAAGAAACAGATGGGCTGAGGCAGGTGTTTGAGCATGTGCTCAGAGCCAGGAAGCTGGTATTAGAACCCAGGGGTTATATCATCTCCAGATGCACACAGCTCCAAGGCCATCACACAGAGGATGCTGGCATACCTGGAGTCGGAGAGAGGGTGGGCAGCTGCAGCCCCTCCTCAGAGCAACATCTCTGCAAAACCAGGTCAGGAGCCTCTCGGGGGAGTGTCTCGAAGTCTTGGATGAAGATGGGAGCATTGGGCCAGCCGATCCTCTCCAGCTCCTGCATGTTAGCATGGGGACCCACTCCAATGGGCACCACCTGGATGTCTCCAGGCAACCGCCTGATCTCATCAGAGGCAGGGTTTCCTGTGACCATGTAGACCAGGTTAGGTGCCTCTTCCCGGTCCCCCTGGCTGGCAGAGAAGCTGTGCTCGGAGAGGTACTGCAGAGCCAGCCCTGTGTTGGTCCTGTTGCCACCATGGTAACGGATCTCCCGCACCTGCTGCAGCACATCCCCTTTGGACTGGGCCTCGTTGAAGGTGTACTCCACAGTCACCATATACGAGTACTGCAGCACCGTGATGTGGATGCCGTCTTGGCCCACGTCCATGCGCTGGATCACCTTCTCCAGGAATTCCTTGCTCCTATTGAAGTTGGCTTCACCAACTTTGTCTGACCCCTCCAGCACAAACACCACATCCAGAACCATGGACTTCCTCTTGGGTCCTGGTGATGAAATTCCAAAAAGCCCTGGACCCACAGTGATTTGCGCCACCTGAGGAAGTTGGGTGGGGGCTGGGGCCTCAGGGGCAAGGTCACAGAGGTAGCTGACAATTTCATCCCTTCGCTGCTCCAGCTCGTCCACCCCACTAAGCAGGAAGGCTTTGTTTTCAGGGGCCTGCTTTTCAATGAGACGGATCTGCTTGAGGTTGGCATGTGGCCCAATGCCCACAGGGATCACAGTGACCTTCTTCTTCTTCAGGCCCTGGACATAGCGGACCAAATTCCGGGCCATCCGTGGGGGTTCCTGGCTAGCAGTCAGGAGCAGCGTGATACGGGAGGCTTCCGGGCGGTCAATTTTGCCAAAGATTTGGAACAACGTGTACTTCAAGACCTCACTGGTAGAGGCCACCTGGCTGCCCGCATATTTCACCTGGCTGGCAATGCGCCGCAGCTCTGAGGGCCTCTTCCGAGCCTTGAGCTCAATGTAGGCATGGGAACCGTCGTGGTACTCCACCACGGCCACACGGATGCGCTTCTGAGAGATATGAAGCCTCTCCATCATGCCCACCACAAAGCTCTTAAGCACTTCAAACTCAGCCTCAGACAGTTTGGAGGAGCCATCCAGCAGGAAGACCAGATCCAGCAGCTTGCTGCAGTAGAAGTCGTGCAGCGGTGGCTCAGGCGTGTCCTCTACATATGGCGTAGTGGTGCTGACCGGGGCATCTGTGGGAGGCACCAGCAGGCCTCCAGGTTCCTGGCAGGCTTTGCAGGTGAGATGGACACCATCACAGTGACTGTGGCAGAAGGGGAAGAAACCAAAGATTCAGGAAGAGCCTGTGGCCAGGCAGGACCACTGCACAGGTCTCCCACAGAGCCTCCCTGCTTATTCCCATGGAGCATGCCCCCACCTCAAGTGAGATGTCACTTTAACATGTGTCCCAAGACAGTATGTCACACAGACACCAGCACACACACATAGACATACACCCACACAGAGCAGAGGTGTCTCAACACTTTAATTCATCTTAGAACCTGAAAAATCATCCCGGTTGCTCTAATCCATCCATAGCCATTTAATGTTGATTTCTTTCCAATCTACACCTCTAGCCACATTAATATTCAATTATGATCCAAACCTTCTTACAAGTATCTCCAAGGACAAATATCATTCTGAAATGCTGGCACCGACTAGACTTGTAAATGTTCTATTAAATAGGGATGGTTTACATTAGAAACCATTATAAATGGTTATTAGAATTTAAGCTGTGTGAATGTTGAACCGTGTTTAATAAGTTGGGCCTTGAGGAAAAAGAAACAAAATTAGAGTAAGAGGGAAGATGAATAAAGGGTTGAAAACCCCAACTTCGGCTAGCAGAACAAAGAGCACGGGAGGCGTAGGCAAGGCTTTCCAGGTGTTAGATCTAGGAGGACAGTCATCCGTTCTGTCCACAGGCAGATGGTGAATACTTCATATCTGCCAGGTGCTGGCTGGCCCTGGGCCCAGCAGCGAGACACTCAAAAGTCTGTGTCAGATCACTGCCCAACCTACAAATTCCTATAGTACAGAGAAATGTCCAGGCTCTTCTGGTCACTTCACCCTTTCACCTATGTTCCAGAAAGTAACCGTATGCCAGGCCACAGGGGAAATCTAGATGCCCTGTGGTAGAGACCCATACAGGCTAGGCCTCCTCCTTTCTGAAACTTTGATCTTCTGCCTGCCAGTAAGACTGAGGAGGCAGTGGCCTGAGCCCTGTATGCCCCAACCCATCTTGGAAATCTTGTGCATACCAACGTGTGCAGTGGTAGCTGCCCCTCTCTGCATGTCAGCTGAGGAGGTAAGGGATGCTTGGAACTCTAATGCCCTTTGAGCTAAGCACCCCAAGCCTGTAGTGAACTCTCCCATTCCATTCTTCAAGGCTCAGTTTGCGCATGGGGCGGGCAGCCAGGGTCTTACTGGGAAGTTCTTTCCTACTTGCTTATAATCCCCATGATTTATTACCTCAACCCTTGGTTAGCAGTGCGTGAGTGACATACAT
The DNA here is from genome assembly GCF_000622305.1 of Nannospalax galili. Taxonomy (NCBI): domain Eukaryota; kingdom Metazoa; phylum Chordata; class Mammalia; order Rodentia; family Spalacidae; genus Nannospalax; species Nannospalax galili. Next base: position 2,875,398 of record NW_008360324.1, on the reverse strand, counting down.
CCTGGTTTCCTGTATTTGTTAGAAAACTCACCCTGGGCAGTGCTCACTCTTGTTTGTACAGATGGTGGCGGCAGGATCTGGCTCTGGCAGCTGTGGCCACAGTCCCTCCCCAGCTAGTTGAAGCTCTCAAGTTTAAGTTCCCATTCGGCTTGACTGGTGTCAGGGAGTGGTGCTGACGATGTCAGCATTTTAATAAATGTTCCCTACCTAAGGGCAGGACTTCAGAGAGTCCAGAACTCACCCTGAGGGCTCCTCACCTCCCCAAAGCCAGGTTCCCAGAGTTGGCTCCAGCGAGAGCTCAGGGTGACAGCAACAAATGTCTTCTCTCTCAGTTCTGAAAGCCACGTCCTGTGGCCTGGACCACAGCCCCCAGATATGTGTCACAGTCATACCACAGAGTCAAGAACTCCATCTCCTTTTCCACCCTGCATCCTCTCCTTCTATAAAAGCCTTTCATAGATGTCTGTCCTCGGACTAGACATGACATCCAGTTATCATAACGGTCATAAAGGCATGGTAAGGGGGGGCTGGAGAGATGGCTCAGCAGTTAAAAACCCTAGCTGCTCTTGCAGAGGACCTGGGTTCCCAGCACCTACATGATGGCTAACAATCATCTGTAACTCCAGTTCCAGGGGATCTGACACCCCCTTCTGAAGTCCTTGAGCACTGAAAACATGAGGTACATTTACACCCATGAGGGCAAAACACTCATACACATAAAATGAAAATAAATAAATAAATAAATAAATAATAAAAACACAATAAGGAAATAAAAATGCTGATTACCCTGATCTGAACACACATGCTGCATATGTATGTTGAGATATTACACTATATTCCTCCAAAATGTACATGTGTTACATATTGAGAGACAGAATCCATACTCTGTTTTCCACAGAAAAAGTAAAAACTCTTAGGAAGTATAAGGACTTCTTTAGAAAGATTATAGGGACAGCAACTCCTAAAGAAAAACAAACTAGAAACAAACCCAACAATGAACTAAGGAAGGAAGGAAGGAAGGAAGGAAGGAAGGAAGGAAGGAAGGAAGGAACTAATTAAGCTTGGCATCTCAGCTCTTTGCAGTTGTGAGATGTTTTCTAGAACCCAGCCTCTGAGTATCCACAGGGGAGACAACCAGCCAGGAAATCTGTTTTACCAAATCTGACAGTGCACAGCATCATCAGGATTCAAGGTAATTTTCTTTCCTGGGGCCAAGCGCCGACCAGCCACCTCACACACAGGACAGTCCTGAGGGTCCACACAGGTCTGCAGAAGTTCATCCAGGATTTTTCCTGCATAACATACCTCATTAGAAGCCAATTGACTGCCTTTCACACAAGACAGATCCACCTATTACTAAAGGGATCTGTCCCAGAAGCCCACTCCCCAATGGTCATGTCCTACAAAGGAAGCATCTTTCCCCCTCTGTGTCTTGACTTCCCCTCTGAGAAGATGAGAGGGAGTTCCTTCACCACACCTCTTGTCCCCCAAGCCTTAGGACAAATGAAATCTTCCCTCCAAGGAGTTTGCCCCACTCCCAAAGTGTGGACTCAGTAATTTTAGAGCTGTGCTGTCCAACATGACAGTCAATAATTCCATAGGGCTGTTTAAACTTAAACAAAATTCAGTGAAAAGAGAAAGTCAGTTCCTCCAACCTACAAGCCACCACTGAATTCTAGAACATTCCCACAACTCAGAAAGTTCTGTCAGAAAGTGCTTCTCTAACTCAGGAGGCTGAGGAAGGAAGAGTATGAATTTGAGGTCAGCCTGGAGTACATAGCAAGATTCTCTCTCAAAAAAGAGAAAAAATGAGAGAAAGAGAGAAAAGAAAGAGGAAGGAAGGGAGGGAGGGAGGGAGGGACTACTCTGTATGATAAACCTATAAATAGACCCACAAAAGACTTTTATAGGAAAGGATGGGGTGTATCTAGGTAGAAGAGCACAGGGGGCCAGAATTTCATGCCCAGTACTACAAAAACAAAGGGTGTGGGTAGGTTTTGAGAGGAGCCCTACTTGTCGAAAATCAGAGCTGGCCTGGCTTTGCTGAAGGGATCTAGGGAAACAGGCCTATGGCAGGGCTGAGGATGGAGAGAGAGGGCATCCCTGAGGATGGAGAGAGAGACCAAGATAAAGCAAGAGTAGGAGCACCTGTCCTAAGACCCCTCCAACACACCCCAATCAGAGGGAAGCCTCACCTGGAGGGCAGTGTGCGTGACAGCCCTCCACACACTTCACAGGGCAAGCCAGCGGCTCAGGGTGCTGGCATGTGACTGGGCAAGCAGGTGCACAGCTGTTATAGCGCCACTCACACTCGTAGCCATTTTCTCGAACATTCCTTTCCTCACAGCTCTGGGCTGTGGAGACAGAGGAAAAATCTGTGACTGTGGAAGCATGAACCAGGGCTACAGAGAAGGCCCCAAGCAGACCCAAGAAGACCAGTTTGCTGACTGCAAGGGACTGACAGGAAACCATGATTACACTGAGGAACTAATGACTCCCAGAGTCACCAATAATGGAGACGTCTGGATTTTTGTTCTAAGCATCAACACCAAGGATCTAGATATCTGATACCCAAAACCTTGACGTTTTCTGTGCTCAAGGAAGGCAGTCTCTAAATGTGAGAGTTGACCTCATTGTGGAAGGTGTGATCGCATCTAAATAAATACACATTTTCTTCTCTCCACCACTGTTCTCCTTCTAGAATTTTTCCAGAAGTCTCCACATATCAAAGTCTTGAATCCATGGCCCCACTCACACTCCATAAACCCACGTCACTATCTGAGCCCTCCTCGGGATCCACGTCCCAGCTCACTCTTAAAGTGACCTCCTCTCTCACCTCACCACCTTACTCCCTTCAGTCCTTGTCTGTCCGTCTGCACACTGAAGCTGTTCCTCTTACCCATGAGAGTGCTCTCCTGCCCCCACAGGCCTTCAAGCCTGGGTACTTATAGGGAGACTTGAGAACTCACGGCACAATGTGGGCGTCCTCCAGGCTACCACCTGGCCACGCTGGGCACACATGTGGGCGTAGGCAGCAATGGTGTCACAGAAGCAGGCGCAGTCCCCAATGGACTCACAAGAACAAGTGTCATAAATGCAGACGTCCAGGTATGGTTCAGGGTCCACCTGCAAAGGGAACCTCAGGTGGCCTCAGCCTACAGCCAGGAGCTCGAACTCTGGCTTATGATTGGAGTGCAAAGGATAAGGGGATTCTTTCCAGAATAAAAGAAATGTAGGTCACAGATCACAGAGAAGGAATGGGTAAAAAGGCAAAATTCATGACTTCGGATCTAGATTCCAGCAAGATACACTGAATAGAGTAGGGCTGGCAACCTTCAGAACTTTCCAGAAGAGAGTCCCTCTGTCCATCTTCTACCTACCTCCATAGCTGCCTGTAACCATGAATGTGGGGTTGTTTTTATATAGACACACACAGGCTGACCATGCTCCTTCCTTGCCCCAGTGCAGCAAACAGAATGCGGAAATGCATCAGAACCCACACAAGCTGCATCACTGAAGAGCTATGAAGCCAGACAGTGGGACCCAGCTAGACAACCTTAGGCTCCGACCCAAGTCTATCTGGAGGGAGGAGAGTCCACCTATTGCTGTATTCACGCACAATGACCACATCCTATCTTTTCTGTCCCCCAAACATGCTACTTCTACACAGTTTGAGCTTTTCAGAGTAGTTAAGGACGAAATGAACACACACAATGAACCATTGCTCCCAATACATTTCAACAACCTGAGTTCCCTGAGTCCTCTCCCTGGCTTCGCTTTTCCCACTCAGATGTCATCAAACCATGGAGACCTAAGTACTTTTGGAGTACTCATGAACTAAAAATCTTTGACTAGCTAAAGAATTGAGATACTAATCACTCCCATGTTGATGATGTCGCACAGCAGCAGGTGTGTGCGTATGGCTAAGTGTGTACACACCCATGCTCACATGCATGCCTGTGTATCCATGCACAAATGTAGAGAAAAACTCATATTTAACTAACTTAAGGGATTCCTCACAATCGTGTGAGATAAAGACAAAAAGAAACGAAGTCAAGAAACTAAGACCCCCAAAGTCACTGTAATTAAAGCCAGAAAAAGTTTCTGTGAGAGGAGAACTGGGCGTGAAGGGGTTGTCTGCTGCTGTACTTGTTTGTTGATGGTTAGGGAGGTTCTGACTAGGTCTGGACACACAAGCAATAATAAAGGGACTCCCTGGCTCTGACATTGGAGACAACACAAAGGGGAACAGATCCTAAGACAAAAGACAAAAGGCGAATGCAGGCAGAGGCCTAGAAGCCAAGAAAGGGCCGGAGCGGGGTCTCCGTGTGAATTGTTTCAAGGTTCTGCGGTAGTTAGTGCTCACACTACATTTTCACAGTCTAGGTGTCCACAGCCCATTGACATTTCTGCCTCCCTCCACCCTCAAGGCCTCACCAGCTTGTTGCAGTCCTGGAAGATGTCACTAGTGAGGATTCTGCAGGACGAATCCACCATTGTCTGTTTCATGATGTTGTTATGGCAGGTGGCGGGGGACACATCCAATGGCACCTGGGAACAGGGAAAAGTACACAGAGGGGCCAGACATTAGGCAGCCGTGCTGGAGGTACTTAGCCCATTAGAGTACAAGAGGCTCCGTTCCCTGACCCTGCCACTACCTGCCACTCATGCCCCCTACAGGGGGACCCTCCAGGAAGCAGGCCCCTCAGGCTCCATCCACATGGCCCCAGATGTACCTTGCTGGTGTCAGCACACTGTGAGCTCACTTTCCAGGAATTCCCAAAGTCCACGGGGTCTTCCTCCACCTGAAGGCTGCTGCTGGTCAAGTCATTATTCTGGATACCATCAAAGTTCCCGCACAGGCCACATACTTGCTCCTGGGCGAGGGGATGGGATGCACATGGTAAACCTTGGCATACTCTCTGGGTCAGGGTAAGGAGAAGGTATCAGATAACCAAAGAGTCAGGAGACATCAGAGACAGAAGCAAAAGAGGAAGAAGAGGAGGAAGAGGAGGAGGACAGGGCAAAGGGACCAGAGGAGAGCCAGAGTGGCCATCAGAGACTTGCCCTTGGCCTTTTCCAAGGCCTTTTTCTCAGCTTCCTCACTGACCCCGTTTCAAAGAGAGAGGCAATGTGTCCAAGTTTCATGATCAAGGGCAGAGGTGGGAGGTAGGCAGCTTGACTCTGGGGTCCCTCTGTGAAACATCACCTTCCCCAGTCAGACTATGAGCTGAGGGAAGAGCAAGCGTCAGTGTTCCACAGGTAAACAGACAGCCAAGGAGAAAACGTGATGGTTCTTCTTTGCTGCAGGCTTCCACAGACACCTGCACATTTTCTCTCTCTCTCTCTCTCTCTCTCTCTCTCTCTCTCTGTCTCTCTCTCTCTCTCTCTCTCTCTCTCTCTCTCCCACACAC
>NW_008360324.1:2861321-2869876 GCF_000622305.1 Nannospalax galili | reverse complement strand
CTCTCTCTCTCTCTCTCACACACACACACACACACACACACACACACACATACACACATAGGCACATTCGCATACACACACAAACACACACACATACATAGACACATGATTAAGAATAAAATGTCTTTTTAATAAAAAGTGCTACTGGGGGTCAGGGGAGCTAGAGAGATGGCTCAGCAATTAAGAACACTTTCTGCTCTTCCAGAGGACCCAGGTTCAGTTCCTAGCACCCACATACTAGCTAACAACCATCTGTAACTCCAGTTATAGGAGATCTGATGCCCTCTTCTGGCCTCTGAAGGCACTACACACATGTGGTGTACTTACATACATGCAGGCAAAACATTTGTACACACAAAATAAAAATAAATTTTAAAAAAATTTCAGTGCTGTTGGGGCTGGAGAGATGACTCAGAAGTTAAGGGCACTGGCTGGTTACTCTTGCCAAGGACCCAGGTCCAGTTCTCAGCACCCACATGATGGCTAACAACCATCCATAACTCCAGCTCCAGAGGGTCTGACACCCTCTTTGACCTACATAGTCTTTGTATGCACATGTACACTAACATACATACAGGCAAAAGACACACACACATAAAATTAAAAAATAAATAAAAAGTTTGGGGGCTGGAGAGATGGCTCAGCAGTTAAGAACACTTAGCTGTTCTTACAGAAGACCTGGGTTCAAATCCCAACACCCACATGGCAGGAAACCATTGTCCTTAACTCCAGTTCCAGGGGATCAGATGACCTCTCTGTCCTCCAAGGGCACTGCATGACATGGGTGCACTTACACAGATGCAGGCAATACACTCATAAACACAAAATAAAAATAATAAATAAAATATTTTTAATAAATAAATAAATAAAAAGTTTAAGTGCTGGTCTGAGGACTGGCAAAATAGGTAGTAAAGTGTTTTCCACACAAACATGAGGACCTGAGTTTAATCCCCGGCACACCATAAAAAAGCCAGGCATGGTGATGTGCACGTGTAATCCCAGCACTAGGGAGGCAGAGACAAGTAAGTTCATAGAGCTCACTAGCTAGTCAGCCAATCTAGCCTAATTGGTGGAACTCCAGGTCCCAGTGAAAGACCTTGTCTCAAAAATCAAGGTGGACAAATCATGAGAAATGATACCTGAGATTGACTACTGGCCTCCACATGCACACACACACACACACACACACACACACACACACACAATCATGCTGGCCTGTGGCTCACTGGTAAGGCAACATCCCAGAATAGATGGTAATGCTCTAACATTATGTATGATTAATTTGCCTCTTCAGGTTCAGAAGCCTAAAGAAAAGCTATCCTGCCTAATCTTGTACTTCCTTCCTTTGTGCAAACTAACTGCATGCCTTATTAGGTCAGTCAAGGCAGTGTCAGCACCACCTCAGTTCTCCCTGTGTGCAGACAGCCTGCACATGACTTTCCTTATATAGGAAGAAATGAGGCTGGACCAGAGGACCACCTTCCTCCAAGATAAAGAGGAAGGGCAGCAGGTTGCTACTCAGAGAGCTGACAAAGGTCCACACAAGAAGTCATACCCAACATGAAGCAAGAAGGACCACTGACCTGGTACGTCTGCTTGAGGACCACGGAGACACTGAGGTGGCGGTCCCAGACCACAGAGAGCGCTTGACCCAGCAGCAGAAGGATGTAACGGCCAGACTCTACCACCTCAAAGTGTGACTCATCCTTCAGGGGTCTCTTCACATTCACCTGAAGGAGGATGAAGCAGCAAAACAGGGTACAGGGAGGCTGAGTCCAGATCGCCCCTCTTTACTCCACCTGTCTGTCCACGCTGCCCTCCAGCACCAGCCCTGCCCCTCCAGACCTGCATGTGACAAGAGCTACTCCCACCAGCTCTCATCTCACCTCACTGACCACCTTCCAATGATAATGAGATAGTAGAAAGAACACAATGAAACCAGCCAGTGCATCATCCATCACTTCACAGAAAGTGAAGGTTTCTGACCCTTGGTCCTCAACACCAGTGGTCCCTCGCTTAGACTTTGAGCACAGCAGTGATTTTGATCACCTTTTCAATACAGAGCCCCAGACTCACCTTTCAGCACCCTACCACCTCCCACTCTCCAGGGTGCCTGTCACCCAGGGTCAGGGCCGAAGAACTGGGACTGCAGGGCTCTATGCTCCAGGCAGGAGCTTCCAGAAGTCTGGCCTGACAGAGTCCTACCACTGGCAAACCCTAGAAGCCCATTGCAGTGCACTTGGCTGATGCTCAGACCTGTGAAGCTAAGGTTGACGCTAACCCCCCGTCACTCTTTGAAGAGGTTCTCTCCTCAGCGACATGCCGCATGCAGGACTCATCATGTGTGCAAATTCTCCCCCTCACATGCCCGTCCACATCCAACTCAACCTCACCACTGTCATCTGTCCTGGATAGAACTAGACTCTGAAATGGGAGTTGACACTGCTGGGCCAGAGTCGGCATACTTGCTAAACAGTTTTCTCCTCTGAGTATGAATATTCCCTTCCCAACCCCAGTCGTCAAGAATAGGTATTTATAAGGATGCAGGATGCAGGCAGAGGCCCCAAGGGAAAACCACGTTACTGGAACAGGCTAGAACCTAGATCTTGGGAGTGTCTAGCACAACATGTGCTCACGCTAGCTGGATCAAACATGTGACCCAGAAGCAACCAGGCCCTCTGAATGCAGAGTCCTGGGCCCCACCCCAGCCTACTGAGGCAGAACATCAGAGCCCTAGGATCTGCATTTCAGACCTCTGGGGAGAAAACCATGCAAGTTGTCAGCACACAAGGAAGGGCAGAACTGTTTATTTCTCTTTCCAGCACGTTAAAAATGTTTATCTGAAGAGCTAAGACTGTAGCTCAAGAGTAGGGGGCTTGCCTAGCATGCACAAGGCTCTGGGTTCCATCCCCAGCACCACACCAAAGAAAAATCTTCAAAGAACAGGATAGAAACTAAAAAACATTCCATGTCACTTCACTATGTACAGATGCAGCAGTCCCCGAGAGTCTGTAGTTCGGCATTCTGCAGCTTCAGTTGACTACAATAAAAAAGACATTGAACAGAGGAGCTGGAGAGATGGCTCAGCAGTTAAGAGCACTGGCTGCTTTGCAGAAGACCTGGGTTCAGTTCCCAGAACCCACATAGTGGCTAACAACTGCCTGCAACTCCAGTTCCAGGGAATCCAACACCCTCTTTTGGCCTCCTCAGGCCAACGTGCACATGTTGTACTTACACAAACTCAAACACACACATAAGATAAATAAATCTTTTTAAAATATATCAAGTGGACAATTCCAGAAACAGTGAATAAGTTTCAAATAACTTTCATTACAACATTGTTATAATTTTCCCATTTTATTATTACTTATTTTTATTATTACTTCTCTTTGCAGCATGCTAAAAATATTTATCTGAAGCGCTGAGGACGTAGCTGAACAGGAGAGTGCTTGCCTAGCATGCACAAGGCTCTGGGTTCCATCCCCAGCACCACACCAAAGAAAAATCTTCAAAGAACAGGATAGAAACTAAAAAACATGTCTTACTCCATCTAATAGTTCAGTGTTATCATAGATATGTATAATAGGACGTGCTGGTTTGGGTACTAAGGATTTTGGCCTACTGTGGCTGAGAGGAACAACCATCTATAGAAGGGAAAACCCTCCTGCCTGCCATGGTCCGTTCACCTACGACTCCAAAAACGGCTTGACTCAGGTCTACAGTTCCTGAGCTGCCAGTAAGCACTGCCTCTTCCCATACTAACACGTACATATCGGACATACTCTTCCACACACATGATGGGACCACACTATCCAAATCAGTCTGCGGCTCGCTCTGTCCGTAGGATAACACCTCAGAGCCAGCTGATACCACTCGACCTCATTCTTCACAGTAACCACACGTTCTCCCAGCACAGTTCCAAATGAATACGTGACGAACACTCCCAATCAACAGGGGAACAAAGGGAGACGTGAGGGTGAAGGGACAAGGCTGGCACTCACCTCCCCATCAAACAGTTCAATCTCTCCTCCTTCCACCAGGATGGTGATCCGCTTCTTGCATTTCACTGAGGGATAGCTGCACCCCTCATTTCCTACCAGGATCCGAAAGGTCCCAGGGTTACTGCCACAGTAATCCTGGGGAAAGAAGGTTCCAGGAAGGAAAGGTTATTACTTCTTCCTCTCCAGACCAGAAGACAAGACGGCATCATGTCCTCTGGGGTCTCTGAATACATGTCACAGAATGTTGCCATATATATTATGTTTTCAGAGGCTCTCTCAGGTGTCCAACCTCAGGCATCAGAGATGAACATGGAGCCTGTGATCAGCGCGTTGGTATGGTAATGAGCACAAGGTGGAGGAGGGGGAGAGTGAGAGGAGAACAGCCTGCGCTGTGCTTTCACGGACTATCCGGCTCAAGGCTTTCACCTAGATCTCACCATCTTTTTTTTTAAATGTGTATGAGTGTATTGCCTACATGTATATAAATGCACCAATTTTGTGCAATGCCCAGGGAGATCAGAAGAGAGCATCGAATTCTCCTGGAACTGAAGTTATAGATGGTTGTTAGCCACTGTGTGGGTGCTGGGAACCGAACCCAGGTCCTCTGTAAGAGCGGCCAGTACTCTTAAGCCCTGAGCCATGTCTCCAGATGATTTGGTGGTGGTAGTGGTGGTTGTTGTCCTTGTTGTTGAGATAGTGTCTCCCTATAGCCCCAGATGGCCTGGGACTCACTATGTAGACCAGGCCTCTGCCTCCCAAATTCTGGGATTAAAGGCATGCACCACCATGCTCGGCCTCCCATTATTTTTTGATCCCATGCAGGCAACCAGGGCAGTCCTACCACAGACCGTCTTGTGGCTCTAATGTCTGATTGCACCTCTCTGATCTGTTGGTCCCAAAGTGTAACCAAAGACGGTTTGACTTATCTCTACAGCACCTGAGCTGTCATCTCTAGCTGGATATGGTGGGAAAATGGACAATGGTCCTCGTTGATCAACTGGCCTCCAAATTAAGCCAAAGAGGACAGATGCCAAAGAGTTACCCTATGGTTACATCTTATGTAAAAATGCTATAAAAATACTTAGTTTGGAAAAACCAGAGCAAGTCTTGGTTTGCTATTTACTGGGTAGCATCGAGTAAACTACTTACCCCTCTGCGCCACACATGTACTTATACATACACATGCACACAGCCATACATATCCCTGCATAGACATACACACAAGCACATATACCTACACATGTATATATATACACATTCCCATACAACATACATTTATAGGTAAACATACATACTTATACCTACATATATATATATATATATACATTCTCACACTCACATACACCTGTATACACACAAATACATGTATAAACATGTACCTTCACATACATATATATGCACACACATACATATACAAACATAAATACATGCATATACACCTCCACATTCAAATACATATTCCCATATATATGCATATGTAAACATAAATACACATGCACATATAAACACATATATAAAACATGTACATGTTCCTGTGTGCCCATACATATATATATACACATACATATGTATACATATGCTCGCATACACATACAAAAACACAGCACAGCTGTCTGTAAGGTGAGGATCAGCCCACTTCCTGGCACCGTTGTGTTAACCCAGTTTGAGCTAGTTCCTGAGTCATGAAGGTCAGAAACAGAACAAGATGTAGGTGTCTCACTTTCCTGTCACCAGCTGGTTTTCTTGGAGGAGAAAGCCAAGCCCGATGATGCTCCCATGGGGAGGAAGCCCTGGGAGGGGCCCTGGACAAAGCATCAGAAGAGGACCACAGGCCTGGGGGTGCGCAGGGAAACAAGCAGCACGCATATGAAAGGGGATTCCTGGGACACTCCGGAAGGTCTGCCATCCAGGGACCAGACACGTTAGGGAGTGGGAGATGCCATCAGGTTGCTGTCCACACACTGAGTCCACCGTGGGATCTGCGGGTGCTGATGAGCAAGGTGAACCTCGAAGCAGTCTTTGGGTGCTGAAGCTGGGGGCCTGTGGGGAAGTTCTAAGGGATAGGGGCACATCCAGGTCCAAAGGCGTCAGAAAAGCAATTTTGAGATGTGCCTGCTCTGTCTCCCTGGGCCAGCTGGGGTGTGTAAGGCCAGGCCAGCCAGTGCCCCATAGGCCTTACCCCTCCCAGCATGCTCTCCACAGTGACCCTAGGTCACCAATAATGCCTGACGCATGAGGTCTTGCTGCTCTATCTCTACGCTTTGCGGTCTTGCCTTCAGAGCACATCAAATTTCCTCCTTACCCAGAGAATGGAGACAGAGAGGCCATACTTGAACTAACGTGCCCCTGGGTACAGCATCTCACCTCTGAACAAAGCTCTCATCCCCCTTGCTGATCCACCTGGCATCAACCAGCAAGAGAAATTCCCAGGAACCCACAGAGTAGGGACTGCCTAAGTCACTAGCTAGGATGTGCCATGCTTTTCCTCCTCCTGCTGGGCAGAATGGATCCTGTGACCCCCAGCCTCCCCTCCCCATGAGAAACTGGACCAGGCTAGAAGCGAAAATGGTGGCAAGTTCTACAGGTCCATAGGTCTAGCAGCAAACTCCAAGAATCAGGTTGATCACACACCCCCCACCCCCGTTCAGAGCTGCTTCATAAGGCTGCTCCCAACCCTGCCAATACTAGCAGGGAGAATGACAGGCAGAAATCTAGCCAGGGTCCTTCAGGTTTAGGTCCTGTTCGCCAGAAGGAAAAGGTGTCTTTTTCTAATCCATATCAATGCTGATTTGACCTGAGGGTGGCCTCACCCCAGACATAGCAAATGGGCTTCTGTTCTGTTCCTAAAAGTCTCCAGATGAGCAGAGGAAAATAGGCAATCACTTTGAATTTTAAACCTCCTACACTTCAGACTTTCTTTTCGGAAATTAGAAAATTATTCTGGGGCCTGGAAAGATGGATCCACGGTTAAGAGAACTGGCTGCTCTTGCAGAGGACCCGGGTTCCCTTTCCAGCACCCACATAGCGGCTAACACTCCCTGTAACTCCAGTTCCAGAGAACCTGATGCCCTCTTCTGGCCTCTGTGGGCATTACATGATGTAGATGCACTTACATACATGCAGGCAAAAGTCATATAAATAAAACAAAAATAAATGTAAAAATTAAAAAAAAAATATTCTGACAAAACCAAACCCTGAAGTTCTTTCTGCAGAGAGACTCTGACCTGTAAACTTCCAGACTGAGGCCAGCACCTCGCCACCCCATTAGAGACAGATGGTACCACCTCTTCTCGCCCTTATTCTCACCTGCGCTAGGACATATTGGCACTCTCCAGGGAACACGTATTTGAGTCCGTCAAAGGTGAGGTAGTGCGCCATGCCAATGGCAGAGCACGTGGCATCACACACGTGGTTTGTGCAGTTCCACTTCCGGTCCTGGCAGACACTAGGAAGAGCAAAGCAAGGATGACTTGGTTGGGCACCTTGGGTGAAAGGGGTTCAACCCAGTCTTAGGGAACAAGGAGGCAGTGGAGGGACACAGAACACGGCAGGGTGCCACCCAACCCTCCAGGAAGCCTCAAGAAGGTAAGAGATTGCAGCCTGTGAAACGTGGGCCTCACAGGTTCACCACAGAGCCTGCCGGAAAAAGGGAGGCCAGGTGCTCTCCAGTTCCAAGGAGGAAACTGAGGAAAGGCAAGATGATCCAGGCTGCCAGAGAGGAGGCTGGTCCTCACCAAGCCATCTGCCATGGATTCACTAAAGCTTGGCCTCACCCTAAAAGCCACAGTCTACCTGAGATTGGTCGCAGAGTCATGGTGATACAGACACACTGATGTTGAAACCCTGCTAGGCTGATAGAATAACAAGACATTGAGGCAGGGAGATCTGAGGATGGAAGACAGGATGGGGGGAGGGTGTCTGCCAGAAATGGTTTTGTGTTATAGGCAGCTATATGTTTACATCTGTAGTGATTTGTCACTCATACATCCCATCTCTCCATGCCCCCAATCAGAGCTGACCTAGAGGAGCCCATTCATGTGTCACAGGAAGTGCACTCACATCTCAGGCAATTCTCCTGCCTCCATCCAAGACTATCCACAGCTCACGAACAGAAGGGGCTCAGTGAGGGACGGCCAAGCAAGGCAGAAGAAAACAAGACCCCTCAAGCACTCCTCCCCTTCAAGCCCACTCCTAGAACACTCGTGGGCAGTACAAGGCCTGTGAAGCAAGAACTGGCCTTGTGATTCACCCATAAAGAAGAACGGAGAGATGCTATTTGCACAAAAATGAATGGAACTGGAGATCATCCTGTTAAGTGACATAAGCTAGACTCAGAAAGACAAATACATCATCTCTCATATGCAGAATTTAGATTTTTTAAAAAGATATAAAAAGTGGACTATTGGGTGGAGGGGGAGGGACCAGTAGGAGCAGGAAGAGGGATCATAGAGGGTGTTAGGGGACAAGATATGATCAAAGTACATTCTATGCTTATATATAAATGTCAAAAGAAATTCATTATATGTTGTGTAATATATAATTATATGATTAAGA
>NW_008360324.1:2787053-2861232 GCF_000622305.1 Nannospalax galili | reverse complement strand
AGGCATCATCAGCCTGGCCACCCCATGCATGGCCTCTATGGAGTGAGGTCCCCCGCTCCCATTTCAGAATCCCCCATCTATAGGGCATCATGTGAGGGGTGAGCAACAGAGAAAAAGAATACCCAGGTTTCCACAGGGTGAGGGGTAAGTGCCAAAGGTCCAGAACCAAGTGACCCTTGTGCCACCAGGGCATCGCCAAGGCCTCACCAGGTGTTGCAGCCAATCTTCACAGTGTCCCCTGGGGCATACTCTTCACCCCGGTGGAAGCAGGGACATCTCTCCAACGCCACACACCTGTTTTCATGTCGAACCTAAAGAAAAAGAACCCAAGTGTCTCAAGGGTCACAGGAACCATCCCATCTCAGACACTGGCACTTGATTCTACTCAGAGCCCAGGTGGCAAGCTTGGCCACAAACATGCCAGGACAAGGAGCCCACACCAGGCTAGGGCCTGACAGACATGGATACCATCTACACTGTGGCTCCCTATCAATCAAAGAGGCTAACTGCCTCTGCCCTGCTGGGTGACATAATCTGAGACACTTTTCACTTTAGCAAAGACTTCAGAAACCCATGTCAGAAGCCCTGGAATTGCAATATTCCACACCCAGCCACACCACACAAAGGATGTCTCCAAAGGACATGGGAGTTATGAATGAAGACTAATGGAGAATTATTTACTGCTAAACAGCAAAAAAAAAAAAGAAAGAAAAAAGAAAAAGAAAACAATCAAGTGTTCCGTGACAGGAAAATGATGAAATTCTTAAAGGAATTCCTAGGAGCTGGTGTCCTATGGAGCTGTTAGAAGGGCCCTTCAGAGAACTCTTCAATGAGGTGATAAATGTCTGTCTATGCTGTTAATTTTTCAAATGGGAAGAAAACTGGACATACATGTGGTCCCAATTTCATAACCATGTGATACAGATTTATTTAAAACAAAAGACTAAGATAAAATAAAGAAGTTGTCTCCAGGTGGTGAACTGGGATAGAAGAATACCAGGGCTTATTTTCCTTTTTAGTTTTAATTTTTTCCCAAATATTCTTCAGTGAGTAGGG
This sequence comes from Nannospalax galili, assembly GCF_000622305.1. Classification (NCBI taxonomy): domain Eukaryota; kingdom Metazoa; phylum Chordata; class Mammalia; order Rodentia; family Spalacidae; genus Nannospalax; species Nannospalax galili. The sequence continues at coordinate 2,860,176 of NW_008360324.1, read as the reverse complement.
ATTACATTTATAATTAAAGAAAACGGATATCAAGTTTGATAAAAATTAATATACACTTAAAACCCTGGAAGAGAGACCGAAGACTGGGCAGAAGAGATACATCAAAGCCAGCCTAGAGGCATGTCCAAGACACATATGCTGGACTCATGTCCAGGTGACCCTGCTCCCATGACCATCTCTTTCCACTCCCCAGTCCTCTGACATACTATCTGCAGAGGTGCCATCCTTTCCTACCCTCCCACCCCCACAAGAAATGACTCTACGTGCATTTCTCTAGCTTTCTGGGGAAAGGGGGCAGGGAAAGAAGCAAGAACTGCTGGCCTAGGGGGCTCAGAAAGAGCTGACAAGCCCAACCTGACCATGAAGATCTCTCTGCTGCTACACCAACCTAGGAACAGCCTAAATGCCCACACTGGCAGGGCCTCACCCTGGTCCTCTGAAAAAGGCCTGGGTCAACCTAGGTGAAGGGCCCACAGTGGCTGGGCTCCAGAGCTACGTGCAGGGTAAGGCACCTGGTCTGGATGGTTCAGACTCCAGTGATCTTGTCACTCCCCTGCAAACCTGAGTTCCCAGAGCTTGAAATTAGATGAAGCATCGGGAACAGGGCTGTGCAAAGGAGTTTCACATCAGAATCATCAGTTAAAAGTGTGGGTCAACCTAGGTGAAGGGCCCACAGTGGCTGGGCTCCAGAGCTACGTGCAGGGTAAGGCACCTGGTCTGGATGGTTCAGACTCCAGTGATCTTGTCACTCCCCTGCAAACCTGAGTTCCCAGAGCTTGAAATTAGATGAAGCATCGGGAACAGGGCTGTGCAAAGGAGTTTCACATCAGAATCATCAGTTAAAAGTGTGGGGTGTGTGCACACACGTGTGTGTGTGTGTGTGTGTGTGTGTGTGTGTGTGTGTGTGTATTGAGAGGTGGGAAGAATAACCCTTTCCACTTCGCAGCACCTCTGTCAACATCAGGAGGTGTCCCCAGGTCCTTTTTCACCTAAGTGATGGGGCAGTAAGGATTCGGGAAACCCAGGAAGCTGCAGTTCCACCACATCCTTATTGATGCTTACAATTAGAACCACAGTTCTTGGAACAATGAGCTTAGGAGTCCAGTAGAGAAAATAGCAGCACAGTAGGAACAAGGAGGGGCCGCAAACATCTGTCTCCCGGAGCCTTCAGAGACTGTTACAATTAGGGTTCATGCCCACATTCCTCTAGCTTTGTCTGCTTGGATTTAAATCCAAGGCCTGCCACCTAGCGGCCACTTTAAGAATGGCTGACACATCCATAGTTAATGGAGGTGGGTCTCCCCGGCTTCCTGGTGTGCATACTGGATGTACTTACCTCTCTCCAGGATATTCACTCCACTATCAGAGAGTCCTGCAGAACTGTGGTCCAGAAAGTCCCCCTGGGTCCACGGAAGGCCAGCCCTCCTCCAATGTATCTACCACTCAAACTCCAGCTCTCTGATGAGACAGCACGGCCACCACTGTGTGTCCTCCTCCTGGAAGTTCTCACTGGCCATGCATGCACTCCTCTCTGCCCTCATTTGAATCAGTTAAAGCACATCACTAACTGTAGGCTGAACTATCAAGATAGGTGCTTTGTGTTAAGAGCTGCTATCGAGGCCAGAGTGACAGGGAAACAGGTCCATAAATTGCAGCTAGTGAGAACTCAAAACACAACATTAAAAGAGACCACGAGGTTTCAGCCACTTTGGGAAGCTTCCTGACTTAGGGAAATGATCAGAACACAACAACAACAATCCTCCAAAAACACTTAGAGAACCCCAAACCCTTAAAGAAATTCCTAGGGATTGAGAAGCACAGAGATTATGGAGTGCTGTAGGGCATGAGGTGGGAACCGACCAGGAAGTGGGTAGGCTGTCCCAGTAACCCTTAGTGGGCTTTGTGGCAAAGTTCTGCCTAGTGTGTCCTTTTAGTATACCACAGGGACATCAAGATAAAAGTTACAAATGTCCTTCGAAGAGTTCAGAAAACATGGCAGAAATACCCCACGGCTTACCAATTTATGACTGTTTGTAAGACTGCCCAGACTGAGAATGCAGTACTGGTTCTTGGTCAGCTCCAACAATTATGAAGTAGAAAAGAATTATTTTTTGTCACTCTCCTCTGAAAAGTCTCCCTTTCTTCCCCAGCATATGCAAATACCATACAGACTTCCCAAAATTCTACCTTCAACTGTCCCTAAGAATTCTACACATCTGACAGAGGTTTAACATCCAGAATATATAAAGAACTCAAAAAATAAAGAATCGAGAAACCAAATGACCCAATTAAAAGATGGGCTAAAGATCTAAACAGAAAGCTCTCAAAGGAAGAAATAAAGATGGCTAAGAAACATCTCAAAAAGTGTTCAACATCGTTAGTAATTAGGGAATTGCAAATTAAAACCACCCTAAGGTATCATCTTACCCCATGAGCCTGGCTAGGATCAAGAGAACAAATTATACCAAATGCTGGCAAGGATGAGGAGAAAGGGGAAAGCTCATTCACTGCTGGTGGGATTACAAACTTGTGCAGCCTCTATGGAAAACAGTGTGGAGAACTCCTATTCTTCTCCTTCAGGTTATTTCTTTTCCTTTACCTCACTGTTTCCTTACCCTTGTCCTGGTTCCTGCAGTTATGTCTGTTTGCATACTCATTTATAAGGATTTGGTGCTAGGATCCACAAATAAGGGAGAACATATGTCTTTTGTTTCTGTGCATCTGTGTTACTTCACTTAGTATAACAGATCTACACATAACAGATCTACACTTAGTATAACACTAAGCATACACTTAGTATAACAGATCTGTCAGTATAACAGATCTACAGATCTAGAAACTGTTATACTAAGTGAAGTAACACAGACGTAGAAAAACAAATGAAGTATGTTCTCCCTCATACGTGTCTCCTAGCACCAAACTCTTTTAAATTTCAGGTCCTTTTAATAAGAAGATACTATACAGCAGTCCCTTCTGCATGAAATAACTACCATCATCACGACTTCGGCTGAACCTGATCACTAAGCATAGTCACAATTGGGTTTGTTGACGGTTGTGCTCATTCATTAGAGGAGTGCCAAGCAGGGTCACTGGACCCTCACCTGAGTATCCAGCCACTCTTCCCAGCCAACAAGTCCAGCCTTGGAAGACAAAAGAAAAATAAGGAAGAGCTCAATAGACGGATGCTTTTGGAAGCCCTTGTCAAGAAATTCCAATGGACTGTCACATGAATATTTGAAAATTGCCCTGTTCTGAGTTTTTTCTAGTTCCCTGTCTAAAACTTGTAATGCTAATTACTCTTGCATTTACTTCTCCTTCACATCTCCTATTCACATTTCAAGGACTTTCCTTTCCCCTTAGAGATAAGAATTATGCAATTTTGGAGTCTTTTAGAGAGACCCACTGAAGGGGTACTCCAATTGCCTCACCCTGCATGCCTGTTCAGCATGGAAGAAGGCAGAGCAGTGTGCATCCCGATTCCCTATTGGCAATTTGGGTAACCTCTTCAGAGGATGGAGTGATAAGAATAGGAGGTAGGAATTGGCTAGGCAGTTAGGGTAAAAAGACCCCAAAGAAATGTAGCAAGTTTCTTGGCTAAAAGTCAAAATGTCCTTGGTCCTGTTAACAACATACTCTGTTCCAAAGGCCAAAAATATCAAAAGTACCCTTAAAAGATTTTAGGGTTACCTCTTCAGAGGGGGGAATGTTGTAGAGGAGGGAGTGGGCATGGATTTGATCAAATACTGTGGTTAAACACTGCTGATTCTAACTGGATATTTAGAAAGAAAGCAATCTAATTAGCTAACACACTTCAGTACAAGGATTTGATTGTAAGCTTTTCTTATAGTCTTTGTTCACCAAAAAGAACATATGCCCATCATATTCCAGGGAAAGATATAGGAAGTATTTTTTTTAACTAAGAGGGCTTTCTTGGATCGTTTAATCATTCACAACTTTTATTGAGGATCTGGCTCATTGATAGAGTATTTGCCTAATATGCATGAGGTCCTGAGTTCCATTCCCAGCACTGAAAAAAATAAAACAAAATAAAATTACATCTCATAAGATTTCCAATGCCCACAAATTATCACTCTGGACAGAACCCTGTACCTTGGGTCTCGTTTTTAAAGAGTGGTGTCAGAGCAGTGACTGCTCTTGCAGAGAACCTGGGTTCAGTTCCCAGCACCCACATGGCAGCTAACAATCATCTGTAACTCCAGTTCCAGGGTCTCAGATACCCTCTTCTCACCTCCATGGGCACTTCATGCAAAACATATACACCTAAAATAAAATAAATAAATAAAAACAGTGCTGTCAATGTCTCCCAGTCCTTACAATTGGTATTCAAGGACCAATATCACCCTTCACAGCTGCCTGGAAGTTCCCTAATTCCAGCAGAACTGGGTCCAGTTTGAAACATGCAACTGCTACATTTCAAAGGATGTCACCATCTCCCAGACAATGGTACTGCTTTTTTTTTTCCCCCCAGAAGCCTAAGTATTTGCATACCAATGGCTCAGCCCCCCAGAGGGAGACCTAGGGTCTGAAGGCTCCTGGCTCCTCCCTGAGGCTTCTGGAAGAATCACAACTGTAGCTGTCCCAGAGGGAGCAGGGCAGGGTTATGGGTTGTGCTTTGCTGCCGCCTAGTGGTAGAATCAGTGATAGCCCAACTTAAAGGGGTGGAAAACAGCCAGGTATGGCGATGCAGACCTTTAACCCCAGCACTTGGGAGGTACAGACAGGAGGATCCCTGCGAGTTGGAGACTATCCTGGTTCACATAGCAAGCACTAGGCCATCTGTGACTACACAGTTAGACCCCGTCTCAAAAAAAAAAAAAAAAAAAACTTATTAGCCTGGGCTACATAGTGAGTTCCAAACCCGCCTAGACTACAAAGTGAAACTTGTCTCAAAATTATCAAAAAAATTCTTAAAAACTTGATTAGTTGGTAAGTCCTGTGATGCCCTTCATTTAATGGCCCCAATGGGTCTGACAACATGAACTCTAGGCTGTTGGTCCCAGAGTATGAAAGCTGGTTTCCTCCAGCGTCTCTGTTCCTGATTACCATTCATGGTTTTACTTCATGAACTTATATGACAGTGGTCACTATACCCCCACTAACAAAGCATCCCCACATGCCTCTGACTGTCTATCATCTCTAGTCTTCCCCCAAACCCTTCTAATGCAACTTTGCCGGTGATGGGATTTGTCACTGGACTGAATTCAGGACGCACAAATGAAAGCATCCAATTCCCCCACGATGCCTTTTTTCCACAGAGCTTCTCCAGCTATTATTCCTCACAGCCACTTATACAAGCATCCTGCCCCTCAGTCCCATGCAAGCAGACCTTCGAGGCAGCTGCAGGGGCACACAGCCCGCTGCCTGTGGGGTGGGACAGAAGGCCTCTGCTCTGAGCAGGTGTCACACCTGAAACGCTGAAAGGAAAAAGGAAATGAAGGGCTTCCTCCCTGTCTCGGCCATTTTCAAACGGATGTGTCTACGTTTACAGGGGACACTGAGACATTCCTTGAAGGAGGAGTTTTCAGATGAGGATGATGTCAATTTAAAGAGTGAAGAGAGCCAGAGTCAACATGTGATAATGAAAGCAGAGAAACTAAGAGTGTGACATCATACCTGTTATATGTGATAAAAATTAGGAGGAGCCCATATTTTGTGTGTCTTTGGGGGAGAGGGCAGTGTTAGAAATGAACCCAGAGCTTTGCACCAACCCACACTCCAGTCCCTATCACTAATTTTTGTTGTTTCATTTTTCTGATAATCCGTTTTTTCAATTTATTATTTTTATTTATGTGTGTGAGTATATTGCCGCATGTATGTAAGTGCACCCGTGTTGTAAAATGCTTGTGGAGGTCAGAAGAGTGTGTTGGATCCCCTGGAACTGGAGTTAGGACGGTTGTCAGCTGCCATGTGGGTTCTGAGAATCGAACCTGGGTCCTCTGCAAAAGCACTCAGTGCTCTTAACTGATGAGCCATCTCTCCAGCCCTGACAATCAATTTTTAGCTATATCTACAAAAGCATTGGTCCTCAACCCCTGGAACTGGAGATATGGACAGTTGTTAGCCACCATGTGGGTGTTGGGAATTGAACCCAGGTCCTCTGTAAGAGCAGTCAGTGCTCTTAACCACTGAGCCATCTCTCCACGTACCCACCCCCCTTTTGAGACAGGGTCTCTAGCTCAGGCTAGCTTCCAACTTTCTAGGTAGCTGAAGACGAGTTTGAACATCTCATTCTACTGCCTCCATGTCCTAAGTGCTAGAGGCATGTACCACCACACCCATTTTATACAGTGCTGAGGACTGAATTCACAGCCCCACTTGTACATGCCAAGCAAGCACTCTACCGACTGAGCTGCGTCCCCAGCCCACTATCCGGGTTTGTTTTAATTTTTTTTTTATGTGTACAAGTGTTTTGCTTGCATGTATGTAAGTGCATCACATGCATGCAATGCCTGTGGAGGCCAGAAGAGGGCATCGGATCCCTTAGAACTAGAGTTATAGACAGTTGTTAGCCACCGTGTGGGTGCTAGGAATCAAACCCAAGTCCTCTACAAGAACAGCCAGGGCTCTTAACTGTTGAGCCATCTCTCCAGCCTCCATTATCTGCTTTTAAAAGTGCTTTTGCACCCTTTGGAACCACATTCAGCCCTCTGCACTCTGTTCCCCTCCAGAGCTCTTTCAGTGTTGAGCCATCTCTCCAGCCTCCATTATCTGGTTTTAACAGTGCTTTTGCAGCCTTTGGAACCACATTCAGCCCTCTGCACTCTGTTCCCCTCCAGAGCTCTTTCAGCTTTCAGTAGATTCACTTCCATCAGAAGGCGACGTCTCAACCCCTTTGCAAGTCCTCCAAATGGAGAATTCCTGACCCCTTGCTCAGACCCTTGGTATCAAGCCACAATCTCTACCTCACACATGGCAGTGGGAGACAGCCCTAGATATGAAGTCTACACCATCAGACCGGCTCAAGCAAGGTGTTTCCAGCTCCCTTTTCTTTGTGCTGTGGGCAGGAACACGTGTCCCATGCTGCAGCCAGCCCGATGCACACACTTCATAAATTACTCAACCTCTCTGCTCTGCCGGGTTTGGCCCCAGCAAGCTGCACGTCAGCTGGCACTGCAATGAAGCCATTGTGAAAATAACCCAATCTCCAGTGGGGTGGGGCCCAAGTTAAAGGCACTCTGTCCTCAGAATGCAGACCAGGGGCTTCTGGATGAGGAAGGAGAACCTAGCAAAACATTCACAGCCTAGATTTGAGGTCACACTCTCCCCTTGGGACTAGGGATCATAATGCAATTATTGTGGTTATTAATATTTAAGGGTGCCTGGATTGCTTCCTACACACACAGACACACACACGCACACACGCATGCACAGAGTTCATTTAAGGAATCCTTGACCCAGCTGGGCATGGTGAAGTATGCTTATAATTTCAGCCACTCAGGAGGCTGAGGCAGGAGGATTATTTATTTAAGCCCAGGAATCCCAAGCCAGTCTGGGCAACATAATGAGACATTATCTCAAATCATTTTTTTTTTTTTTGGTCCTTTTGAGACAGGGTCTCCCTGTAGCCCCAGCTGTCCTGGAACTCACTATGTGGACCAGGCTGGCCTTGAACTCACAGAGATCCACCTGCCTCTGCCTCCCGAGTGCTGGGATTAAAGGCATGTGCCACCACACCCGGCTGCAAATCATTTATTATTTTTTTTTAACATAAAAATGATGCCCAGGACTCTGCTTGGGGAACTGCTGTGCCTGATGATGACGTTATCTCATAAGAAGAGTCCTTTTTCTTACTTGAGACTTCTCTGAGATCATGAAGTCCTGGGAACAATGCTTGTCCCCACAAAGCCCTGAGCCACTCACAAGAAGACATTCTCCCCAGGGCCTCCTATTCTCCTACCTGGGGCTGAGCTTTCTCCTCTTACAGACCCCGTGGTCATCCTTCTCCTCAGGCATGAACTACTCTGTCCAGGTGAAGACTGCTCACTGGCCAATCTCCAGCTGTCCATTAGAAAAAGTCAGTTCCAGAACCATCATGGGTTAAGATAGTAGAGAACACTCCAAAGAGAAGTAATAAGAACTTTGTGTGACGGCTTGAATGAGAAACATCCCCCTATAGGCTCTTAGTATTTGACACTTGGTCCCCAGTTGGTGGCCCTGCTTGGGAAGATCATGGAACCTTTAGGAGGTGTAGCCATGCTGGAGAAGGCACATCACTGGGGATGGGCTTTGAGGTCTCATCACACTTCCATTCTGTCTCTCTGCTTGCTGTGCCTGCTTGAAGATGTGAGCACTCTACTTTCTGCTCTGGTCACCTCCTGCCATGCCTCCCAACCATGATGAACTCTTATCCCTCCAGAACAGTAAGCCCATTAAACTCTTCCTTCTACAAGTTGCCTCGGTCATGGTGTTTTATCACAACAACAGAGAAGTAATTAATACAGAAGTTCATAGCCTTGCCCTACTTCTAGCTCGCTCTCTCTGCTTCCTGCATATGCCTGGAGATGTGAGCTCTCAGCTTTCCGCAACCTCTGCCGCCATGCCTGCCCACCATGATGGATCCCTCCAGAACTGTAGGCCAAATAAACTCTTCCTTCTATAAGTTGCTTTGGTCATGGTGTGACCAAAGAAAAGTAACTAATACACTGTGTTTGGGAGAAAAGGAGCAAGAAAAGAAAGAGAAAAGAACAACCACCCTACACACACTCCAACCTTCTTCAGGGCACTGGGAAAATGTGCCAGTTCCTGCTAAAGCACATCAGCAGTTCCCCAAGCAGAGTCCTGAGCATCATTAATGCACACTCAGTCAAATGAGAGCCATCCTGCACACTCCCTTCTGGCCTCTACAGCTTTGCCCTCATTCCTCACCACACACTTTGAGATAGGGGAACTGCAGTCAGGGACAGCATAAAGACAAAATGCACTTGAAAAAAGTCCAGAAGTTACATTCTTCAAGGTGATAATACTAATACATGTGTAACATATTTAATGTAAAACTGGCTTAATGTTAGAGGGAAGGAGGTCAGAAGACCTGAATATGCTCAGACCACTATCACCAGCCCAGTTCTTGAAGCGCACACAGAAGCCAGATAGCTGTAAACCAGCATGGTCCTGGACTGTTGTGTGGCCTCCAGGCACATTTGCACCCCGGGCTTTAGAGTAATGAGACATACAGAGCGGGCAAAGACCTCACAACTCATTTTATGGAGCTGGAAAACAAAGTCGAGTACAAGGAAAGCCCTAAGTTTGCTAGTAACATGACGGGACATTAATGTGCTCTCTTAGAGAAAGTTACAGACATATATGTAAATCATACACAAATATGTGTGCATTCTCCCATCTTCACAGCATGGAATGCAACCTCTGGGAAAATTCTAGTAGACATGCCTATTTTGACATGTAAATATTTTCTAGAAATACGTTCTTTGCTTCTTAGGGCAGTCCTGTGAGCCAAGATCTTCTGTATCTGTCAGATTCTATTAGCATCAACTACAGACATTTCCCACATTTCCCTATCAACTTCTTCCCCAACTTTGAATCTGCCCACCACCCCCATCCCCATGACCATCCCTGTCTCATTCTTGTTTCTTCCTCTCTCTAGCTCCACGGCCTCCTCACTCACTGCTTCCTGAAGGAAAACAGAAGGGAAGTGGCTCAGACAGGCAGTGGCTCACCATGCCCTGAGGACAGAGGCATCCAGACACACAGCCTGGGCTCATGCACTCCAGGTCGTAGTTCTGGCACGTCTTGGCACACTCCAGCCCTTCAGCCCGTGGGTTGTCAGCGGGACACACCAACTTGACCATAGGAGGCCGACAGGATAGGCTCCTTTTGCCTAGAGGTTGGAAAAGCCAAGAGGTGGTAAGTCACACCATGACAAGGTCTTCCTTCTGAATGTCCTGTGACTCCCAGGTGCCATCACTCACTTAAGAGACTCAGAGCTGCCAACCCCTAGGACCAGATACTGCCCAGCCATCAAGGTAAACCTGAGCCAGATTCCCCATGTGGGACGAGGGCAGCACCTTCATCTATCTTCAATACTACACTATGCTAGTGGCAGCTCTCCCAACTCCAGCAGATGTCATGTGATGTCCCTCACTTATCTCTTTTGATCCTGCCCTCCCAGGTTGTATTCAATCAAGATGCATCATGGAAGTTTCTAGATCTAGGCTTGAGAAGACCTAGGTTTGGGTTTTTTTGTTAGGACCCAGTAGACCATTCATGAACTAGTTATATCTCGTGAAGAAGACAATCAACCACAAAGACTTTAAAGGGGTTCTTGCTCCAAGGTCAGTCTTTCTGTAATAGTGACAACCACAGCATCAATCTTGACACTCCAGTCACCTCCCTGCTGTGTTCTCTTCCATACCATCCATGTTCTTCCCAGCATCTGATATATTGTACATTTTACATTTTGCCTCTGATCCAGGAATGAGAAATACGGTCACCCCTCTCTCTTCTTGAGTCAAACAATAGAGCAACTGTCCAGACTCTCAAACTAAGAGCACCCAGCTCAATCCCTTGTGTCCAGCCCCGCAGCCCACACCAAAAAAAAAAAAAAACAAATGCCCCATGAAGGCAGGGAGTCTATCTGCTTCCTTCATTGGGGATCACATTTCCCCTCAGTCAGAAGATGTCACAACTGATTGGATAAAGATGAGAGCAAGTGGTTGATACAAAACCTTCCTTTCAAAAGAACCTGACATTTCTATCACTCTAGGCAAGGAAGCCAGAGTTCTCTGCCTTATTTTTATGTGGAAATGTGGGTTAGGAAGCTGAAACTTCAAAGCAGAAAGTGACTTTTCCCAATTTGCAAAGAAACTCAGGTGTTTCCCTACTTTGAAGATGATATAATGTCTTCCCATGACTAGACCAGAAGATTCTGAGCAAGGCAGGCATGAAAGATAGGTCTGTTAGGCAGACTGCAATGAAGGAGGGCCCTGGGGATGTCACAGAAGAGTGAAAAGAAGCCTTAGTGGCCTGGAGGTCACATGCTCTGATTTTAATTTTGAATCACCCATAGGCTTGGGGTCTTGGTCCGACTCTATGCTGATAGATGCTACAAAACAGTTGTTCAGGGAACCAGACCCTCACCCAGGCCAAGCAAATGGTATGAGGGGGAGTCTCAGTGTGAGAGGCAGAGAGCAGGGATCAAGCTGGAGACTGAAAAGGGCCTATTTATGTTCCTCCCACTGGGAGAATCCTTTCTAAGCAAGCATGATCCCTCTGGAAGTGATCCAGACATATGATCCACACAAGTCATCCCCGCTCCATTCTGTGCCTTGTCCTAAAACAGTACCACAACTGTTAGGATCTTCAAGCTGGGAGCAACCGGCCCAAGGCCCTCTTCTTTCAAATCTATCTGAGAGGCTTAAAGAGAGGAAACCTCACCAGCATGTCCACAGGAAACAGGGGTTATTGGAGAAGTGTGGCTGTCATTTCCAAGCTAGGCCACAAACTTACCCCAGCTGTCCACTGCACTAAAACTACCCCAGACAAAGAGACCCCACTGAGTCCATCTTGTGGATAGCTCAGTGCTTCCCTTCCACAAAAGAAAATCCCTCTTGCCTCACTCATGCAAAGATATGTCTGGAGGTCACTCACACAAATGGAGGAGTCATGGTGATCCTGGGCAGAGCAGACCCATGTCTAAACACATACACATAGCAGACAAGGTGGCCAGCTCACTCCTCCCACTCCATGGAGAAGAGTCTGGGCAGAAGGAAAGAACAAAGCTTTCCAGGACTACGGTACTCACTGCGGTGAGTCAGGGGGCTGCTGAGAACAGTGTCAAGCAACAGGCTCCCCGGGGCTCCACTCGTGGTGCAATGCATGACGCCATCTTCGCAGTAGCTGCAGAGAAAACAGCCCAGCTTTGCAAGAGTCATCTCTACTCACTGACACCTTTCCTCACCTCCCACTCAATCTGTGCCTTCCAGTGGCACTTCGGACCCATAACTCTTGATAGTTTGGCTTGCTAAGGTCACCAGTGACCTCCAGGTCATTAAATCTGGTGAATGCCTCTAAGTTGTTTTCCTACTTGATCCCTCACTTGAACATTATCCATCATTGATAACTACTTGATCTCTTAGAGAATAAAAACAGTCTCTGCTGGATTTCCCAGCTTCCCTACCTGCTCCTCCTCAGCCTCCACTGAGTTCACACATCCCCTTTGCCTGACGTGTAAATGTCAGTATTGCCCAGGCTCTGCCCCAGGCTTCCTCTCCTTCTCACACTGTGCCGCCTCCACACCCACAGCTCTGATTCTAGAGATGAGCCATGCATTTCCAGCAGTGCATGGGCTCCCCTTTAATCCCTAGACTCGTATCTACAAATGCCTCCTTCATAGCTTCCTTTAGAGTCAAAGAGACCACCAAGTGCAGCGCACCCAACCAGAACCCGGGGTCCCTACCAAAGCAGGCCTTTTCCAGTGTGATCCATGGACTGGTATGTCCATTCCCAACAGAAACCAGGGTTCAACCCTGACACTTCCCTCTACGTCAAATCTATCAGAAGCCTGGACTTTGCCTCCCCCACGTTGCTGGATTCCTGTCTACCTCTCCACTTCCACTGCCACAAGATGAGATGACATCACCTCCTGTCTGAACCACACAACTGTCTCCCAATCTATGTTCCTGCACTCATTCCTGCCTTTTTCTGTTTTGTTTGGGGGTTGTTTGTTTGTTTTGAAACAGGGTCTCCCTGTAGTCCCAGCTGACCTGGATGGAATTCAGCCTAAATCTCACAGAGTTCTGCCTGCCTCTGCCTCCAGACTGTTGAGATTAAAGACATGTACCACCATACCTGACTTCAAAACCTAATTTTTAAATTATTTATTTATTTATTATTTGTATTTTTAGTGTATGAGTGTTTTGCCTGCATGTGTGTAAGTGCACCATGTATGTACAATGCCCACAGAGGCCAGAACGAGGTATCAGATCCTTTAAACCTGGAGTATAGACAGTTGTTAGCTGCCAGATGGGTGCTGGGAATTGAACCCAGGTCCTCTGCAAGAGCAATACTCTTAACCACTGAGCCATCTATTCAATCCCAAAGCACATTTAAAAAAAAAAAAAAAGCTTCTTCACAGCCAAAGAAACAGTTAACTGAATGATTCTCTGCAGAACAGGAAACAATCTTTACCAGATACACATCTGGCAGAAAATGTAAAAGACCCAAAGCATGAAAAGCAAATAGCAAACAATCTAATAAACAAATGGGCAAATGAACTGTACAAACAGTTCTCAAAAGAAATACAAGCAGCCAACAAATACATGGAAAAATGTCCAACATATTTAACAATAAGGGAAATGCAAATAAAAAACCACACTGAGATTCCGTTTCACCCCAGTCAGATCACCAATCATCAAAAATAACAACACTTAGGGGCTGGAGAGATGGCTCAGCAGTTAAGAGCACTAGCTGCTCTCACAGAGGACCCAGTTCACTTCCCAACACCCACATGGCGGCTAACAACAGTCTGTAACTCCAGTTCCAGGGGAATCTAATGCCCTCTTTTGACCTCTGCAGGCACTGCAGTGCTTACGTACATGTGTACTTACATACATGCAGGCAATATACTCATACGCAAAATAAAAACAATAAATAAAATATTTTTTTAAACAACACTGGTAAAGCCAGGCATGGTGGCTCACACCCATGGTCCCAGCACTTGAGAGGCTGACGCAGGAGGATTGCCATGCGTTAGACACCAGCCAGGACTACATACTGAGTTCTAAGCTGGCCTGAGCTACAATGGGAGGTCTTATCCCTAAAAGATGCAAAAGAAAAAAAAAATCTAGTGAAGACATGAAGAAAACAGAACTCTTACACACTGTTGGTGTAGTGTAAATTACTACAGCCACTACAGAAACGAGTATAGAGAGGATCCTCAAAAAACTAAAAAGTACAAATGCTGTATGGGGCAAGTACCACTTCTGCTTCAGAAGGAATCAGTCCGGATACAATAGGGATGTCTACACACCCATGTCTATCACCGAGCTTTTCATAACAGCCAAGTTATGGCTTCAGCCTGGGTGCCTATCAAAGGATGAATGGATAAAGAAAACATAGGATACACATACAATGGAGTATTATTCAGCCATGAAGAAATAAACTTATAGTATTTGTGGGCACATAGATGGAACTGTAGATTGCTGTGTTAAGTAAAATGGGCTCGGACTCAGACAAGCACAGCACGTTTTCTCTCACATGTGGAATCTAAAAAGACGGCATGGATGTAAAAAGAGGACAACTGGGAAAGAATGAAGTGATGGGAGGAAAGGCTAAGAGTAAATAAAGTCAAAGTACAGTATGTGTGTATATGACAACGTCACAACCAAACCCATAGCTTTGTATAATTAATACACACCAATAAAATGCTTCAAGCAACTATGAAACACACTTAAAAATGCTAAAGAACACCTAAATAAATGGAATGACATTCCTTACTTATGAATCAGAGGCTTAATGTTAGGATGACAAGACTTCAAAAGAAAAAAAATGACCTACAAGCAATCTACAGATTGAATGCATCCCTATCAAACTCCCAATGGCATTTCCTGCAGAAATAAATAAAAAACTAAAACTCATACGGTACTTCAAAGCACCCTGAGCAGCCAAAACAATCCTGACAAAGAAGAAAGTTGGAGGAGTGACAGTTCCTGAGTCCAAAACTTATTACAATGTTATAGATGACAATAACGTGGACTGGCAGACAGACAGGTATATAGACCCACTCCATAAACAGCTCAGAAGTAAGCCATCACCTATACGGTCAATTGAATTTCTACACCAGGGCCAAGACCATTCCATGTACAAAGGGGTCTTTACACAATGCCGGGAAACCGAAGCTCCATCTGGAAAAGAATGAAGTTGGATTCTGGCCTCATACCATATACAAAACATGAGCTCCAAATGGATCAAAGATCTAAACATTAAGAAAGTCCTAGAGGGAATCATCGGGGTAAATATTCATGACTTTGAATTTGGCAGTGGGTTCTTGGATATGATACAGAAGTATAAGGAATTAAATAAAGGAATAGATAAACTGAGTTAAAATTAAAAAGTTTCCTGCATCAAAGGACACTATCAACATTATGAAAAAAGTTATAGAATGGGAGAAAACATTTGTAAATCATTTGTCTGGAATATGCAAAGATCTTCTATAAACTCAGTAACAAAACAAAGTATCTGATTCAAACATGGCCAAAAGACTCAAATCGGCATATTTTTTAAAATCTATAAATGGGGACTGGAGAGATGGCTTGGAGGTTAAGAGTACTGGCTGCTCTTGCAGAGGACCCAGGTTCAGTTCCCAGCACCCACATGGTGGCTAACAACCATCTGTAACTCTAGTTCCAAGGGATCTGACACCCTCTTCTGGCCTCCATGGGTTTGCAAGCACAGGTGCACTTACATACATGTAAGCAAAACACTCATACACATAAAATAAAAATAAATAAATCAAAAAAAATTAAACTGTAAATGGAAAGTAGGTACATGAAAAGATGTCGAACATCATTAGTCATTAAGGAAATGCAAATAAAAATCATAATGAGATACCACATCACACCTAGTAAGATGACTAATATTAGAAAAAGAGGAGCTGGGGAGATGGCTCAGTGGGTAAAAGTTCTTGCTCTGTAAGCATAAGGACTTGAGTTCGAAACCTCATAACCCACATGAAGTCAGGCACAGTAGCACAGCTGTAATCCCAGAACCTATGTCGAGATGGAAGGTAGAGATGGGAAAATTCGCAGAAGGTCATGGACCAGCCATCCTGGCCTACTCACAGTAATGAACAACATGAGACCCTGTCCCAAACAAGGTGGAAGGTGAAGACCGACACCCAGGGTTGTCCTCTGACCTCCACACACGCACTGTGGCACATATACACTTTCACACACACATGAACATCTGCACACAGAGATTAACCAAAAGAAAAGAAAAATATGAGATACCAGGGAGGTTGTGGGGAAATTAGAACCCTGGTCCATTGCTGGTGGGAATTTAAGTATTACAGTTGGGCTGGAGAGATGCTCAGCAGTTAAAAGCACTGACTGCTCTTGTAGAGGACCTAAGTTTGGTTCCCAGCACTCACATGGCAGCTAACAATCATTTGTAACTCCAGTTCCAGGGGATCTTATGCCCTCTTCTGACCTCTGAGAGCATTGCAGGACATGGGCACACTTAATATACATGCAGGTGATACATTCACACACATAAAATAAAAATAACAAATACAATATTTTAAATGTTGCAGCTACTATTTGGTAGGTGGTAGGTCTTCAAAAAGGTGAACAGAAATTACCATTTGATCCAGTAATTGCAGGAATGGGCATATACTCCCCACACACAAATCTGAAAGCATACACCCAGATACTGAACACCAGTGTTCACAGCAGCATAATCACAAGCATCAGCAGCCCAAGCAGTCACCAACAGATGAACAAATAAGCAAGAGGAAGTATGTATCTAGAGAATATCATTTGGTCATCAAAAGGAATGAAATTTGGATACATGCAACAACACGCATAATCCTTGAACACAGTAACAAAAGTGAAATGAGTTAGATACAAAAGAAAATAATAAATGTTAGATGATTCCACTCATATGGAATATCTATAGTAACCAAACTCATTCATTAGAGCAACATCACGACCAAGAGCAGAGACACAATGTTTACTAACGTCTAAGGCCAAGCGTGGGAACTGCTTTAACAGAAGCGTAAGCAACCTTCTAGGTGTGAACAACCTTCTTTGGGTATGTGAAGAACTCACAGCAGCCAGTATTACCTCCACAACTCCTGCCCAAGATCCAGCTAGTGAAACTGAGGAGCTAGTGACAGTTGATGAGAGAGTGTGTCTGTTTTCTTTAGGCTAGGCATGTGTGGTTCCTGGTAAATCGACAATTCTCCAGTAGATGGCCCCACACCCATGGGCATATGGGTAATACTAATTGGGCTTGGGCTAAGTGGGAAATAAAAAATAAATTTTAAAAAACTAGACAGGAAGTTGGGAGAGGACATGGTGGGGGGTATTCATGGGAGGAGCTAAAGGTAGAAGTGAAAGGCAAATATGATCAAAATACACATTTTTCATTTATGAAATTCTCTAAGAATTTTAAATGTGATCATGACAGCCCTGTTGAATCTATCACAGAATGGCTGGGTGGAACTTTGAAAGTAGACATGCCTTAGAGTTAATATGTGGACGATATATATGCTTTAAGTCAGAACACCAATTGCTATGATTTGAATATGATGTGCCTCCCTCCCAACGTATGTTCGTGCTAGAAACTGGACCTCCACGGAAACAGTGTTGAGAGGTGATGGGACCTAACAGAGATACCAGCCCTGGAAGGGATTAATGTACATCCCAGGGGAGTGGGTTAGGGCTCAAGGGACTGGATGCCTTATCAGGAGAAGGGGTAGTGTTCGTAAAGGACTTTCCTCTGACAGATGCCATCTTCCCAACTCAGTTGTGCCCACTTGCCTATGATACTCACAGCTGAGCTTGTTAACTGTTTATGTCCCAGTAAGGAAGAAAAGGGGCAGGGAGAGCCACAGGACCCTAGCCTGAGAGTCCAGCCACACCTCTCAACCAACCAGTGAACCCAAGTTGCATGTGACCTGGGGGAGGGACTGAGGGTATGCAGGCTGAGGAAGCCTAGGGGAGGGTGTCTCCTGCCACTTTGTGCGGCTTTGGGGAAGCCACCATCCAGGCTTGGATGAAAACTTTCTGGACATCCTTAGTTGGGGGAGCACCCACACACTGTAAGTAAACCCTCACTCACTGCTCTATAAGTAAGTCCAATAAACTCTGGTTTCCCAGTTTGGTGAAATCATACCTGGGTTTGCCATTGGGACCAAGGTGGGAAGGGGTGGGCATATTTTACACCTTCCCCCCAGAAGAAGTTTTAGTAAAAAGTGAAGCCCCTTCACATATCTGCTAGCTCTGCACACTTCACTTACCACTCCTGAGACCCTCTCCGGACGGAGCTTTCCAAGCCTGAAACTTTCTGCCTCCGCAACTGCTAAGAAACTTCTTACCCTACAAAGAATCCAGTCTCTGGTATTCTGTTAAAGCAACTCAAAACAAACTAAGACTAATGAATTCTCAGAGCTGCTTCTGATTTGGTATACTTCCCTTTAAGGCCTCAGTTTACACATCCGTGAAATAAAGGACTTGGGGGACCATTTTCCTGTCCAGTTCTACCACTGCAGAAGACTTCACTGTCCTCCCAGGCTTTCAAGTCCACAGTCTGGCCAGCTGCCTGCACTTACCACATGGTATGATGGTCTGAGAAAATGTCTGCAGGCTGAAAAATCTCCCCATCATAGTAACAAGGGCACTGGGCCTTGGGCACACAGTCCCCTCTTTCATCCTGGTAGAGCCCTGGGGGGCAGAAGCAGCCCTCTAGACAGGCCTCGTTGCATTCCTCATCCGGATAAGACAGGGAGCGGCAGGTTAGGTTGCAAGGGGTCCTGCATTGCAGGTACACCTGGCCCTGTGGACAGCTGAGTGCTGGAAAAGGAATAGGAAGAATGCAGTCAGTAGAAATACTGGACAGCACAGATGTGATGTCATCCCTTGTAGCTGTGACCCCCACTATATCTATACTGTCACCACTATCCCTTCCCACTCTGAGCAAAAAAATCTATTTCCAGGCACACAAACACACATCATAATTATGTATGCATGCATTTTTCTCCCCTTCACCTAGAGAAAGCATGCTTTCATTTCCCAGAATTCTCAAAGTCTGGAATACAGACGTCCTGGTGAATTTATATATTTAAAAGAACTAGGAGTGGGGACTGGAGAGACAGCTGTGGTTAAGAACATTGGCTGCTCTTGCAGAGGACCTGAATTCATTTCCCAGCACCTACATGACCACTGACATTCATTTTTATCTAGTTCCAGAGGATCTGATGCCTTCTTCTGGCCTCTACAGGCATTGCACAACACAAATGCACTTACATACATACAGGCAAAACACACATAAAAAAGATAGATAGATGATAGATAGATGATAGATGATAGATAGATAAGATGATAGATAGATAAGATGATAGATAGATAGATAGATAGATAGATAGATAGATAGATAGATAGATAGATAGCTGATAGATGAAATTTTTTTAAATATAAAGAACTGGGATTGACAGGTAGGAACATCTCCATAGTAACAATTTACCATTTACTAAGCACGTGTGTGCTGTGCCCTTCACATGTATTTGATGTCATACTCTGTGAGTTGAGTCCCATCATCTCCCTGTGTTCTCACCCATAGATAGCAACACTGAGCTAAGTGACTTGACAGGATCAGGCCTCTCTTGAAGCAGAAGCAAGACTTGAACCCAGCTCTCTGCCTCTTTAAAGTGCATGCTCTTAAATCATCATACTTGAAAAAGGAAATAGTCCCTCTGAAGACATGCAAATCGCAAGCAGGGATACTCAAATACCTACCCTCCAGTCCTCACTCCCCCAACCTCTCACATGGAAATGAAAGTACTGTACAAAGTGAGAAAGCAGCTAGAGAATGAGCTCTGTACCCCATGCCCCTGAGTTCAAACCCCAGTTCTACCACTAGTTACCATGTGATCCCAAACACTATCATCAATGGAATGTGAAACAGCATGCACCCAGGTCATTGTGAAAATTAATGAGCCAGCTACTAGCAAAAGTTCATTGCTACTGTCATTGTGACATCACCAGGGACTCCCAGCCCAGCTCAGCAGTTTCAAGATGGAAAACATGTTCCAGAAAAAGATCTGGACCTCAGAAAGCCTGGCCCTCCCTGCTCACGCTCTGGCCATGGGCACCTGTCATCTAATAAACATGCTGATAATGAAACTCTTTAGTGGGAGGGTAAAAGGGGCAGGGACAGGACTGGAGAGACGGCTCAGCAGTTAAGAGCACTGGCTGTTCTTGCAGAGGACCCAGATTCAGTTCTCAGCACCACATGGCAGCTAATGACCATACATAACTCCAATTCCAGGGGATCTGACACCCTCTTCTGGCTTCTGCAGGCACTGCACAACACAGACATACATGCAGGCAAAACACTCACACACATAAAATAAAAGTAAATAAATCAAAAAATTTTAAGGGCAAGGAGGTATTGGGATGCTTTACCCTTGCCCGTGGATTAACACACTCTTGGCACAGTCTTCCCCTGGCTCAGCAAGTAAAGGAGCTTGCTATCAAACCTGATAACCTGAGTTCAATCCCTGGGTCCCACATGGTGGAAGGAGAGAACTCCTGCAAGTTGCCTTCTGATCTCTACACATGCACTATGGCATGCACACACATACAAATAAATAATAAATAAATAAATGTAATAAAAATATTTTTTAAAGTCAGCCCTGGCCAGGAACTTCTGTAAACTCCCCCTCCTATGACCACCTCAGACATGTAATCTGAAGCGGGCTTGGAAGGCAGCAGTCTCCCTAAACACACAAGATATTGATTTGCCTTAGTCTGGAGGTATAGAGAAGCTGGGTCACTGGATAAATGTATAGAGAGTAAGGTGACATTGGGGCATGCTGACCAACAAAGGTGGCAACTCCCTTCAATCCACTTCAGCTTCAGTGACATAGGGACTTCTCATTTATTAAAGAGCAGCTGGAGCCAAGAGCTGCTCTCCCCCACCAGTAGATGGTCTCTAGTGCCAGCCCGGAGCCTCATTTGATTTCACCTTGAATCTTCTTGCCTGAAAGAAACCTTGCACACCTCAAGTTGGTAGAGATGTATGTGTCTGGGCTTTGCAAGGCTCAGGGATACAGATGAAGAGGCTTGGGCTTGGTCCTTGCCTTCAGGGAGCCCCTGGTCTCATCTTCCCAAAGAAAACACGGCTATTTTACAGAGATGTGTGCTGTTCCTGAGTCTTGGTTTGGCACCACACAAAGAAGCTATGTGGCAAGTACTTGTCCTTTGATTGGCTCCAAAAGATGTGGCTTTGTCTTCTGAATTAAACAGTAGTTCAGAAGCTCTGTCCATTTCTCAGGAAGGAAAGAAAAGGTCAGGGTCCAGGAAACAGCGAACCTGGGCTCCTCTCCAAGTGGAGAAAGGATAGATGCCAGAACCCAGGAGTTTGATACACTCTTGCTGTGCTCAGAAGAATCACTCAAGGCTGCTAGTCACATAACCCCATAGAGACAGATCCCCCCCCAACCTCAGTCATCTCTGGGGGCTTTTCTTACTGACACTCGTCCCTTGCTGCTGTATCTTAAAGGCTCAGAAGTCAGTAACTTCTTAACCAAGTTTCAGTCCCTGCAACTGTGGTGCCAGCCCACTCACTGCCCATGTTCTGGTCTGTGGAGGCGAAGAGCAGCTTCTCCTGAGAGATGAAAGAATGTTCCTTGAAGGTTTTTGGCCTTCAGGGAGAATGTAGATTCTGAATTAACAAAACCTTCAGAAGCCATGGTGGATCACAAAGGCAGATTCCTAAACAGCACACCACTGACTTGTGATGCTCCCCAGTTGCTAAAGTCAGACACTGCTAAGGAAACACAAGTTCGGAGAGAGGGGCTCAGGCCACAAAGCTGGGAGACCACAGGAAAACTTCCAAAAAGGCGTTGGGCTCAGTCCTTCCAGCTGTCAGCCTGCGACATCCTGGGGCTGGGGGTTCAGTGAGGGCACAGCTTGGTTCCTGTCTTCACTACTTCTGTCTCTGTTCTTTCTCAGAGACTGCTTAGACTTCACACATTTTAGTCTACTTCACCGTAAAACTCAGAGTTTTCACTATACCTTACCCTTATAGAATGTCTGCCTCACTTTATCAGTGCTGTTATTCTTTCAACTTATCTCTGCTACAAAGCACTTTTGTAAAACCTTGGTTAAGAGCACCTCCCCCAAGAAAGTCTTCCCCGGTTGTCCCTGCTCTTCATCTTCTCAGCCCTTCCCTCAGAGCCTCAAAAAGGAAGTCCTTCTAGTTCATATTTCATAATTTCTAAGGTCTGGGCATTCATCAAATGTCCCCAGAGAAAGAAGAGCTACAAAGGAGATACACTCTAGCTACCCAGGGACCACAGTGTAGAAGCAGATACTTGCTCTGATGACAGCAGATTGGTGCAGAGGATAGATGCAAAGTCAATTACAGCAATATTATTCAACTTTACATAACTTTATACAATGCCAAAGATTTGGGCCAGGACCTACTAATGGCCCGCCTGAAATTATATAAGCAAAGGATTGTAAGTTGCATTTCTCCATCGCCTTCCACAGACCCAACCACTGGAGTTTAGGACATCCCTCACTCCACAACCTGCCATACGAGGAATGGACACTAGACGGCAGCAGTCAGGGGCAATCTGCATGGCAAGGAAAGTACGTCTCCCGAGATGCTAGGGCTCTGGTTAGGAGTTCCAATTTGCTTCCTGAGACAGGACAGAGTAACCACTGGTTCTGCGGACGAACCCACCCCAGTCCCCACCACCGCGTCCTGGTAGCAAATGACAGGGAGAAATGGCTGCAAATGAATTGTCCCACAGCTCAGGCTTGTCAAAACACGCAGGCTTGTCTCCAAATGAAAATAATTCAAAGCAAGTGCTTTGAAAAGGACAAGTGAAACCAGACCCACAGGGCGTCAGAGTTTGAATGAGTTGACTGGAGGTCGGGGGGTGAGGGAAGGGAAGACATGGGGTCACCCACCGCAGAAATTTGGCTCCCGCCACCCGATGTGCACGCCTTTCCTGGCACAGGCCGCTGCATAGGTGGCCACAGCGCTACACAAGCAATCCCGGCCGTCGGAGCAGGAGCAGACATCATAGCGGCAGTTCTGCAGGTAGGGCAGAGGGCCGACAGCACGGTGGCAAGCCTCGAACTTGGAGGATGTCAGGAGTGCACAAGCCTCCTCCGCAAACCTCGCTGTTGGCGCGAAAGAGAGAGAGAGTGGCTGATGCAAGACAGACAGAGCCCCGCCACACCCTCTGGGGCCAACCACAGGGGGCTCTGACACCCGTTACCCCAACCCACCCGGCCCCAGTAGCATGGGTTCCTGCTCTGAATCCCCTATGCCTGCTTTCTGTCAGCAGATGCTGCAAACTCAAGTCTGGTTCTGGCCTCCGCAGCCAACTGACCGTTCTGAGTCTGACTCACACAAAACTGCATGTCCCCAACACATACTACTGAACACAGAGAAAGTGCTCGAGGTATCGGAAGCTGACAGCCGAGGCTACTGCTACCTACTATCCCACTGTAATTCAACTCTGAGCTCTTTGCTCCCGGCCCCTCTGGACCGGGACCATTCTGGTCCAGAAACTATGCGCTATTCTTTTTTTTTTTTTTTTTTTTTTCCTTGGGGTTTTACACACAGAGGATATTCAATACAAGACTCTGAAAAGGAAACGAGCCCAGTTGTATATGATCAAATACTGTAAAATCAAAGGCCCACTCAACTGCTCCATGTTCACCTCCAAGAGGCTATAGTCCCGTGGAATGTTCTAGAACATGGGAGACCCCAGGACTCTTTGGCTCACTTACTCAGGCGCGGGTTGAGACTGCAGGGGTCGCTGTGTTGCCTGTGCAGATCTTCACAGTCCCCGTGAAGTTTCCAGGAGTTTCCAAAGTCTGCCACCAGGGGCTCCACCAGGCCGGCAGGGGTGAGGAAATCATCGCCCTTGTTGCCGTTGTAATTCCCACATAAGCCACAGGTCTTGCCGGAGTAGACGGGGGACAGCTGAAGGGAGAAACCAGACCGCTGTGGATCAGCTGACCCCAACATAGCAGCCATTTCATTTAGCCAATGAATTGGGTTTAACCAAAAATGGTCCTGAAGCGAAAAGTAAGCATGATACTACAGCTAAGTTCTAGGCTGCAAAAGCAAGGGAAACCCTCCTGCATACAGGTGCTATTCCTGCCCTTCAACCACTGGCCAGAGAAAAGTCATGCCAGAAGGATTCTAAGAATTATCTGGTCACTTGGGGCTGAAGAGATGGCTCTGCGGTTAAGAACACTGGTTGTTCTTGCAGAAGACCCAGGTTCAAATCCCAGCACCCACTAACAACTGCTAGTAACTCCAGTCCCAGAGGATCCAACAGCCTTGTCTGTCCTCTGCGGGCATTGCACGACACGGGTGGACTTACCTACGTGCAGGTAATACACACATACACATAAAATAAAAAGATAATAAAATTTTTTTTTAATTATCTAGTCACTTTACAGAAGTAGCAGAGGCCCTGGGAAGAAAAATGATTTGCCCATGTTCCTAGAGAGAGTTGCAAAGCTGAGAAGAGTTAAGTAGGTTGAGAGCACCAATCCATGTGCTTTCTACATCCAGGCCGGTCAGAGGACATGGTCTAAGCCTCAGCACCTGCCCACTGCACACATGTTGGTAGGAGGGTAAGGCAGGCTGAGCTAGGTGTGGTCCAGGCCCCCTAGAGCTCATGTTTGCTGTCCAGAAGCAACACCCTCCCTTTAACCTCCTGTCTTTACCTGAGCTGCAGGGCATCACTGAAGGGAAAAGTCCTCCTAAGGGAACAGTGAAGGTGATGGCTGGAGAGAAGTCAGTTAGGGCACCAGGAAGGAAGCAGGGCTTGGCTTCCAGCCTCCTCACTCACTGTCTGACCTGATCTCGGATAAGCAGAAGCTCTGAGCCCATAGTGCACACCCGAGGCCAAGAAGTGGTGCCTGCTCATTTCTACCACGACTGAAGAAGTAGCAGGGTCTAGACCCAAGCTATGTGGGTAACTAATATGGCCAGATGACTGCTGTCCTGAAGCCTCATGGGGTGAGAATGGCCCTGTAGCCATCTCTTGGAGCCCCTTCCAGATTCCAGCTCTGACTTAACAAAGTACATATGGAGGGTTTTACACACACACACACACACACACACACACAAAATGTACCCAAGTATCTTTAGTAAGAAAGGGGACAGAGCGATGCTTTCTTGTTTGTTTTACGAATACTATGTGTCACATACACCAGATACCAGGGCCTTCACTGACCTCCCTGCTTAAAATGTAACCACCCCAGGGGCTGGAGAGATGGCTCATAAGTTAAAAGCACTGGCTGCTTTTGCAGAGGACCTGGGTTTAGTTCCCAGCACCCACACGGTTGCTAACAACTGCCTGTAACTCCAGTTCCTGGGGATCCGATGCCCTCTTCTGGCCTCTGTGAGTACTGCATGCATGGGTGTACTTACATACATATAGGCAAAACACTCATACACATTAAATAAAAATAAATAAAATTTTAATTTAATTACCTGGCACTTCCTGCCCCTTCCCTGCTTTCTTTCTCTCCCCAGGTTTTATTCTAATATGATTATATTATACTCATTTGCTTTGTTTATTATCTGTCTTCCCCCACCCCCCATTAGAATTTAAACTAAATGAGGCAAGCATTTTGCTTCTCTATTATACCACTGTACCTTCAGCATCTGTTATAGAGTAGTGTCTATCTTCATCTATGCAGGCTGTAACAAAATACCATAGACCAGGTAAGCTTATAAACAACAGAAACTGTCTCATAGTTCTAGAGGCTAGACTCCAGATCTGAAATCAAGATCAAGAACCAGCAGATTCAGCATCTGGCAGAGGCCCTGCTTCCTGGTTCATTGATGGTACTTTTCCTGCATCCTCTCATAGTGGAAAGGGCTGGCTGGCTCCCTGGGGTTCTTTTATAAGGGCACTAATCACATTCACAAGGGCTCTGCACTAGTGAATTCATTGCCTCCCAAAGGCCCCACCTCCTAACACCATCACCTTGAGGGTAAGAATTGTAAAGCATTTATTTTAATGGAGCATATGCAGCACAGGGGTGGTGGAGACCATTCTAAATATTTGCCAAGTTGAATGAATGGTTGAACAAATGAAAAAAAAAAAATTATACAGATAGGCTCCCTAGTTAATCCCAGATGAAACAATGCCAACTGTCAAGGCCACCCCAGCAAACTGGCAACAAGCGACAAGCCTTCATCCCACCTCCTTCTCAGCATCTTTCCTCTTCTCTTTTTCCTTCTTAGACACATCAGGTGCCCCCAGGCTCCCCAGAGTTCCCCTCATCACCCACACTTGCCATCCATCCCTACCATTCCCTACTCTGAACATGATTTCACTTTCTGTCCCCTCTGCCTATTTCAGGGGCCAGCATGGTCAAGGGTTGGAAGTGTGGATGTACCCAGGACCACCAGGCCATGCTGGCTAAGAGGCCTAGCAGTGTGTGTGCTCGAGACATTTTGAGAAGATACTATTTAAAATAGACCTCTGCTCTGTGACAGTTCTTACGTAGTGGAGATTACCCCAGGTCCTTTTCCATAGACCATCTGACCATCACCTGCTGCTTAGACCCCAGGTGCCCAGAGTCAGGGAGTGAGTATCACTCACAGGTAGGAGGCCCAAGGCCTGTTTGCCTCCAGCCATCTCCTCCCCAAGCTGCAGGGGCCAGTCCTGTGCTCTCCTGTCCCCTCACCTGTTCTTAACAAACAAACCCTTTCATAGCAAAACTAATCGTAAAACAAACCCACAGGCTATGAGGTCACCTGACCAACCCGTGAACTTCCGTCACCTCTTCCTCTTAGCTAAGCTGATCAAAACCTACTCCAAAGAGAACCCTACAGCCCATTCTCACAGAAGTGGGTCTAGCTCTCTCCTCCTCAGAGCAGACCCAAAGAGCAGAGAAGCCTGAGATTAAGATGGACAGCTGCCCAGGACAGGAAGTTCAAGGGGAGAAACTACCAGAGCCAGTGCACCCTCTCTGCCCCATGGTGGGTGCTGGGAAACTAGAATGACCCCCTGAAGCACTCCCTGGAGGCCTGGGGAGCAGAAGGCAGGATAGGATTAGACCCAGACCCAGAGACTGAAGCTCTGTATCCATGTGAC
Organism: Nannospalax galili; assembly: GCF_000622305.1. Classification (NCBI taxonomy): domain Eukaryota; kingdom Metazoa; phylum Chordata; class Mammalia; order Rodentia; family Spalacidae; genus Nannospalax; species Nannospalax galili. The sequence continues at coordinate 2,833,334 of NW_008360324.1, read as the reverse complement.
CCTGATCTGAGACCCCCACAAGTCACTGTGACTTCCAGCAATGCCAGATTTCTAGTTCTAACTGGAAATGGGGTGACAAGAGGCTCTCCCAGCCCTTCCTGACTGCTGCTCTGTGATTGCAGATTTATTTCTTACAAAATAAAATAAGAGTTCGTTTAACTTCTCAAGGGTCTAAGATATGAGAATAAATGACCCTTTGAGAATGGAGGAAACAGCATCTCATGAAGACTTCCACACCTATGCTGGAATTACACCAAGGACCCAGGGGAGCAGGGACACCCCCCCCCCAGCATGTGGGAGGGGCTCTCCGTGGATCCTAGGTATGATCTGAGACAGCAATTCTCAAAATGTAGTCTTGGGACCCATGATAGTCACTGAGGCTCTTTTCAGGTGTTGTCAAGGCTGAATATTTTCATAGTAATGTGAATTTGTTATTGTCTTTCCCGTCTCTCTTACAAGTACATGCTGGAATTTTCCAGAGGCTCCATGATGTAAAATGCTGTTGAAGATTGATTGCAGAAGTAGATGAGAATGCAGCTGTCTTCTATTAAGTGAATCATTAAAGAGATTTGCAGAAATGCACAGCATGGTATTCGTCTTCCTGCTTTATATTGTTTCCTGGTCCTTGTCTAATTGATTTTTCCAAAAGAAAATGTTTATGAATGTCTATGAGGTTACTGGGTTTTGGGTTATAGTATAAATGAGTTAATATAGGCATGTTTTTAATGCCTCTGATTTAACTTCTTGTTGTTTGGGTTTGTTTTGTTGTGTTGTGTTGTATTTGTTTCTGTTTTGTTTGTTTTGTTTTTGAGATAAGGTCTTCTTATAGCCCCATCTGACCTGGAACTTGTTACATAGACCAGGCTGACCTCAATTTCACAGAGATCCACCAGCTTCTGCCTCCTGAGTGCTGGGCTTAAAGGCATGTACCACCACACCCAGCTGTTTTGTTTTGTTTCAAGACAGAGCCTTGCTATGTATCTCAGGCCTGGCTGGAACTCACTAAATAGCCCAGGCTGGACTCAAACTCCTGCCTCATCTTCCTGAGTGGATTATAGGCATGTGCCCCCATACTCGACTTTGATTTAACTTTTAATATGGTAGACATCAATATATATAACCCTTGCTAAAGATCATGGGATTGGTCCTTCCTCAATCATTTTTTAAATTATTTTATTTTGTGTATGAATGGTTTGCCTGCATGTATGTAAGTGTGCCTATGTCATGCAATGCCTACAAAGGCCAGAGAGGGCACTGGATCCCCTGAAACTGGAGTTACAGAGCACCCATATAGGTGCTGGGAACCAAACCTGGGTCCTCTGGAAGAACAGCCACTTCTCTTAGCCTCTGAGCCACCTCTCCAATCCCTGTTCCTCAGTTATTTTTAAATTTTTTTATTTTATGTATGAGTGAGTTGCCTTCAGGTATGTAAGTGCACCCACATAGTGCAGTGCCTGTGGAGGTCAGAAGAGGGTGTCAGATCCCCTGGAACTGGAGTTACAGATGGTAGTTAGCTGCCATGTGGGTGCTGGGAGCTGAAACCAGGTCCTCTGGAAGAGCAGTCAATGCTCTTAACCAATGAGCCATCTCTCCAGCCCCTGTTCATCAGTCATTTTTAAGAGTGCAAGAGCACCCTGAGACCAGTGAGGGTCATGGTCTAATGGGAAGACACAGGCTGGGTGCTGGCTATTGGTGGCTCTTGACATCCCGATTGCCTCTTATGAAATGGCACTAATGATAATGGTATCTGCTCCGCTCATCTGCCAGGGCCTTTGCAAGCCCAGTGGAATGTACAGGCTGCTAGCCAACATGATTATAAAACCAGGAAGAATGAGAGGATGTGGCCCACACATGCATAGGCCCAGTGGTTCAGAAAAGAATGAGGAAGATCGCTATGTGACCTGCCCCAGGTGGGGAATGGGCAGGATTCCGGGTCTGAACTGGGTCCCTTGCCTCCCCAGGCCATCCCCCAATCCCAGGTCTTGCTGCAGCCAGGAAACTGGCCAGCAAATCTGCCTTACTGCCACTCCCACAGGAACCTGAAGCTCCATACTAGAGATCAACAGGATCCCCAAGCCCCAGAAGGAAGAAACCCCCAGGGCCAAAAAGGAGCATCCAGAAAATAAACATGAGTTTCTCACACACAAGAGAGGCCTGTTCCTCACTCTGGGGGTGTAGGGCATGAGGAGAAAGGAATTCTTCTCCCACCACACAAAGCCATTTTACCCAGAGTACAAAGGGTACTTTGTAAGGGTCCGACACCAGAGAGGCCATAGCTTGGGAAGGGACCTACCTTCACCAGCAGCCGCCCTCGGCCATCCCAATCCAGCTGCAGATCCTCCCCATAGCTGAGGTGCACAGAAGCCATCACTGTGTGCTGGATGCGGAGGTCACCTAGAAGCCAGAAAACAAAATGTAGGAGGTGGGAAGAGGACAGTGGGTGACAGGCAGGTGTATTGTGGGGGATATGTGATGTCTCAAAGTACTACGGAAATGACCAACAAGGAGTTAGAAGCAGATGGGTGTCCATAATGCTGAAAGCGGGGGTCTCAGGAGGAAGGGTGACCAGGGTGGATAGAGGTAAACAGATTCTCAAAGAAGTCTGTGTTCTACCATGACCAGTAATTCCCTTTATGGACACAAGAGGGCAGAAGAAGCTTCAGAGTTCTAACTCCAGTTCAGGCCTGCTGAGACATCCCTCCACCACTATACCTGACATTTGAGTACCCCTGGGCCCCTGTTGGCTTCCAGGCTGGCTTACTCAGTCCTCTTGGCTAAATGACTTTGTTCAAAGCTGAACATAGCAAATCCTGCTGCTATGGAAAAGTAGGGGCCACATAGAAGCTTGCACCTTGACCTGGAGGAACACATGCATTCTCGAGGAGTCACACTCAGCATTAAACACATGTGGACATGTGGACATGCAATGCAGGGTGCTCCAGTTCCTCCTCTGTGCACAAAGGATTATTGGCCATAGGGTGGCCAGGAATGATGGAAAAGGAGAGGCATCTGGGAGCCCCCTTGAAGGTAAAGTTTGGGAGTTGTGCCATATAAAAGCAGTTTACGTGTGACCTGGGTGAAGATGTGGGACAGGGAGGTTTTCTCCACAAGGCAGAGGGTCACATGGACTTGCCCCAAGTGGCATGCTTTGATCTGACCCTTCATATTTCTCACTCGTGCCAGCCTCTGCTTCCAGAAGTCTTCATTACATGCAGGGACAGAAGGAGACCCAGGATACCCACCCGGCCCTCCCGAGCTAAGCCTCCATCACATTCCCATGGAAGAGGTAGGTGCCCGCAGCAGGGAGGGATGGATGTTGAGAAAGAGATACACTGTGGGGGACCTGCCAGGCCTAGTGCAGGAGATGTGAGCTTACCTTGCAGGAGGGGGACCTGGACATCCTGGCCGTCCATGGAGACCCCTCCCCCGTGCTTCAGTTTCACAAGGCTGTTGTGCAGGGCAGGCAGCCTTACAGTGACGGAGCGGGTACAGACAGCATCTGGGTCATCAGCACACTAACAAGTGGAGATTCAGAGTGGCCTTACCACAGAGCCCCTACCAGCCCAGCATCTATCCCCAACTCTAGAGCACCTGGGCCTTCTTGCATAGCACACCTCTGTGCTCACAGAAGATGCTGTGAGTATGGGGCTCCCGAGTTGTACAAGAAGGCCCTAAGTTCAGGTCGTGCCCACTCCTTTTCTCATACTTGTACTGGTTTTTACAGCCAACACTAGGCCCCCAGCTCTTCTTACTCCTTGGGCCTACTGATCCAAAGAAATCAGGGGCTTCCACACTAGGGGAGGCCCTGTGACTACCTTCATCTTTGGAGGATGCCTAAACAAAATACAGTCGTGCTCCTAAGAGGAGAGGACCCTTATGGCCCCCACCCCAGTCAGCTCCCAGGTCCAGAGAACAGAGGTTTAGCTATGGGGTGGGGAGGAACACAGACTGGACCTGAAGGGGTTGACCTTTGTGAATGACAAATTCGATGCCGTCCTTCAGTGCCTAAGAAGGGTATGACAGACTGGGTTTGTGTGAGGCTACTGAAGAATGGGAAGGCTCCCTTCTATGCAGGGGGCACATGCTTAAGCCTCCAGGATGCTGCCCCCTCACCATGCAGCTCTGCAACCTCCTCACTGGCAACCTGGCCAAGCTCACCTGCATGGTTTCTATGACAATGGAGAAGGAGTGGTCCTGGCAGTCGCGGGCCAGCAGGTACTGGCAGATCCCACTGAAGGTAAAGTACCTGTTGTCAAAGCTCTTGAAGTGGGATTGGCCTGTGACGAGACACTCCCCTGGAGGGACCCAGAAGAAGAAGTAAGGGGAGAGGCTCCAAAGTGACAAGGTGGGACGCACATACAAGCAGAGGGTCCCTCCTTCCAAGCCTCCCTGCTATCCTTTCCCCACACTAATCTAAACTGCATCCTGGGAAAGGATTCTAAGCCAGTTTCCACTCTCAAACCACAAGATGTCAGAGCTGGTCACAGTTCAATGCCCACTGTGATAGGTGGCACACCCAAAGGAGATGACAACGCTGAACTGTGTCTGTGGTGAAGCCAGGGCTAGAACCCTAGGCCCCCAACTCCTAGCTCCTGTCACCTCATTGCTCCCAAAACCCATTCATAGGGCTCCAATCTTCTCTGTTCAATATCAGAGTAGCTACAGATGGCAGCCTGGATGCCTGGGCAGAGCTCAGCCCAGCAGGACAAAGGGGGCTGTCCAGAAACACAGGTCTCACTAAACTGGCATGTGTAGGGGTCCAGGGACAGCCCCACCTCAGGAGACCCATGAAGGCTGACAGCCAGAAACAGGAATAGAGAGAAAAGGCAGGCTGGGTTTGTGTGAGGCCACTGAAGAATGGAAGGGCTCCCTTCTGTACAGGTGCACATCCCTAGCCTAACCAAGAGGCACCCATTCAGGGCCAGTAGGGGGCCATGACCTCACCAATGCCCAGGCAACACTGACCTCCACAAGGCCAGTTCCCAGCCCATGCTGACACATTTGCAGGAAGGGGAGGGGGGCACATGTTCCCTCCCACCCAACTGCCACTCTACTAGTCCATCCTCCCAGGGCCCACCCCTGGCCCCATACATTCAAGACAGTGTCCATGCAGAAGACCCTGCCAATGTCTCTATCCAGATTGGGGCATCCCCATCCTCAGTACTGGTAATGGACCAATGCTAAGGTAGACATCATGCTCTCTTGTCAACCTCCAGCTGTGTGTTTCTGCCCCTTCTCTCATTTCCACCATTACTCTGTAGAAATGATGTGTGTCCCATGAAGTGGGTGGCTTTTGCAACCTCGCCACCCCTGAATCCACACAGCCAAGGCTGAGTTCTCCATGGTGCAGCCAAACCCTGACGTTCCCCTAAGGAGAGCCTAAGGCTCCAGAGGGTTCATCTCCAGGGGTTGATACTGGTCCCAGAAGGCCACAGGGAGGTTCCTGCTCCCCATGTGACAAGGACAAGCATCAGAGGACCCCACTGCCTACCACTCACATCCATATTCTCACTGACAAGCAGAGCTGGGCCAACCTAGACTGTACAACTTTGGATCCAGCTCTGGCTCTGTCTTGGGAACATTTGAAGGCAGGAGTCGGGACAAGTACCCCCAGGTGACCAGCAAGAGTCACTCTGTATGGCCTCCATGACCCCTGACCCCTCCCAGGATGGCAGAGCAAGGGAGCAAAACCAACCAGATAAACTTGGAAAAACTACAGAGGCATCAGCCCATTCCCATCACATCTCTTCCTATGCTATGCCCCCTAAAAGAACAAGAGTGGGGTGAGTGATGGTGGAAATCAGAACAGTAAACGACAGGGCCAAGGGTCACCCTGACTCATTGTGCATGTCCTGGAACCCAGCAATGTCACAGGAAAGCCTTTTTAAATGGTTGTTTTCCTGTAATCCCCATCGTTGAACAAATAAAGCAGTATAGTCATTTATGTCAAATGTCTTGACCCAGCTGCGGTGAAATGGGTGGGAATCCTTCCCCAGCCATCTCTGTTTTGTCAAGAGCACTCTTATCTGAGTACAAAACTGGACTTCCACCCTCTTTGACAATGCCAAGGAAAAGAAGGGTCAATGAGAAAACAGTGCAACTGTTCGAAAGCAAAACTTTCTAGAATCTAATCCTCTGAGCTGGTTTCCTGCCCTGACCCCACTGATTTATTTCTAGGGAGTCAGAAGTCTAAATATTATGTGTAGCTTATCACCCTGGTACAACTGAGGGATTGAACTGCAAACTCAGGAAACCCAAGGAAATGGACGGGTAAGCTGCAGGGTAATGGTTGGCCAGGGGAACTGGGACATCCACCCAAACAATGGGCCACATGACCAGGCTCATGCTCCTCTGTCCAGAGCAGGACACCTAGGACATTCACTTACAGGCAGGCAGCTAAGGACAAGCCACCTGATGGTGGCACACAAGGCAGAGCCTTCTAAAGGCTTTTAAAGCAAGGTGATTAGTACATGAATAAAGATAATCCTTCCTTTAAATGAAGGAAAAGAAGGGAGGGGATAAGAAGTACAGAAGGAGGAGAGGTAGAGAAGAGAGGAAGAGGAGAAGGAGGAAAGGAGGAGGAAGAAGAAAAGAGGATGAGGATGAATTAGAGGAGGAAGGAAAGAAAAAAAAATCTCATAGTAGATGCACATTCTTTCTTATAAACAGACCCTTCAGTGTGCAGCTAGTGGGCCCTAGACAGGCTGCTCTGGTCTGGTTATTAGCCTTCCCCTTTTCCCACAGAAATGTCAGTCCACGGGTCTCAAGCAATGTGAAACAGACTTCCTGCAGACACGAGGCTCCTCCAAGCTGGCCTGTAATTCATCGTAATACAATTCTTACCAAATAGGCTCAATGCATCTCTGCACTCTGTGGGAGCACCTCGCTGGCTCCTAAGGGAGTGCTATCATTCCCAGGTCACAGACGAGGAAACCAAAGCACGGAGAAGTTAAACCAGCCCAACCTTCCAAAGTGATTAAAGAGCACTTTGAACATGGGCACTTGATCCTGCACTGCCCCATGGGCTGGCTTCTGTGGTTTTTCATAAGTCTGACCTCTTCAGGGCTAACCCTGAAAACTTTGATCCTGGTCAGTGTGGGCACCTGCCAAGGGACTTGGGGACAGCACAGAGGCTGGGTAGAAGATCTTGCTGTGAAACCCAATACCCTGGCCTGAAGGAGCGGTGATGTGACTCCAGAGGCCACAACAAGGATAGAAACAGGCCACAGGAGACTTCAAGACCTTGGAGAGGCAGAATTCCAGGTAAGCCCAGGTACCTCAGAACCTACAGTACTGCAGGAGAGGCTCCTACTGCCTATTAGCCAGAGATGTGAGGTGTATCTTTCTTTCTGCAGGCTTAGGAACAGACCAACCTTAAATCCCAGGGTGGAATCATAAGACTGAATTAGAATCCATCAAACTGTCCTGAACAGGGGTTGTGGTGTGGCTCAGTTGGTAGAGCACTTGCCTACCATGTAGGAGTCCCTGGGTTTCATCCCCAGTATAAAACAAACAAATAAGTAAACAAATAAATAATAAATAAATAAAATTACCTTGAACAAAATGAGTAACAGATTGCACTAAGGTTATTCCCCTCCACCAGGGAGATCCATCTTACTTTCTTTTTCTTTCTTTTTCTTTCTCTTTCTTTCTTCTTTCTTTCTTTCTTTTTTTTTTGAGACAGTATCTTCCTGCAGCTCCAGCTAGCCTGAACTCACTATGTAGACCAGGCTGGCCTTGAACACACAGAGATCCACCTGCCTCTGCCTCCCAACTGCTAGGATTAAAGGCATGTGACACCAGCTCCATCTCACTTTCTTACACCTCCATTCCCTGCCCCATTGCTTCCTCCTACCTCATCTCACCTCATGCCGCTCCCTCCAGCCTGCCATGTATCTCCACCCTGCTCTCACCCTGCCTAAGCACACTACTGCTCTGTGCTCTGGGACGATGGCTCTGGCCTACACTGATGGAGGACTTGCTATGCCTCAGGTACTAACAGCCATGGAGTGAATCTGCCACAGATTAGGAAGCTCTGCTGTGAATTATTGGATAGCTGGTCACAGTCATCCAGCTAGTAAGTGACCAGCAGAATTCCAACCAAACTGCCTGCATCCAAAGGCCACCTTTACGTGGCCAAGAGATTTGGGACACAGATGACAAGCCCTCTTCTCAACCACCTTCTGCTCTAGAAAACTACCTTCCACAGTCTTCTAGTAGAAGCTTGAAATTCTGTAACAAGGGCTCTACTCATCTGAAGGATAGTCTCTAGTAACAACCAGGCTCCCTCCATGTTCACTCTAACAAAACTTTTCCAGCTCCTAGATACCAACACGGTTTTCCTGGCAGGGTATGTTGCAGAGGAAGGGAAGGGACTCAGGTTACAAAAGGGAAGCTTGTAGGCTGTATGGTGTCAAGAGCCTATACGGAATCCTCAGCAACGCTCTTCTAGCTTTTGAACAGAAGACCATGGGATGGTATTGTTCAGACTAGACCTTCATGAATACAGTGACTGGGTGAATGAATTGATGGAAGAATGATGGCTGGGTACAGTGGCTAGCTGGCTTGCTGGATGGATGATTGGATGGATGGATGGATGGATGGATGGATGGATGGATGGATGGATGGATGGATGGATGGATGATGGGTGGATACAGTGGCAGGATGGATGGATGGATGGATGGATGGATGATGGGTGGATACAGTGGCAGAATGGATGGATGGATGGATGGGTGGATGGATGGATGGATGGACAGATGGATGGATAAATGGATAAATGGATAGAGGACTAATAGAGGAAAGATTCCCCCATCTGAAGTTACCAGTGTTAAGACTCCTTGGTAGTTAGTCTGAAAAAAACAAAGCAAGCTAAAGTCCTGCTCTGTCCACTGTGGCTTACAGATCTTATGCAATGGACACCTGATGTTTAGCTATTGGAAGTTTTACATGGGTTAATTGCAGCAGCTTAATTTTTTTCAAACGACTCTTTCATGCGGTGTGATTATGTTCAAATGGAGCACACATATCACTTTTCAATAGCAATTTTTTATCCTATCTGCTTCTTCAAGAATTCCCCCAAAAGAGAGCAGGCAGGGCTAGTTGTTTATCCTTGGGATAAAGTATTTGATCTAGTTCCTATCAAGTGCCAGAATTTTCTCAGTGTGACAGGCACTATATAAGGTTTTAAATGACCCTAAAGCCTATAACCCACAGATCTCAAATATGGTTCCAGGTATCCAAGTCACTTCTGGTCTAGGACCAGTAAAGAGATGAGCAAAGGTAGAAGCCAGGCAATTATAAGTTTGAGTCCTGGCTCTGCCTCTTTGAGGCTGTATGACTCTGAGAAAAATCCCTTAACCTCTCTGGGTTTATTTTCTCTTTTGCAAGGTGAGAACAAACTCATAGGTTGTAACAATGAGGTAACATGAAAAGCCCTCAACACAGTTTCCAGCACATCAAAAACACCACAGGGGTGAACACGACAAGGAAAATCTAGAGTTATTGAGGGTAAGGCACAGGGAGCTTTGAATGGGCAAAGTTTGCAGTAAATAGAGTCAAGGCCAAACAGTGGTAAAAGCAAAGGGCAGATATTATAATGTAGTTTTCCTAAGCAGAGTTTCCAGGCATGGGATCCATGGGGGATGGATCCTTCAATGTCCTAGTTTCCTGGTTCTTGGGGCATGTCATGAGCTGCATATCAAGCATTCCAGAAAATTCCTATAAAACTGTTGAAATGACACTTAGGAGCTGCCTTTGTTAAAAAGCATTGACTCCTCACTTGGACCCACAAGGTAACTAAGAATAAGATGAAGCCAGGGGTCTCTACCTTCCTTGCAACTGTCACCTTTGGCTGAAGGGACAGAAATGTCACTGTTAACCTTTCCTCTTATCACCTTGCATTTCTGGACTAGCAGAACCTCCCATGAGAGAACTCCAGGAGATGAGGGCAATCATCTGTGAGGGATAAGTTGCACCTGGAGCAGAAGCGGTCATCTTGTGGGAACTGGTTTGATCATGCAAGCAATGGTGTATGACAGTGGTAAGGACTTCTTGGGAAGTCCTTCATGTCAATACCCTGAAAACAGACTTGGGGTACACCAGACCTCTATGTCTGTTCCCCTTCCCAATGCAGTATCATTAACTAAATCTCCATCTGCTTTTCACCATTATGTGTCTGTTTAATTAGTGTATTGGGACAGGTGGTCAAGCCCAGTCTGTTTGGGCTGCAGGAATGTAGCTTTGGCCTGAAAAAAAATTCTGGTTAGATTCTTACTTCAAGCTAAAAGAGTTATCAACACCTTCTTCCTCTTGATTTTCCAAAGAATTCTGTTTTCTTTGCTTGGTGCATCTGCCTTTCAGGTCTAACAGCTCAGCAACCTTAATCCCCACAGCAAACAGGAGGTGGGAAGAGCAGCCTCCTCCCCTTTCGGCTAGTGCAGGGTGCCCAGCTTGGCCCACAAGAAGCAGGCAGCACAGCTGGGATCCCAAACCAGGGCTGAGGTCAGGAGGTCTTGCAGAAGAGTCACCCATTCCCTACTTGGTTGTGGGTGCCTTGTCCAGCCAGGAAAGTCACACCTCTCCGTGGAGAGAGAGGAGAGAAAGAACACGCTGGAGCCTACCTGGGCATTCTTCATTGCTACAGATCCACAGGCTGTTTCTGCAGATGCTGTTGGGAAAAAGAACCCCACAGGTCATTCTTAGTTCTGCTAGAAGGGCACCTGGGTGAACCACAGCTCACCATGTAACACTGCCCTCCCCAGGGAAGGGATCCAGAAGAAAGGAGCAGGTGCCAGAGTGGCCTTTAGGAGGTTAGGGTAGTATAGGACATTGAAGATGTGACAGAAAGGAACTAACAGAAAAAATAAAATAGAATAACCTAGGGTATCTAATGGCCCTAAAAAAAATCTGTTCTGGTACTAGGGAACCCCATTTCTACCCCTACACACAGTAGGTGGAAGGAGCAAGAGAGAGCTGGAAAAAGGGTGAGCCAGAGCCATGCTGGTCAGTGAAGGGAGGACCCATGAGGGTTCAATGGGCACTACAGGCTGCAAGCAGAGAGAGGTCTAAAGATAGGACAAGGGGGGCTGAAGAGATGGCTCAGCAGTTAAGAGCACCGTCTGCTCTTCCAGAGGACCCAGGTTTGATTCCCAGCACCCACATGGCAACTAACAACCATCTGTAACTCTAGTTCCAGGCGATTCAATGCCCTTTTCTGGCCTCCACAGGCACTGCACGACATGAGTGCACTTACATACATGCAGGCAATGCACTCAGACACATAAAAGTAAATTTAATTAATTAATTTTTAAAAGATGGGACAAGGAGATACTTTCCCTGGTACACAGGGGATAGGCAGAGCTGGCCAGAAGTAACACACAGAAGTGTTCTTGAAAAGATGCCAGACTAAGCAAGGACAGGTGCACAGGCGGAGCCTGGCTCTCCCAGGCTCCAAGGCGAACAAACTGAAGGACTGCTACTTACCACCACCCAACATATAAAAGACTTAAAGAAAGAAGCTGTGTGTGGGTTATTATACAGCCCATCTTCAGAGAGCGAACATCATTTACCAAAGCATCATTTGGTGAGACAGCTAAAGATGTAAGAAAGCTGCATGGGAAGGATGTGGCCCCCTGACTTCCCCCACCCTCTAGGTATATCTGTGATGTAATCCTTGCATTCTATCATTGCCCAACACTTGTTTCCAACCACTACCAGCTTCTCCCCAGCCTTCAACCCAGGCCAGCTCCTGGTCTACCTGCTGTCATCCCTCCCACCTCAGCTTCCCCCTCCCAAAGCCCCTGGATAGACCACACTCTGTGGCCTCAGTTACCATGTGTTGCAGTCTTGAGGGAGGGAGGCACCAGGAGGGTATCGCTTTCCAGAATGCACACAAGAACATTCAGAGCTCTGCACACAGTGACCTTCATCAAGGAGCTCGCCCTCTGGGTTCAAGGGCATCAAGGCAAAGATCTCAACATTGGCATCATCATATTTGTCTTTTATCTCTAGAACCCCATGAGTGAACCCCATGAGAAGCTGAGTGCTTCTTTTGGAAAACTAAGAACTTATGCCATGGTGTTTATCTTTGGCATTAATGTAATATGAGGGAGGGAGCTATGCACCTCCACGCTACAGATGGGTAAAAGAGATAGCTCAGCTGGGCGTGGTGGAGCCCGCCTTTAATCCCAGCACTCAGGAGGCAGACGCAGGCAGATCTCTGTAAGTTTGAGGCCAGCCTGGTCTACATAGCGAGTACCAGGCCAGTTGGGGCTACAGGGAGACCTGTCTCAAAAAGACCAAAAAAAAAAAAAAAAAACCTAGCTCAAAAGTTTACAGGAGGGGGAATAGCGAGCCCAAGGCTTGGCCTTTTCCAAAAAAACAAAAAAAAAAAAAAAAAAAACTTAGCTCAAAGTTGTACAGTAGGGGAACTAGCGAGCCTAGGCTTAGGCTTTTTCCAGGAAGCTCAAAGAACTTGCATGATATGATCTGAGAGAGGAGGGAGATTATTCATCTCTCTTCCCTAAGAGAACTGAGAGAGTTAATAGTTTTGTTCAACATCGTCAAGTAGAGACGTCATAAGTCAAAACACAGGACTTATTCTCTGACCAACACTCATAGTCTCCCAGAGATAGACTTTCTACTGCAAAGACCTTCGCAGCTGAGCGCACATGGCTAACCCAGGACATATTTTATAAGCTCTTTCTCCCAGTCTGTTGTCCTGAACCCTCAGAAAATAAAAACTACAGTTCAGATCAAGCCAGGAGCTCCCTGAACAAAGCCACTGTTGGGGCCTAGACCATTCTTTTATTTCCCTAGACACAGTGCTTTCTGAATACTGTACAACAGGAAAACATAAAATAAAGACCAGTTCAATCCTGATCCCTCTGTACAAAGACTTTTAAAAACTAAATAAAAGGCCTCTGATTTCAGCAATGAGGGAAAAACACACACATCTCTTTTCCTAAGCCACTGGCATTGGCAAGGTCTCAGGTCTGTAAATGAAGTAGGAGGTTTATTACCAGGGCAGCCACAGCCATCCATGCACTGATGCTGACACATTTCATTGATGGGCAGGCTCTGGCAAGTTCTGGTGCAAGGAGACACACACTCCTTATATTCCATGCCAGCAGGGCATGCTGGGCCTGAAAGACAAATCAAAGGACTCTCCCAGAACAGTCCCCCAGCACAGCAGCTTCCAAACCACACTGCAAACACAGCCAGCTTGGCCCCTATGACTGTTTGCTCTGTCTTCAGGGCTCCAGGGGTGATCTCCAACCCACTGGTCCACGGTCCCTCTGAAGCCAGCATTCTCCTAAAAGAACATCTCCCATTTTGCAAGGCTCTGGCTGAGACTCATTGGGGTGCCTGGGCCAGCCACTCCTGCCTTCTAGTCTTCTGTTCGCCATGAAGAAAGGTTGGTAGTCTTTTGTCCCTCAATGTTCCACCTCTACTTTCTTAGGTAACACCATATACTGGGCTGGATCGGAGTGGCTTCCAGGGAGCAGCAAGATGTCATCAGTTCATCTGCTGAGAGCCCCTCTTTCTCATGATATTAGCTCCAACTAATGCTCCCTACCACCATCTCAGGGCACACTGTATTCATGGCCACTTTAGAATGGAGACACTCATCCCACATCTATGTCCGCTTTTTAGCAGGGCTGCCTTTGGGCCTTATTGCATAACTATCTCTCTAGTCATCCCATCCATCCCAACTCCTCATTGGCAGGGCCTGGCTCACCCCAAACAATTGCCCCAAATCCCTTCTCCAGGGCCTATCAGTAATCTCCTCCACCCTGCCTTCAAAGGCCTTAGAAGCTAGCCACTCCCCATGCAGAGAAGGCAATTCTAGCCCCCACCTTCTTATATCCCCATCAGAAATGACAAGCTGATGTCAAAGCAGTTTGCCACACACTGAAACTCAGGTGTATAGTGTCAAAATCAGCCAGGTCCTCTGCCTCCCTCAGTCCACGTTATCAGCATAATTACAGCCGACCAGGTGTCCATCAAATGGCTTTTGATCAGTGTGGGGAGAGAGGTTTCTTGCAAGGACCTCAGAGAAGTCTCTACTTAATCATGGTAATTTGGAGATGGTGGTAGTAACTACAGACTGGGTGAGATAAAGAGATGACAAACAGGCATTACAAGGCAGAAGAATCAGCGCACACTGTGCCTGGAGACCGGAAGGACAAGTTAATACGAGGGAAGACTTAGTGAAGGCTCTGCGGTCTTTCAGGGACCACCTCACGGACAGCTTGGATAACGTCCTGCTCCTCCTTAATTCAGACAGACAGACTGTGAAGTCAAGCACAGAGATCCCAAATGCTGAGTTAGAAGCAGAGACCATTGTGGGAGTTCAGGGGATGGGTTTCCTGAAGGAGTCGTGGGATACAGAGAAAGGCGAGGCATGGAATAGGCCTTCAAAGACCTGCTCGGCCTCCACACAGACCATGAGAGAAAGGACTCCCTTGTGGGCCGCTGCCCCCTGGAAGAGGTGACAGAGGGAAGGAGCCATTAGGGGCATATGGCTCTGTAGACACTGGCAGCTGACTGCAAAGGTAGGAAGGCCCACTGCTCCTAACATCCTGAGTGCAACCACCCCAGGACAGACAGCCTGTGTCAGCACAGGGGAAGGCAGAAACTTACGGCAGGCGCTGTGGTCAGTCCAGCCATACAGCACCATCCCTTCCTGGGCACAGGTCCGGGCATACTCCAGGAGGGCAGAGCATGCACACTTTGGTCCTGTAGTGCACGTGCATAAAGTCTTCTCACACAGGGCCACAAAAGGCTCAGGATCCACGAGAGGATGACAGCGGGCAAACACGGAGGCACTCTTCAGTAACTGGCACTGTTCCCACATGGCCTATAGGGAAAAAGGCCCCTCAACATGATCCAGGGGTAGATCTAACCACAGAGTCCTGTGCTCACTCAAGGTCCCTCTGAGGATAACACCAAGGGAAACCAAGGTTGTCCCTTCAGGATCCAGCAGGTGTTATCTACTATCAATCCATCAAACAGAAAAACAGTACTGTGTAAGGTAGACCAAAGCTAATGTCAAATGCTAGACCGGGTCTGGAAACCTATAGCCTGAGCTCTGTGTGAGGCCATATCCTATTTGAGAGGAAAGGACAGGGAGCACTGAATTCAGGGTTGAGCTGCACAGCTTCAGAGTCCAGGGCTGCTGGCAGCAACTCTTCTGCCCTGATCTGGCCAACTCCCCTCTCTGACCTTGATCTTCATTATAAATGAAAGAGGTGACATGAGGTGGGTTATGTAGTAGAGATTCATGAACCTCAGCCTCAGATTTAAAGACAGTAGGCTGGGGATGGGGCCTAGGAATATGTTTTCTGGAACATTCCCCAGGTGACTGCTGGAACCAGAGAGGGCCGGTTCCCATCAGCCACAGCCTATTGGGAGTCTGTGAAATATCCCAGGCCTGCTGTGCCAGGCAAGGCCTAGCTTAGGTTTTTCCTTTGTTGATATCCTCAACCTAATAACACAAGGCAGGTTTGGAATTGCCCTTTCTTCTGCTAATTCATTAGTATAAACATTCCTGCATATTTTGCTTATAAACATCTCTACAGTCTGTGTTTTAATGATTTCAAATGCCTGGTCCTGGTTTGGTTTTTTTTTTTTTGGAGGGGTTTGTTTTTTTGTTTTTTTTTTTTTTTCCCCACAGTTCATGTCTCTGCAGAAGGTGTCTCTTGTAATAAATGGAGTACTTTAACTGGGAGCTTTGTGCTTAGTACTATAGAATCAATGATAAAGACCAACAATGTATATTAGAATCAATGATGTCTTAGGTTTGACAACAACACAATGCTATCAATAAAACCATTTGATTCGTGTATAATTTCTTTAATGCATAAGCATGTCTCCTACTGGAGGCTGTGAAAGGACTTACAGCCTACAGCTACAAAGAAAAAAGTACAAGAGAAGCTACATATTATAGAAGGACTGACCCTGAGGGGCAAACTGGAGCCAATCAGTATTTGTAAATGGGACAGTAGAAAAAGAAGAAATAAATTACCAATCTGCCCAAGCTGTACAAAGGATCTCAGAGCAAATCCATGTTTATCCAGAGCCAGGAACCAACCCGTGGACCCTCACTTTTGTGGGAACTGCCAGGGGCAACAGAAATCTGACCCGCATACCACCGTTCTCAGGATCTTCCCTGACACCAGGGACACTGTGATCCTAGGGAAACTGGTGTCCTGAGCGCCAACAGACAGCAGTGTTCCTCCCCCAGCTCCACCCTTCTCAAGCCCCTCCTGTCAAGTTGGGGCCCGGCATGGTCACTCACTGGTGGTGGGGACTTAGATAATAATTGGTTTGCCTGATGGGAATGTAACAATCCTTGCACTACGGAGATGCCACAGTGCCTGCCATTGAATAGGCCATAATGAGTTCAGATACTGTGGGGCTTCTAGGAGCCCTTCCGTTGGTTACTTTGGGTTTCTACCCAAAGAGAAATGGATTTCCAAAGATGATAACCAGAGTTAGTGATAGAGGCCAGTGTGTCAGCCCTGACCTCATTATGACTTCCATATCCCCAGGTTCAGGTTCTGTCACTTCCACATACTAGTTGTGCGAACTGTAGTTGCTGGCCTAACCCCTCCTTCTCTGTAAAATGGGAAGGATGGTCATAGTTAGTTCCCATCATAAGCCTGTAGTAAAGAGTGAAGAGAATCACATGACAAAGGTTCATCAAGAAATGATGACATATCGTCCAACTTGTGACCACTGGAGAAGTCTCATCTGCTGTCGCTCCGGTCACCATGGCAACCAGGTATCTAGCAGGACAGAAGGACAATTTTGTCCCTTTTCCTATCTCCATCTCCCTGGGCTATACCAAGATGAATGGTCATCACAGCAACATTACCACTTCCTTAGTGTCTTGCATGCTCCCTGGTAGGCAGAGGGGCTGCTTTTGTTGATTTTGTATTTGGGAAGTCCGTGATCCTCCAAGGGAAAGTAGCAGGAGAAGCAAGTTGGAGCTCAGGGAGGGAGGGTCTACTGCTTCCATTCTGTCATAATGTCTGCCTCATCAAAATGCTACTCAAGGGACAAGGACCTGGTACTCCCAGAGGGCAGTTAGGGGTGTTCCTGCCTACCTGTTTTCCTACCAATAATTCAGAACCCTGAAACCTGCTGTCACCCCTAGGGCTGTAAGACAAGGGTAGTTCCTCTACCACAGGACCAATTTCTGTAGAAATGATGACTGGGAACCAGAGCTATCCCCAGGTAGGACACAGTATCAGCCAAGGGAAACAAGAATTGCAGTCCAGACATCCTCCCTGCCTGGAGCCTGGAAAGGCAAGGCCAGTCTGGCCCATCTCGCATTGTCCCAGGTCAGTCTTTTCCCAGCTCAAAGGGAAAATAGGAATAGTGTTCCAGTATATTTCCTGGGAGGTCCCTGGAGGTATTAAATGGTTTATAGAAAGTCACAGCAAGAAGGGTGTTTTTAGGTTATTTGCCTGCAGGATGGGAGTGTAATTTCTGCAGAAGCCACCACCTCCCTTAGAACAATCCCTTAGCCCCTACCACACCCACTTGGAATCTGGCTAAGGTTTCTACCTCCACAGAAACAAAAAGAAGTTTGGGCTTTCACCTTCTCCTCCACGTTTCCCCTGGCCTCAACCTGCTCCACTAGAATGTCCACAGTCTGGTTGCTAGGCAGGACTTCCAGACATCTGCCCAACACCTCCAGCCCTATCTGCCCCTCATCCTACAGTAGTGTCAGGGGCACATTTAGTTTGCCATCTCAGCCACTCCAGGGCTGCTCTCTTCTACCACAAACAGCCCTGCCAGGGTAAGCCAAGTCCTGAGATGGCACCAAACTGTGATGGTTTTGATATCTGTGCTCCCAAACTCATGGCAGAGATGATGGTCAAAACAGTTACTGCACAAGACCAGGGGTGGCCTCTGAGTCTCCAGTGCTGTGTCTGCTGGAAATGCAAATTTATGTCCCACTTTAATTTAAAGGGAACAGTTCCAGCTCATTAGGAAAACAGTGAGGCCAGACCCTCCAGGACCTGACCCCAGCTTCCCCCTCATCCTATCTCTGCCACCCCCACCTCAGACATTGCTGCTTTCCTGAACATACCCTGATGTTTTCTACCATTGGTACACCTACCATGACCAGGCACTGTGTTCAGACACGGAATCCTAAAGAAAGCACACAGAGGACTGGAGAGATGGCTCGGTAGTTAAGAGCACTGGCTGCTCTTGCAGAGGACTTGACCCGGGTTCAATTCCCAAAACCCACATGGAAACTAACAACCATCTGTAACTCCAGTTCCAGGGGATCCAATGCCTTCTTCTGACTTCCTCGGGCAATACACAACATGGGTACACTTACATACATGGAGGCAATATACTCATACACATAAAATAAAATGAAAATAATAAAATATTTTTTAAAAAAGAACAGAAATCAAGCTGGGAGTGGTAGCACACACCTTTTAATGCTTGGGAGGCAGAGGCAGGCAGATCTCTGTGAGTTCAAGGCTAACTTGGTCTACATAGCGAGTTCCAGGCCAGCTGGAGCTGCAGGGAGACCCTGTCTCAAAAAAAAAAAAAGAAAAAGAATAGAAATCTCCACAGAAAAAATTAGGCCCATTCCTTCAGATTTGTAAATAGGAATAAAGGAAATTTTTAAAAACTCACTAGATCATCCCAGTACAGTCGTACATGTCTATAATCCCAGCATTTGAGAGACTGAGGCAGAAGGATGGGGAGATGGGAGACCAGCCTGAGCTACATAGCACAACCCTGTCTCAAAAGATAAATAAACAGAGATAGGGAGATGGCTCAGTGAATAAAGCACTTGCTGTACAAGCATGAGGACCACAGTTCGAATCCCCAGAACCCACATAAAGCCAGGGACAGTAGCACATGTCTGTAATCCCCATGTTCCTATGGCAAGATGGAAGGCAGACACAGGAGACTCACAGAAGCCCTAGGGCCAGCTACTTTGGCTTATGCAGTGGCCAAGAAAAAACACCCTGCCTCAAACAAAGTAGAAGGCCAGTATGGACCCCAAGGTTGCCCTCTGACCTCTACACGTGCACTGTGGCACATGTGCCCACCACAGACCTCTCTCTCTCCCAATAAAATAATAACAAGAACTGTAGAGATAGCTCTGAAGTTAAGAGCACTAACTACTCTGGTAGATGACTCAGCTTCAGTTCCCAACACCCACATGGCAGCTCACAACTGCCTGTAACTCTAGCTCCTGGGGATCTGGCACCCTCTTCTTACCTCCATGGGTTCCTGCATGCACATGGTATACATAAACTCCCACAGTCACACATACACAAAATTTTAAAAAAATAAACAAATCTTTTAAAATAATAAGTACTATACATAATAAAACAGTTTGTTAATAAATATATTGTTAAGTATATGAGAAAATGCATGCATGCTATAATCAAAAAGCATGCCATTTTATGGAAGACACCTAGGCATTTTAGGATTAGCCAACAGCGTAACACAGTAGTCTTAGAAACATGGATGGGCTTGCCAGGGCTCCATCCCCTTATGAAGTGTGACTTTAAGAAACTCATCTTGGGACTGGAGAGATGGCTCAACGGTTAAGAGCACTGACTGCTCTTGCAGAAGACCCAAGTTCAAATCCCAGCACCCATGTGGAAGCTAACAACTGTCCATAGCTCTAGTTCCAAGGGGTCCAAAAACCCTCTTCTGCCCTCGGAGGGCATTGCATAACACCACAGTATGCACTTGCATACATGCCTGCAATACACACATACGCATAAAATAAAAATAAAGCAAAAAAAAAAGTAAAAAAAAACTCATCTTTCTTCTCTATATCATGCACTTCTTCACCTGGAAAAGAGAAGGGACGTGGAAAAGACTGAAAGGAGCCAGTCCCTTTCCTTCCTCCTTCTTAGTCTTAGAACCCTCACCTTTCAGCTTTCACTTGGGTGCATAGCTACTGGGAATAAAGAATTCATTTCTCAGCCCGGCCTTTTGCTGGAGCAACCACAGCACTAAGCTGTGCAAGAGAGGCTATGAGCAGAAGGGTTCTTTGCACCTTCCAAGAACATCCTCAGAAGGGGCTGCTTCTTGTCCCTTCTCTTCCCTGCTGGCATGTGGCAGTGGTACCTGAGGGTTAAGATGGCCTCTTGGACTATGAACTACAAGCTTCATGCTGAGGACAACAGAGAAACGAGGCATAAGAACCCTGGATGCCAACAGCACTGGACCCTGGCCTGGCCAGGGACATCCTCTCCTGAGTTGCACATGGGTAAGACATACACTAACTGTGCAAGCCGTTGTTACCTCAGGTGCCTTGTTATGGCTGGATCTTCAGAGTTAGATCCAGCAGTGCTGACCCTAACTCCAGTTTGAGTTAGCAGTACTAACCTCGGGGTTGTTGCCAAACAAAATTAAATGAGCTCATTCTGGGATAGCTAGCAAGTGCTCTTTCCTATCCTTTGCCTGCTGTCTGTAGCGGCTTCATTCTGGTTCTTAGCTAAACCATTTTGGCAGGGACGCAAAATAAGGGTCAGCTAATTTGCACTTCCAGCATCTCTGGCTCCAGTACCCAGCACCAACTACTTCTGTCTTATTTCATCTCCTGTCCATAGTGCCAGAAACTGGCAAAGAGCTACAGCCCCAGCTCCATCAATCCATGACCTCACCTTCCTGAGGGCATATGCAGACCCAATTGAGACCCATCTTAATCCCATTTTCAGTTCATCAGAGAAGACCAGGCCTCTTCCCTAGAGATGTTAGGCTTGGCTGTAGGAAGGGAGTGAAGCAAGCATATCTCCCCAAGGGCATGCAGACAAGGCAAGAGAAAAAGCGAGAGCCAGAGGTCCCTAGCTAAGCTATTGTTTGCTCCCAAACAGCTGACAAAGAAAAAGGGAGGAGGGCATTCCTAGGCCTGAAGTCAATAAAGAAAGGAGCGCTTAATATATAAAGTGCAAGATTGTTCGCTGGACCCTGATCTTTCCAGCTCTGGAGTGGGTGCCCCAAAGCTGCCCATGGAGGAGATGTGGAGGCGCCTGGAGCCTGAACTAGCCCAAAGCAGTGGGTTCAAGAATTCACTCAGAGCACTGGACAGTTTGTCATTGGTCAGCCTGTAAGGATGGATGGGGAGGTGGCTGATTCTATTTATAACTGCAAGCTACCCTGAGATTCCTACCCACATTCCAAGATTCTGACTCATGGTCAAGATTGTGGTCATGAAACTGATTCATACAATTCCACCAAAAGGATGGGGTTTACAGAGGTGATCTCTTCTCTCCCTAAGACACTTGGATGCAATGCTCAAAAAAAAAAAAAAAACAAGGGTCACTAGTTAGGCCATAGGAGAGATGCCTGGGTCCACAGAAGCCTTCTTAGGCCCCTTCTTACCCTCATGGGAGCATCTGAATTGTTCTCCAGGATCAGCACCAGGCTCGGCCTGCTAGAAGAAGAGTCAGGTTTATCAATGTAAAAAACACATCTCTAACCTCAAAGGGGATAGTTTACTCTGGAACCAAATATAAGTGGCCAAAACCCAGGAACACAGATTCAGGTTACCCCAAATCCCATGTTCCAACAAGGCAGCAGTTTGATGAAGTATTTTTTGTAACAGAACAAAGAAAGTCATAAATTAAGGCACTTTTCAAATACATTGGTAGAAATATTAA
Organism: Nannospalax galili; assembly: GCF_000622305.1. Lineage (NCBI taxonomy): Eukaryota > Metazoa > Chordata > Mammalia > Rodentia > Spalacidae > Nannospalax > Nannospalax galili. The sequence continues at coordinate 2,811,675 of NW_008360324.1, read as the reverse complement.
GTCGATTATAGACCTCAGACACTCAGCCTTTTGGTTGGTAGAAACTACTGATCCATTAACACATTTCAAAAGGTTTTGATCTGTTAGTCACAAGGATCCAGACAGACCCAGAGGTAGTCAAGAAATGGTCATTTAAAGGGATGAAGATAGCTCAAGATGAATCATATCATAATGAGGCTCTGGACCTACAGTATGCCAGCCTTTCCACAGTCACTGAAATTCTAATCAGTTAATCAGCCTTGCAGAAGTTTCAGTGGAAGATATTGTTCCTTTCAGGAACTTCATTTTCCAGCATCAATCACTGGCTTCCAGTCTGAGGTCTGGTCAAGCTTTGGGGATGGTAGATAGACCAGTCTGAAGCGGTCTACTCATCCTGCTCACAGCAAAGAGAAATCACTAGCTCTGTGACAGGAATGGAGTCCCCCATGCTACCCTATCACTTTCTATCCATTGAGCAGTTGATTACTGGCTGATCCCAGACAGTGCTGTCGCTCTCATTCACAGTGGTTTAACTTCTCCTATGTGTCTGGTCCTTGTATCTACCTTACACAATCTACCTTAGCATCGCCCAAAACATATAAAACATCTAAGTAAGAGTATATTGAGAGGTATTACCCAATTCCTGCCCATTCTGGTCCTCCCCAGGAGGAGGATAAAGAAAAGGAAACTACCTAAGAAATACAATCATCTGAACTGGAGAGATGGCTCTGCAGTTAAGAGCACTAGTTGCTCTTCCAGAAGACCTGGGTTCAATTCCCAGAACCCACATGACAGCTAACAACAGTCTGTAACTCCAGTTCCAGGGGAATTTGAGGCCCTCTTCTGAGCTCCCTGGGCATTGCATGACACAGGTGCACTTACATACATACAGGCAATACACTCATACACATAAAATAAAAATAAATAAAATATAATAAAATACAGTCATTCTTCAGTAGCCATAGGGAACTGATTCTAGGACCCTCCTCAGATACCAAAATCCATGAATGCTATGGTCTGCTGTGCAACCCACATGCATTTCCCATACACTTTAAATCCTATCTAGATTACTTATTCTACTTATTACACTAATAAGTAAATAGTTGCTATAATGTATCATTTCAGGAATAATGAAAAAAAGTACAGATGCAGTTTTTTCCACACTTGGTTGACTCCACAGATATGAAGCTCATAGATGCTGGGTGATTATTTGTGGGGGGTTGTGATGTTAAAGAAGGGTGTGAGCTGAAAACTTGGATGCTAGAATTTTCTCCAAACTTCCTATGAGTTTGCCAAATAACCTAAAAGGCAAAGTTCTAGCTAACCCAAAGGAAATCTTTGAAAGCCCATAGCAGTTGCTGAAGCTCCACTACAAAGTTAGACCCCCGACAGACACGGACCAAGGCCGACACTGTCAACCACAGCAACGCTGCTCTTCTCCTGAGCTGTACTCAAGTAGACACATGCATTATAAAGAAAGGGTACTCATTCGTTTGAATGTTCTATAGAGGTGGTCCCTTTAGGGAGGGAAGACCGAGATAGCTCAAGATGAATCATATCATAATGAGGCTCTGGACCTGCAGTATGCCAGCCTTTCCACAGTCACTGAAATTCTAATCAGGAAAGGAACTCACAGAAGGCAATGAACCCAGGTCCTGTATATAACATGTGTTAGTAGGTCCCCGGTCCCTAGCCTTTTGATGATTCAAGAAAGACTTGAAAGAGCAGTCTCACTCCACCGAGAGGAAATGAATTTGGATGTTTCTGTCCAAACCCCAGCAACGGGCTTCAATACCCTTACTGCCGGGGCACAAGGGTTGGGCATCCTGTCTGTAAAACCATCTCATGGTGCTGTTATTTAGCAACTATCATACACTGGGATCCTGGGGCTTTTCCTGATATTTTCTGAGTTCTGTGGATGAAATTCTGTGCAGATTTCTCTGAATCGCAACTAGGCAAAAGAATGTCCTTTCCCAATTACCAAGCGTCTATTCCAGACCAAAGCACCCCAAAGGAGGAATGGAACTTAAGAGCAGTTCCTGGACAGTGAACCCCAGGCTCTACCAGTAAACTTAGCAGTTGATTCCCCTATGCTCAAATTACTCTCCCTACACACCTGTGACCCCCCCCCACCCCACTCCACTCTGAGCAGAAATAGTAAAAAGTGCTAGGTACATCCTTTGCAAATAAACACCATATAATGAAGACATGAAGAGTGAAGTGCTTTGTCCCCGGCAGAATGGGTGTTTTATGTCCCTCTCTGGACTATTGAGGAGACATGTTATGGTTATTCAAAGTCAACACCCAGTTTTACAAATATTAGCTCATGAGACAGGTGATTTCCTAAGGCCTCGAGAAATAACAGGTGAACTGCATGTTTTCTCAGAGGCGAGGAAGAGTTCTGTGGATGGATAGGTGTGAGAATGTAAAGACATAAATAGCAGAGAACATCGTGTATTCCCATAATAAACACCAAATTCAGAGCTGAGAGGAAAGTGGAAAGTCTAGAGCTGTGGGGGCGGGGGTGGAGGGCAGGTGGAAGCACCTCAGGACAAGGACTCACACATCGGCTTGAAGAAACCGGATTCAAAGGACCTTGTATCTCCCAGCATTCAGGGATACTGAAGGATAGACCCACAGGACCCCAGCTTCAACTGAGCATAAAATGAAAAGTGGGTTTATCAGGGAGCTGGCTGGAGCTGGGCTGCAAGAAATGGTTAGAAAGACCCTGGCAAGACCATTCCAAGGCCTTACTAAATGCCAAAATCAGAGCATACCCCGTCTATCTGGCCATAGTTTGCAAAAAACCTTCATGCAGTGGGCAGGGGGCTGAACGGGTGTCTTTTAGACGCTCATCATAAAAACTCTTGAGTTTTTAATGAGCCTGATGATATTCCTAATGCTGATGAAAAGAAATTTCTCCTGCTCTTGATGCTGTCAATTATCCTGTGACAATAAGACAAAGTAAAAACTCTGCCAGGTGTTTTTATTCCAGCACTCGGGAGGCAGAGGCAGGTGGATCTCTGTGAGATCAAGTCAGTCTGGTCTATATAGCGAGTTCCAGGGCAGCTCGGGCTATAGGGAGACCCTATCTCAAAAATACCAAAATAAAATTTAAAAATTCAGACATCTCAATAAACACAATCATCTTGAAGACCAACTTCTTGGAATTAGAGGCAGAGACCTCTTGATCCCAGACATAAAAGTGTCCTTACCCTCTGATGGCAGAAGCAAAAAGCCAGTCTTGCCACTCTGAGGGAAGTGACAAGAGGGTGGTGAGGTTGACTGCAGCAACTCTATCTCCCAGAGGAAGCCAGGCCAAAGCCATCAGTGCTGCAGACCACACAGCACCCAGTAGCAATATGTCAAGTGGCTGATGTTTTCATGGTGGACATCATCCATGTGTCTGTTGATTATGACATAACGTGCACGTTACAAACAAGTGCCAGAAAGCATCTTGTGACAGGGGTGCCTTTTTCCTAGTTGACACGGCTGTTCTAGGGGCTAACTACAGTCCTGTAGTATAGACAAAACACAGTGCAAGGCCCCCATCCCCCTATGTTTAGCCTTTCCCCGGGTTCCCTAAACTTATTTTTGCAAAGGGAGAAAAGCTACCAAAAGATTTTTTTCTTTCTAAAATGTGCATTGTGCAGCATTATCTGCAAATGAGCATCAATTATCTGAGTCTTTATGGCTTGGGGCTTCAGACTCCAGCAGTAATCCTGCCTTCAGCTTGAAAAGGACGAAAAAAATACCTGCAAATTTGTGTGTAATCCAACAAGCCATTATCAGTCCCAGCAGAGAGAGGCATTGGGTTCTCTTGGCATAACAAGGCAACATTCATCCCCAAGGAATAAGTAATAGGATCTGGCTCTCAGAATGAGCTGGCACCTGGCTCAGCTTTGGAAAACCAAAAAGCATGAGAGGAGAGAGACGCTAGATCCTGACAGCCATCCAGGAAAAGTTCTACAGCAGTGCAGAACGCCCCCCGCCCAAACACATTGCCATACCAAATGGCCCCTTGAGTCACAATGGCCACTTCTAGAAAACCAGGTCGTTTTTTCAGACCCAGTTTCTGGACTTGGGGCCCAGTGGGAGTAAGCAAACTAAACAGTTCAAAAGACCACATTAATGGACTCCCAGGAGATGAGTCATTGTGCATCCCAGCCAATGAGGGAGCCCCAGCTGTGGCAGACACAATCTGGATTGGCTGAGGACAGAGCACTGTCCTCTGGTAAACAACTTGAAACAGAGTTCAGAGTTTGAAGGAGCTCTGCCTCTGGGAGGTCAGGTGTGTTTGCAGCCTCAATCTGACACTAAGAACTAGGCACTCAATTTCTTAAGCTGCTCCCAAGACACTGGTTAGTAAAGATTTTAATGAACCCAGGAAACAAAGTTAGTAACAAGCACTTAGCTGGAGCCTTAAAAAGATGCCCCTCCCCAGATAAGCAAGGTGGGGCTCAGCTTCTCCCTCCTTCCCTCTCTACCTCCTCTTTGTCTCCCTGTCACAAAGCACCTCAGTCTGACCTCAGTATCTATTGTGTTCCCTGCAGAAGTCTGTCTGCACCTCCCACTAACAATGCATACATGGGATTATTTCTTTTTACTCTGGGGGTAAAGAGCATCTGTCAAGCACTTATTACTGATGGTCTGTGTTTACAAAGTACAAATAAAGTGAAATTAAAAGGAGCTCTGAAAGACCTGTTGCCCTCACCCCTGCCTCAAAGGGCAGGAGGTGGCCAACCAGCAATCAACAACTGAACTGGAGGCTTGGATTAGGAAAGGCATGATTTGCAAAGATAATAAGTGGCTGAATCAAAACTCAACCCTTAGCAGGATGGCCAGTCAGGGAGTGAGAGAACCATGTGGGGTTGTTAAGGGCAAGCTTCAGACATTTCAAGCCAGCCAAAGAGTAACACCCCACCCTGATCCACACAAAATGCCCTGTTAGGACAGCACTGGGCCACGTGCCAGGTGACTAGGACGTAGTACTACTGAATCACTGGAAACCCAAGAAAAAAAGGCTTTTGGAATGTGTTTGTTTATGAGTTGGAAGTTGTCTGTGTTTACAATTTAGGCAGCTACATTTAGCATCAACCCAGGATATTCCCCAGATTCTGAAATACTCCTTGGTTCAAAAGTTCATTAAATGAGAAAATAACAAAGAGTCATTGGCTAGGAGTGAGCAGCTGTTGATGAAGCTTTCTCATTATAAGGGGTGTGTATACACCCAGTCACTAAATACTTTTTAATTTTTTTTAAAATTTATTCTTATTTTATATGTATGAGTGTTTTGCCCACATGTATGTAAGTGCACCGTATGCATAAAATGCCTGTGAAGGCCAGAAGAGGTCACCAGATTCCCCTGGAATTAGAGTTATTGATGGCTGTTAGCTGTCATGTGGGTGCTGGACTTGAACCCAGGTCCTCTGTAAGAACAGCCAGTGCTCTTAACTGCTGAGCCATCTCTCCAGCCCCCCACTGAATACTTTTTGAGACCTATTATGTACTGTGTCTTGACCCAGTCCACAGAAATGCTTGATAAAGAATTTAAGAACTAAAAGTAACCTGAAGACGCTCTTGAAGCTCACTTCCCACAGAGAAATACAAAGGCTCAAAGATAGAATAATTTAAGCAGCCCTTTCTTTGCCCTTAGGCAACGTAAGATAGACACAACCAGAACACCCTTACCAGATGCCAAATACCAGTCTCTTAATCCTGAGCTTCCCAGTTTCCAGAACTGTGATAAACAAATTCCAACTGTCGGTGACCTGCAGGAGCTCAGGTCACTCTGCCTCTTAATTCCAGGAGTCACCCACCACCCAAACCACATCCAGGTATACCCACCTTCTGCATGTCCCCGGAGGAGCTGTTACAGGCATTGTTGGGAGAAGATACCCGTTTACACCGCTGCTCCCCACTGCTTAGGGCCCAGGAGTTGGCAAAGTCATAGGGGTCTGAGGTCAATGTCCCTGCAAAGAAAAGTTTCAGGAAAATAATGAGTGCCTCTATATGAGCACTTGGCCTGTTATTAACTGAATCAAACTTCTACTTAATTAGATCACTGGCATTTCATACATTTCTCGGTGTGACACCCAAATGCATGAGCAAGTTTTAGTGAGCTGACTGATGAATGGATGGATGGACAGATGGATGGATGGATGGATGGATGGATGGATGGATACAATGAAAGGGGTGACATAAAAGATGATGAGGATGATACCGTCCACTCTGATGTCTCTACACCTTTGAATGCCCTCCTCCCTCTGTATGGACCATTCTCCTTCTCCCCTGTTACAGTTTGAGTATAAAATGTCCCACATAGGCTCATGTGTTGAAGCCTTGGTCAAAAGCTGCTGGCACTAACTTTGGGAGGTTCTAGAAACTTTGGGAGGTGGGAATCTAGATGAAGGAAGTGGGTGACTTGGGGGCATATCCTTAGAGGTTCTATCTTGCTCCAACTCCTTCCCCGTCTCTGCTTCCTATCTATCTTGAAGTGATCAGCCTCTTCCACCACATGTTCCTGCCACCATGACAGTCTGCTTTGGCACAAGATCCTGAATTCCTGGAGCTCAGAGATATGAACTGAAGTCCCTGAAAATGAGCCAAATAAATTCTTCCTTCTTTAACTTATGTCATATATTTTGTCATAGAAATAAGAAAAGCAACTAACACATCCCTTGACTCTCTCTCTAGTCATTCCTTGAAACAATTCCTCTATTCAGCCTTTCCAGACCAACCTCCCTCTACCAGTACCCCAAGCATCTCTCCACCAAACCTCTTATCTCCTTTTGAGTTCTGTTTCAGCCTGACCATCTCTGTCCATTGGATTAGTATTCTTCTGTATGATCCTTAATTGAAAGGCTTTGTGTCTTATCTCTGCGTTCTGATACAATGGAATGTAGATGCTAGAGGATTTCTGTGAACTGAAGGTAAGGATGTGACATGGATCCTAAGACCTCATTGCTGCATCCTCCAGGTTTTCAAAACATCTGTGCATCAGTGCCTGTATTCATGTTGCCATGAGTCACCACAGTGGACTCAGGAGCTTACACAGTGTGGAGCAAAGAAATTGCCTAGTAACCCTGCTGGATCTTTATTGCAACCATTCATCATGTGGAATTCTCTGTTGGTATTGGGAATTCAAAGTTGAGCACAGTCATGTTTAAGGAACTGTAAAATGTAGGTTGGTGGGAGTCTTACTGGATTAAGGCTGGCAAGGTGATGTCATGATGAGGCTTGAAAGCCAGGGGAGAAATGTTAGTGAAAGTTTATGAGCCGAACAGTCAAAAAGTGTTAGCACACTTCATGGTGATAGCATCCCAGAATGTCTTACCTTCTTGGGTTTTAAAGTCATCTTCAGCAAAGATATTAAAATCACCACACAGCCCACAGGTCTTGTTGAAGTATCTGTCTGACAACAGGACTTGGAAGTTGCCATTGCCATCAATTCTGGCCACAAAGCCGTAGGTCTCACTGGCAAGCTTGTAGTACCCAGCCTCAACTTCTAGATAAAGCCCTTTGGAGGCATATGGCATGGAGATGCTGAAGGGCAAAGGACAAGCTCAGAATTGGGCTTCTTGCTCCTTTTCCAGATCTCTCCAGTCTTCCCACCCAGCCCCATGTTACCATGAGGCGAAGTGACTGAGGTTCTAGACCAGTGCTACAGAGACCTGGCTCTCAGCCTGCCCTGCCACTTCCTTCCTTTGGGCATATGTACCAGCTGTCTCTAGGCCCAAGTTTCTACATTTAAAATATGGTGGGTATGAAGAGTCTCTAAGGGGATCCCTAGGGTACTTTCCAACTGGATACCCTGAGCTTCTAACTTACCTTTGGTCCCCTTGCATAATGGTACCATTGGCAAACAAATGGATGTCAAAAAACTCCCCAAGATACACAGAGAGACTCACTCTCTTGCCATTTTGGAAGTCCCCTGAAAGAAAGAAAAAAAGCCAATACCCAAAACTGTTAATAAATTCATTAACAATATCACCTCTGTAATGTTATGTCCATGGAAAACTCACCACAAAAGACTTAACAAATGAGCAACAGAAATCTCCCTAAAATTCTCACTCACATGCTGGAGAGATGGCTCAGGCGTTAAGAGCACTGGCTGTTCTTGTAGACGGTCCAGGGTTCAATTCCCAGCACCCACATGGCAGCCAATGACCATCTGTAACTCCAGTTCCAGGGGATCCAATGCCCTAATCTGACCTCTGCCAGCACTGCATGACAGGGGTGCATCTACCTACATGCAGGCAATGCACTCATACACATAAAAATAATAAACAGTTTTTTAAAAAACACTCATTTTACATCTGAAAAACTGAGGAGCTTCTGGATGCATGGTTTCTGAAGTCACATCCTTCTGGAAGTTTGTAGTTTAGCTCTAAAGATAAGACTAACTCCCAACAATTGACCAAATAGCACAACAGGAATTAGAAGTCACGGAGGTTCTCTAGCATAGTGTTAATTGTCACAGCAGGACAATGCAAACCAGGAGTTTGAGCTGTTTGCCCCCACTGTTTACCGGACGTGATTTTCTGTAAGAAATTTAGAGTGTATACTGGAACTTCAGTAGGGACTCAGTAAATTATTGATATCACCATTAGTGGTATTTGAATGTCCAAATTCCTAATGAAATAGTCTCTGCTAATGGTCTGGCTGTGGAGGCAACATGGAGGCAGGGGTGATGGCAGCTGGCATGAGAGAGGGAAAACAGGCCAGATATTTTTCACAGTAGTATTCAGTCTTAGCAAACCAGAGCTAATCTCTGAGAACTGCAACTGGGTTGTTGGTATTCTAAGATAACAGCTCTTAGGATGTTATTAGATGAAGGAACGTGAAGGATCAATGGAGAATCGGAGTGAGGCTTGGAAACAGAAACTGATGGAGATAAGAAGAAAGAAGGGCAGCCAGTGAAGACAGAGGTCAAATGTGGGGCACAGTTTCTTAGGGGGCCAGAAAGATCAAGGCATAGAGAAGATTAGCCTTAGAAATTAGTAAATACATCTCCTAGGAGGGATAGGGACGTGTGGCCTCCATTTCTTCAGCAAAGAGGTAGCAAGGAAGCCTGTGGAGCCAGGCACTCAAAAGGAGAGGGAAGGTCTGTTTGCCTAAGCACTGTCACCATGGACCACTGATAACGGGAGCTAAGGACTGGGCCTCCTCAGTCCCTGAGGTGTTCCCAAGACCACATTCTACAAAGTGCCACATCACCACTGCCAGGAGAAAAGAGAGGTGCCAAACACATTAAAGGGATTTCATCCTGTATTTCAACAAAATTTCTAGAAGGCTTTTTGCCTGGACTGAGCCTGCACTAAGCTCAACAGAAATCAAAATGGAGTACTAAGCACTTGTGTTACCTCAGAGACTAGGATGCTTATCTGACCTTCTGGGAAAACAGGAAAGAGAGGGAAGAGAGAGAGAAAGGGGGGGAGATGGGGAGATGGAGAGGGAGAAGGAGAGAGAGAAAGAAGAGAGAGAGGAGAGAGAGAGGAGAGTAGGGAGAGAGACAGACAGAACAGGGGAGGGAGAGGGAGAATGAGAGAAAGAATGAATCCCTAGATAGCCAGTGCTGTTTTTATAGTCACAAGAAAATAACTTTGAAAACACTCATTACTCTGTTCTGTTTCTCGACCCTTCTCAATCTGGAAAGCCAGCTCCTGTGCTCAGCTCCTTGGCACACTCGTCCTATTTTACGGAATAATTCTAGAATAGAAAACAAGGCCACCTAAGATCTCTTAATTGTCCTAACTGTGCTCTTCACACCTTTCTAAGCAGGGGGTCCAGCCTGCTCTACACTTTTATTGAGAAGAGGTTTTTGTGGGGTGAGCAGGGAGCGAACCTTTAGAAGGTGAACACCCTTCCTGGCAGCAGGAACAGTCAGAACTGGACACCAAGTGACAAAGTGACAGGGTGAGTAGATTAAGCACGGTGGTAAAATATCCTATTACGTTAGCTTTTCACTATGCTCAGAAATTCCCATAATAAAATGATTTCTTTTTTAGAAAACAAACAAACTCTCTGGCAACAAGTTTCAGTTTGCAACCCTCCCAGGAGTCTTCCCTGTCCCTAGACATTTGCAATGGGCCCAAAACCAAAATCCATCTTGGGCTTCAACTGAGACTGACACTGCAAACACTATGAGTGGAGTCAGCAACAAAGCAGGGCAGGGATCTCTCCATCTCCTTCTCTCTGGATGCCCATGACCCTCATGACCTTGAACTTGTCTCCTCATCAGTATAATCCTCCCTCAGATCCCCAGCCTCACAGCACAAGTGGATAAGGACCTTATATCTCTGCTTTGCTGGAAACCACAACAGTATGTCCCTTCTGAGACAAAAACACTTTCTTCTTGGAAACAGGAAAGGATTCTCTATGGTGGGCCTTTCCTTCTTGCAGGCTCTCCCTCCCATGGAGACTGGTGGCTGGGAACAAGTGGAACTGTGACTTGGGAATGCACGAGAGGCAACCAGGCAGCTTGGAATGAGCCACAGTCACACAGCTCTGGGTCTACAGTTCTTCCTTGCTTTCAAAGATGTAAAATCACTGGAACAAGTGACTTTGCCACAGTAGGCAGGGCTGAACAGGTGCCACAAAAAACCCAGAGGTCACTGTCACTGTAAAGTTGAAAAGAGGCCTAGGAGACTGGGCCAGCCCAGAATGCAGCAGCAGAGGAAAATCAAACCAGAGGGACCCCAGAGCAAAGTTGGGGAGCATGAGAGCCCCTACCCTTCCAAAGAGAAAAACAAAGAATGAGGGACCACTTGGAGGAGGGGGAAGGGGAAGAGGAGGCAGAAGAGGTAGAAGAGGTAGAGGAGGAGGAGGAGGAGGAGGAGGAGGAGGAGGGAGTGAAGGAGGACCACCACTATCATTACCATCACCACCATCATCAGTGTTGGTACAACATGGGAGGAGGAGGAGGAGGCGGAGGAGGAGAGAAGAAAGGGAGGAAGGGGAGGAGGTAGAGGAGAAGGAAGAGGAAAAGGAGGAGTAGGGGAGGAGGAAGTGAAGGAAGAGGAGCTGGAAAAGGAGGAAGAGGAGAAAGAAGAGGAAGAGGAGGTGGAGGAGGAGGAAGAGGAAGAAGAAGAGGAGGAGGAGGAACAGGAGGAGGGGGAGGAGGAGGAAGTTAGCTTGATACATAGAGAAGGCCTGAAGGAAGTAAAACCAAATAAGTGATCAGGTAAAGTGAGGTGTGGTGCCTGTGATGCCAGCACTCAGGGAGGTTAAGACAGGAAGAACATGAGTTCAAGGCCAACCTGGCTACATAGTTAACCCTCTGAAATAGAGCAAACCAAAACAAAACAAAAAGTAGGTCAGTTGTTTCAGTTACTTTGCCTGTAAAGGTGACAGGAGAGGAGGCTTCCCTGCGGTGACCTTCTCAAGTAAACAATGAAGGACTGTGATTTTTGTAGAATAAAAGCTGCAAAATTTGGACCTCCCATCACAGAGTATTTGAAGGATTTGTTCTCAGGAGCCTCAGGAGGGAGGAGCATTAAGCAGTCCAGGGTGCAGCTAGCTGAGCAACTCCCAGGGTGAGCAGGGTGTGAGGATATGAATGGTTCTCAACCCCAGGAGGTTGGAGCTGGCTGCCCAGAATCTTTACCAAATGCTGGAACTCTGCATCCTGAAGTGGATGTTTTAGGTTACGGTAACCAGCCTCCACTTCCCACCCAGGGTCAAAGGGAAGTAACAATCTAGGGGTAGAGGGAGGGGTGGAGTTTGCATGGTGACCTTCAGTGAGGGCAGACTGTGTAGAGGCCATGGAGTTCCCGACCCTTCAGGGTGACCAGGACCACACCCACAGCAGAAGTGGCCCAGTAGTTTTAGAAGCATGACCTGACAATTTGAAAGATCTTGGAGGTATCAAGGGAGGTTTCCAGAAAGAAGCTGCATCTTCAAACTGAGCCTCCTGGAAGGCTGATTAACTGATCAGAACTTCAGTGATTGTGGAAAGTTTGGAATGTTGCAGGTCCAGAGCCAAATTATCTTTGGCCATCTTTAGTCCCCTTGGTAAACATTTGTTGTTCTCTGTACATGACCTTTGTGACCACTGGGTAAATCCTTTGGAATGTACGAACAGAGCATTAGTTTTCCTTTGGAATGTATTAACTTGGCAGACCACTAGCTACTACCAACCCTAAGCTAAGACTGTCATCAGAGCTGAGGCCTTTAACAGACATTTCTCTGGTTTCCTCTAACCTGCCTGTCTGATGTCTCTATCAAAGTATTTGAAAGTGTCTTGATTTATGGCTTTCTTTGTTCTGTTACTAGAAAAACTTCATGAAACTGCTATCACGTTAGAACATGGAATTTGGGGGAGCCTAAATCTATGCTCAGGTCACTCATATTTGGCTCTAGACTAAACTATCTCTTATTTCCTTGGAGGTGAGAGCTGTGTTTTTGCATCAACCGAGGCCATGTGAACAAGTAAGCCTTAAGCTTTCTTGCCCAGAAATCACAGCAGCCCCTATCCCATGGGGGAGCAGAAGGCGTTCTGGCCCCATCAGAAGCAGGCAGGCAGCTGGAACCAGGCTCAGTACTGGGGCATCCTCAGGCTTCGATGGGCCACTCTATAATGTGCATTTCTAACAAACATTTCTCTGTGTCACTGACTCTGATACAAATAATCCTTCCTCCAAACTCAGAGTAACAGGGTCAGCAGTCTTCTGGTTGCTTATGGCTCTCTCTGGGCTGGTTTGGGAGCTAGAGCCCACAGCCATGGCTTAGGAAGAGTAGGCTCTGCGAAGCAAGAGGAACCAAGACTCACAGATGTCTCTCTAGTCTCTGTACTGACTATGGAAGACATGGAGCCTTGGTGTAGGACCCCAATGAGGGGAGGGTCTCCCCTTGGCATTAGATGGGCTTTCGTGTACAGACATAAACACTTTCCCAGGGATGTGAACAAAGTTCACAGACACCCAAACAAGAATGTGAATTATTTGTAATTTAGAATGGAGGAAACAGGACGTCATTGGAGAACAGTGGAATACAAGGTGATCTTGAGGGTCCAAGGCCTGGGTTCCTTCCCCTGACCCTGGTCCCTACCCCAAAACTACTCCAGCCCACCTCCCACATACCACTAATACCACCAGGAAAAGAAACTGGCAATCGTTCTGATGTCACAGCAGGATTTGGGCAGACATGAAATCAATCTATAATAAAGTGCTTTTGATCTACAACTAGTTACAACCAATAGCTTTCAGAAAACTGACCCTCGACAGACACAAGTTGTTATGAGAGAAAAATGATGTCCCAGTCTGGAACCAACAAAGCTGTCTGGAAATAGATGGGCCTTCCTCAGACCTCAGACTGGCCCCCTGGCCACTGAAACCAGGAAATGGAGGCTCGGTGGAGGCTAGACCTGTGGTACAGACCTGTGTGAATGGCAGGAGGGGGTTACCATGGATGAGAATCTAGCCTTGACAGAAGCATACTGAGGGCAGCAGTATGTAACTCTTTAACATGCATTTAATAAATGGCTGTCTAGGACTGGAGAGATGGCTCAGCAGTTAAGAGCACTAGCTGCTCTTGCAGAAGACCCAGGTTCAGTTCCTAGTACCCACATGGTGGCTTATGATTGTCCATAACGCCAGTTCCAGGGTTTCCAATGCCCTCTTCTGGCCTCCATAGGCACTGCACACACGGTACACTACACACAGCAAAACACTCATACATCTAAAATATAAATAATAAATAAATAAATAAATCCTATGGTGACCTGGGTACAGTCATAACGCAGTTTGGATGATTCATCACACATGCAAGGAATCAATCCTCAAACCTGAACCTCACAGCGCCCACATTTTTAAGATGAGGAAATAGAGATTGACTGTGCCACTTCCCTAAGTACGTTCTATAAAATAGGGAAATGAAATGACTCCAGGCACAGATTTTTCTAGGCTCCATCTCCCCCTGAGGGCACAGCATTCAAATCCTGAGAGATATAAGCCAACTAGTTACTTGGCCCAAGTTGATGAGGCCAATGCTAAATAGGGCCCAGTGATCAAGGAATGGCGTGATGATTAATCTCAATTGTCAACTTGATGAGACCTAGAATCACTTAGGAAAAGAGCCTCTGTGAGGGACTGTCTAGATCAGACTGGCCTGTGGGCATGCCTGTGACAGATTTTCTTGACTGGATTAATTGAGGTGGGAGGACCCACTCTAAATGTGGGTGGCAGCATTTCACTAGCTGGGTCCTGGTCTAAATAAAAAGGAGAGAGGTGCTTGGTCACAGGCATTCACTGCTGGCTGTTTCTTGACTCAAGCTCCTGCTGCCGTAACTTTTCCACCATAATGGACTGTCATCTCAAACTATGAACCAAAATAAACCCTTCCTTAAGTTGTCTTTATCGGGGCATTTTACCATAGCAACAGAAAAGTAACTAAGACAGGGACCATCTTGGTGGAGGTGACGGTGACATCGCGGAGGTCCCAGCACAACCAGGGAGCCTGTGAGGACTCCCTTGATGCAAAAGGAGGCTTGAGTTGGGCTTAAGCAGGGAAAGAGAGCATTTCCAACATGCTGGCTGTGCTTCTAGAGCAGTGTGTAACTCTGTCCCAGTCCTAAGGCACAGTATGTATTGCTTGCTAACCTATCTCCAGGCAGGGATCAATAGAAGAATGGAGCCAAAGCAGGTTGGAATCAAGACAGCAGCACCCCTCCCCAGAACATCAGTGTCCCCCTCCCTAAATCCGAAGCCACAGGGTAAAGAAGTCACACTGTTTCCTCTGTCAAAATCTTCTGTCACTCCTAACTCTCCATTCCCATCAATGCCCCAGGTCATCAAATAGGGTATCTGCAGCCTTTCACCATGACAGTTAGAAGAGACAATTCCACTCAGAATATGCACAGAGCCACCTGAATGGTGGCCTGAGTTTCCATCTCCCATCTGAGCAGAGGAAGCTTTTTCCTCTCTCAAACCAATCCCTCTGTTGCCTCCAAGGTAAAGTGGGATGCCGTAGCCCAATGTTCAGGATGGCTTCCACAGCTTGTCACATCCTAAGGGTGTCTCTGGCCCTCTGCACCTCCTGGACTTGTTACTGTGACCCAGGCCACCCTTGAATGGTGGCCTGAGTTTCCATCTCCCATCTGAGCAGAGGAAGCTTTTTCCTCTCTCAAACCAATCCCTCTGTTGCCTCCAAGGTAAAGTGGGATGCCGTAGCCCAATGTTCAGGATGGCTTCCACAGCTTGTCACATCCTAAGGGTGTCTCTGGCCCTCTGCACCACCTGGACTTGTTACTGTGACCCAGGCTATCCTTACACCCCCAACACACACACACACACACACCCCTCTCATATCTCTTTCCCTCAGCATCCTCTAGCCAAAGCTCCAGTTCACTTTGCCCTTCCCTGCTGCACAAGACTCCACCCTACCTCCCCCCATCCCAATGAACCAAGCAGAGACTCCCCCGTCAGATTCAAGACCCTAAACTGCAGCCTCTTCCTCTCACCCAGACTTATAACCCTGTGCTTCCCAACATTTGGTCCCCAGTAAAAGAGCAGCAACGGCAATTGGGAAATTATTAGAAATGAGATTCTTGGCCCTCTGTCCAGAGCTACTGAGTCACAACTTTGGGAATGGAACCCAGCAATGGCTCTACAGCCAATGGTTCTACAACCCCTCCGGGTGACCCAGATGTATGCTGAAGTTAGAAATCAGTGCTCCAGGCTTGCCTATCTCCCCTCCTGGTTCCTCATAATGAGCACTCATTCCTCTGGCCTCTTCAGCCTCTTTTAACCCATTGCATGGAAAACCTCCCCTGTCCTCTCCACCTCATCCAAGACCCCTCACCCAAGGCTCTTCAAATGTCATTTATGCAAATATCTTCCTTTTTAATATTTTTTTATTTTATGTGTATGTATGCATTGCCTGCATGTAGGTAAGTGCATCCGTGTGGTGCAACGCCTGCGGAAGACAGAAGAAGCTGTGGGATCCCCTGGAACTGGAGTTATGGACAGTTGTTAGCTGCCATGTGGGTGCTGGGATTCGAACCTGGGTCTTCTGCAAGAATAACTAGTGCTCTTAACCACTGAGCCATCTCTCCAGCCCCCATCAAATATCTGTCTCTAACACAGCACAGCACTGTGCTTCACAGATCTTGCCTCCAGTCAGCGTTGACAAAGATCCACTGAAAGAGGAACAAGACACAGTCCTTGCCCTTGTGGGGCTCCTAGAGGAGTGGGAAGATGGTAGAATGTTGATGTTGCATCAGCAGAGGCAGGTCTGGTGGAAAGATAGCCCCAGAGAGAAGCTCAGAGGCAGGGGAAAGCGAGGTTAGTTGGTACACACCTATGATTCCAACACTCAGAGGCTACGGCAGGAGGATCCCAATTCAACACCAGCTTGGGCCACTTAGAAGTAGGGGAAGCTCACAGCCATGGCCATGCCAGACAGAGTTTAATGCACACTGGACCCAGAGAGTAACACATGGATCCACAGTATGACTGATGAAAAAATGACCCTGAGAGCCCTTCAGCCTACACAACTGTTGCCAGACTGTCTCCTTGACCAACCTTGTCTTCTCTAGACTAGACCCTGAACTTGAGCTGTGTCCTTTGCTTTACCCTCTTAGTTTAATGTGAATGGGGTCAGTTTAGCAAAAAAAAAAAAAAAAGGATGAGATCAGCGCTAGAGAGGGGGCTCGGGGGTTAAGAGCACTGGCTGCTCTTGCAGAGGACCTGGGTTCGAGTCCCAGCACCCACATGGTAGTTAACAAACATCCATAGCTCCAGTTCCAGGGGATCCAATGTCCTCTTCTTATCTCTGTGGGTATTGCATGACACGAGTGCACTTATATACATGCAAGCAATACACTCAGACACATAAAATAAAAATAATAAATAAAAAAATTCTAATAGGTGAGATGGCTCAACAGGTAAAAAGTACATGCTGGGCAAGCCTGAGGACCTGAACTCAATCCCTGGAACCCGTGGAAAAAGCTGGAAGCCATAGCACACATCTGTAATCCCAGCATACCTAAAGGGAGATGGGAGGCAAAGACAGGAAAAGGTCTAGAAGCTTCCAGGTCCACTAGACAGAAGTACGCAGCATGGCAGCAGAAACAGTGAATGAGACCCCAGTGCAACAAAATTGTAGGCGAGAACCAACTCCTGCAAAACTGTCCTCTGATTTCCACATGTGTATCATGGCACATGCATGCCTGCGCACGCACACACGCACACACACACACACACACACACAATAATAATAATAATAAATAAATAAAAATAAATGTAAATTTAGCCAAAACCCTTACCTTTGATACATGATTTAATTCCTCATCCCCCAATCTCAATGTCTAATCACCCTGCCTTGCCTTTACCAAGAATCTCGTCAAGTTGGTTTAACCAGAATCCCCCTGTTCTAGTTTGTTTCTTCATTGCTGTGACAAAATACTCTGACCAATACCAACTTGGGGAGGAAATGGTTTATTCAGCTTACATTTCCCAGGTCACAGTTCATCAGGGAGCCCAAGGTAGGAACTCAGGGCAGGAACCTGGAAGCAGGAGCTGGAGCACAGGCCATGGAGGAATGCTGCTTACTGGCTTGCTCTCCTGGCCCCTGCTCAACCTGCTTTCATATGCAACATAGGCCCACCTGCCCAGGGGTGGCAGCACCCACAGTGGGCTGGGCCCTCTCATATCACTCAACATCTAGAAGATGCCCCATGGACATGGCCACAGGCCAGTCCAATGAAGGCAGTTCCCCAATTGAGGCTCCCTCAACCCAAGTGTGTCAAGTTGACACTAAAGCTGTCCAGCACACCCCCTTACCCTGACATTTCCTCTTGTAGTTTTCCATCACTGGTCCTGCCCTGTTCCTTGATTCTAAGTACCTACTTTTCATTATGGCATATGGAGCCCAACTCTCTCCCCTACCACAAAACACCACTGCAGTGGTCCCTATTGAATGCAAGATTGTCCTTACAGCTTTAAAAATGCCATGAAATTTTTCCTTAATATGTTTCTGCCTGTTGTCATCTCAGCTCCCCAAGGCAGAGGACATCACCTTTACTAGATATCATAGCATCCCTCCCTCACACATCTCAGATAATTAATTCTTAGAGTTGGGAGATTGTCAGACCCCAGTTCTCCATCACTGCCTCCAGCTTGGAAAGTGCCCTCTCGCATGGAGGAAGTGTCTTTCAGCTTGAATGGCCCAAGGCTGAAGACTAGCTCCTCCCTGGAAGAATGAAACAGCCTCCCTGGACTTGGTTCTTCATTTGTAAACAAGGGTGATCATACCTACATCCCAGAGCTGCTGTGGGGAGACAACACGGGTAGAGTACCAGCACTTTTCTGATAACACCAGAGATAGTCAACCTAAGCTAGATATTCTGAATTCTACAGACCACCAAGAAAACAATCCTTGAAAGCTTTACATGTTCCAAAACTCTTCTATACCATCCTTTTGCTCTGTGCTTTTGAGTTCTGGCATGTTGCCTGGACCCAGGGCAATGAACACAGCCACTGGAGCAGCACAGACAATCCTTACATTGGACTTCCAAGGCAAGGTGTCATGGGAAGGCCATTGCCCTTCACGTTCTCATGCCCTTCGATCTCTGAGCTCAAGTGTGTCATGAGAATTGGAATCCTTCCTGAGCACAGCTGCCCCTCTGCTGAAATCCTGCCCACAGTGCCCAGGACTCACCGAGAATAGAGAAGGAATGCTTCTGGCAGTCCCCAGCCAAGAGATAACTGCAGTCTCCTGCAAAACTGTACATGGTCTCATCAAAGGTATTGATGAAGTCGTCCCCAAAGAGGCTGCATCGGGCCATTGACGGCCTGTCACCAGTCTTTTCTCTGCAGAGGGTCCCTGAAGGGAGAGGTCATGGGTGAGTGCCATGGGACCACCAGCCTGAAGTTCTCCAGTCTCATAGAAATGAGGTCGTAGATGATAGAAAGTGGGCATTGGGGAAGGAGCTTCCATCTTAGATGAGTCCCCTTCGCTCTGAATAAGAGCCCAGATTCTTGGCAACACTGGATCTATTTCAGTGACACTTACTGACTTAGGACATAATAATTCCTCAGTGTTCATGTTACATTTGATGTATGCAGCATAGTCTACTGCTAGGTTCTTCACATTTGCTCAAATTTTTTGTTATTATTATTTTTTTTTTTGGTCTTTTTGAGACAGGGTCTTCTTGTAGCCCCAGCTGTCCTGGAACTCACTATGTAGACCAGGCTGGCCTTGAACTCACAGAGCTCCGCCTACCTCTGCCTCCCAAGTGCTGGGACAACAGGTGTGCACCACCATGCCCGGCCTTCAAATTTTTTATTATTATAAATAGATTGCAATGAGAATCATTGTATAGAAACTTGCTGGCATTTCTTGAGCAGATTAAAATTTAGATATATCAGACTGTGTGTCTGTCAAGTGTTTTCATGAAGTGCTAACTCCTCTCCTTCATGTAAACACACTCTAATGAATTTTTTTTGCTGGCATTTCTTGAGCAGATTAAAATTTAGATATATCAGACTGTGTGTCTAAGTGTTTTCATGAAGTGCTAACTCCTCTCCTTCATGTAAACACACTCTAACGAATTTTTTGTGTGTGTGTGTCTTTTTGAGACAGAGTCTCCCTATAGTCCCAGCTGGCCTGGAACTCACTATGTAGACCAGGCTGGCCTCAAACTCACAAAGGTCTGCCTGCCTCTGCCTCCCAAGCACTGGGATTAAAGGTATGTGCCACCATGCCTGGCTCTTTTTTTTTTTTGTCTTTGAAACAGCGTCTCCCTTGTAGCCCCTGATGGTCTGGAACTCGCTATGTAGACCAGGCTGGCCTCAAACTCACAAAGGTCTGCCTGCCTCTGCCTCCCAAGTGCTAGGACTAAAGGCATGCACCACCACGCCCGGCCATTCTGGGTCCTTTGGCGTGTGACACACCCAATAGGAGTATGTAAACCGTTCTCCCAGGATAAACTGTATAGATACTGCACACTTGATAGGCCTAATGGAGACAATCCAGGATCAAAGGGCACTACTGACATCCTCAAACTCAGAATCTTAGTGAAGGAAGAAAGGCAGAAAATAATACTGCAGTGTAGTGGGAACCCAGGAGAACCGTCCTCTGACTTTGGCTCTGTGTGACTTCAGAGCAGTGATATCTCTTCTCTGACCAACAATCTGTTCATCTGTGCTGTGTGGGCTTCAACTATATGAAAACAAATACTGTCTCCAAGTCTGAATTCCTTCTTTCCTATTCTGTGCTCCTACCACACAGGGCAATTCTGTACCACCATGTCCCTTCAGACATTCAGTTTGGGGGGAATGTAAGTCAGAAGGAAGGTGATTGGTGATCTGCTGAACTTTCACAGGAAGCACCCACTGACTCACAGTTGGGCACACAGGGGAGCTCCAGACACACCCGCTGACCCCTGGAAGGAGATTCACCAAGTAGGCCTGAAGTAGGAAGCATTTTGGTACCTACCTGGCCAGGTGAGGGCCAGAGCAAGCAGCCCAATCAAAAATCCAACAGGATGCATCTGCAGAGAAGCAAAAGAGATTAGCTGGTTGTCACTGCTGGGGTACACAACTGTCAATGCACACCGGGGTGGGGTGTCATTTTCTTGAAGCAAATGGATCATCACTGAATTTTTTTTAATATTTTATTTATAGCCGGGTGTGGTGGCACACGCCTTTAATCCCAGCACTTTGGAGGCAGAGGCAGGTGTATCTCTGTGAGTTCGAGGCCAGCCTGGTCTACATAGTGAGTTCCAGGACAGGTGGGGCTACAGGAAAAAATATATACATATATTTTATTTATTATTATTATTATTTTATGTGTATGTGTGTTTTGCTGCACATATGTAAGTGCACCCGTGTCATGCAATACCTGAAGTGGTCAGAGGAGTGTATTGGATCCCCTGGAACTGGAGTTACAGATGGTTATTAGCCACCAGTGCACTTAACCACTGAGCCATCTCTCCAGCCCCCTACTTTTGGGGAATTTTTTAATGTGTATGAGTTTGTTTTGCCTGCATGTATGTAAGTGCACCACATGCGTGCAATGCCCAAAGAGGCCAGAAGAAGGTGTTGATGCTCTGGAACTAGAGTTACAGACAGTTGTTAGCCACCATGTGGATGCCAGGAACTGAACCCAGGTCCTCTGTAAGAGCATCCAGTGCTCTTAACTGCTGAGCCACCTCTCAAGCCCACCCATTCCTCCTTTGCACATGAGGAAATGATCCCCCAAACACCCCCTGTTCAATGCTAAACCTAAAGTAGGAATCCTGATGAGCCACACTCTATACTGCTGGGCACTTTCTCCAGACAATAGCCCCAAGAACAAGCCAGAGCGTGGGGCTCCACCTCTCTTCTCCAGTGCTTCGAGCTAGCCTGGCATCTCATGTCCCCACACCCTTGCAGCAGCTGCAGCAGAGGTGCCCCTTGGGCTGCCATGGCTGGAAACCAACTATGGGACAAAGGAGCTGGCTTATGCTTTTGTTTTTGCCATAGGAATCCAGACTTGGAGAAGACAGAAGCCACCAGTGACTGCTTATTGGTCACCCGCCCTTGGCCATGAGACCCTTTAGAACAGGGACTCTCTCTCCCCCAACAAACCCAGTACCTGACAAGACACTCAGCACCTATGACATGCTCAGTAAATGTTTGCTGAGTGGACTTGACAAAGGGACAGGGGTCCAACAGCCCTGGGCCTAAGGTACTTTCACCTCAGTGTGCCTCCTCACCGCACAGCCCACCAGAGAAAACAGTCAATCCCGGCTGGCAGAACACACTTCAAGACCTTCAGAGCTGCTGCCACAGCCCCTCTTCTCCGGAAAGGGTCCAGGAAGTAGAGAAGGTACCACCTGAGGCTTGCTAGAAGTGACTCTTCCTGCCTACTGTCCCATCCAGGCAGACAAAGCAGGACAAAGCCAATCTGTTAGGAACCCGTGAACGGAACACTTGGTTCCTGGATTTGGTCTCAACATGGGTATCTCTCTCCTCTGCCCTCCCAGCATACAGGTGCATTGGTGGCTCCCAGCAGGTACCCAAAAGGTAGGTGGGGGCAAAGTTCCCTCCAGTCTCTGCTGAGTGCAGTTCTTTGAAGCAGTAAAACCTACTTCAGAAAGAAAAATGACTGCAGGACCCCAGAAGGGAGAGAAGAAAGAGCATTAAGATCTTGCTTGCTTTGAATCATTGCTCCAAATAAAACCTTTCTAGTCCAGGCATGGGAGCCCCAGTCAGCACCTCAGCCCTGCATCACCCTCCCACAACCGAGCCAACTCTCCTTCCCAAAGCATCATACCTTCCCCTACAAATGGGGGCTGTCTCTCCAATGTCCCTTGGGAAACTCGGCCGATGCTCAGTGGTGCCACCACTCCTAGGCCATCGCTCTCCAGTGACTCCTGAATGGATCTGCTACTGCTCTGAACTGTCTTGCTGTTAAGTTGTCCAGGGGCTGCAAAGTCCTCACAAGCCAGGGAGATAAAGCCCCAGCGGTGACTGTCACCACCCACCCCACTCCTCCCCACCACAATAGCTGTGAGCTGCCACAACAGGGCACTGGCCTTCTCTTAATTACCAACAGGAAACAAGGGCAGGAAACGGTATTAGAAGTACTTCCAGGCTGATAAGGCTTGAACAGCTATGAGGGACACCTCCAGGACACCACCTTAATGAGCTGTATTGTTCCCCAAACATCTCCACAGCTTGGACCTGAGACACCCAGAGGGCCCCCACAGACATCCAAGACCAGGAACACTGGGTTTCCCACGGCATTCTGGTCCAGACCAGGAGAGAGAGCCAAGCTACATCAACATGGCTTCTGGATCCAGGTTCCTGGGCTAAACTCCAGGGAATTTAAAAAAAAAACACCTCAAACTAAGCCAACTTAGCTGCAGAGTGGGAGGATATGCTCCTGCACATTAACACTTCCTGTCCCCCTCAAGGTATAAATGATTTAGCCAGACCTCACAAAAACAGCCTGCCTGGGTCCTAGCCAATGTTTTATGGACAGGTTAAAGATGAAGGTCCTGGTCATGAGTTCAAGCCTTGGAAAGCGGGGAAGTGAGGGTGTGGAAGTGAAGGTTTGATCTCTCTCTCTCTCTCTCCCTCTCTCTCTCTCTCTCTCTCTCTCTCTCTCTCTCTCCTCTCTCTCTCTCTCTCTCTCTCTCTCTCTCTCTCTCATCTATCTATCTCTCCCTCCATCTCATCTCTCTGCCTCTCTGCTGGGGACAGAACCCAAGATCTGTACTACATGCTAGACAAACAATCTACCACTGAGCTACATCCCCAGACATCTACCCCACTTCTGGTACCTTGAGTCCTCCCCTAACTTTACACATATGCACATCAGCATACATATATACACACATATCATCTCCACTACTTCCCAACCTTCCATTCTCAAAGCCCTAATTCTCAACACCTTCTGCCAAACTCATTCCTGTTCATTGCTGATCAACTGGGTAGGCGGGGAGCAGGGCAGGAATCCCCCTCAGTGGGATTCTTGGCACTAAGCTGAGCAGCCAAGACACAGAGCATTTAGGAGTGGGCCACTTCACCGCGTCACACCACCACCTGCCCTTTTACCACTCAGGACAGGAACATGAATATTGCCAAGAAAAAGAGTGGAAAGGGCAAGATTAGGCCTTAAGGGTTTACATTTCTGTTACCAGAATTGTTAGTGTTACAGCCTGGACTCTAGATACCTAGAGAGCTAGCCTCAGCCACCCATCCTCAACAGACTAATTAAAAATACAAGCTGCAATAAAAAGTAAAGGAGATTTATTCAGTGTCAGCACACTGGAAAAAGAAACTCTCTTTGGCATAGTGACATAAAGTTTAAATAGAAGGCAAGAGGTAAATACAGCTGAACTGTTCTGATCAAGTTGTGGTCCTGACCATCACTAAACCAGCATTGATTGTAGCTCTTGTCGCTCCTGCAACGTGGTCTGACAAGTTGTCAGAACTGTGTGAAATCTTTTCTTGGACCACATGTTATTCTTCTGACTGACCCCAGGCCTCAGGCTTTACCTTCCCCAGCATGAGATTCCTGGGAAAATTCCCGGTTCTTGGGGTCCATTGTCTCTATAGTTTGATAGCCAAAGGGAAGGACACACATGACTCTTTAGAATGTCCTTCCTTAGGCTGTCAAAATGGTTATAGCTCCACCTTTAAAAAAAATAATAACCTGAACATTTTCCCTCAAAATGCTGACCTTGGAGGAAAGTAAGAAATGTCTCCAAACTTCAGAAAAGAAGAAATATGCCCATAGTGCACGCCTTTCAGGACAGGACACGTCAGAAACTGGACATTGCAGGAACAGAAATGATGCTTGGTGACTAACCAGGCAAAGGACCAACACTCAGATCCCCACATAAAGTTGAAACTGTTGAAGGGAAAGAGACTTCTTCCAATGAGACCAGGAAAAAAAAATCCATCCCCAACACAGGAGATAAGGAGCCTTATCCATTTCCCTCTGTGTGAGCAGTGTCAATGCAAAAGCACAACTCTCAAAGGGGTAAGAGACAGTTTATTCTGGAGCTAAATATGAGTGACCATGACCCAGGAACACAGATTCAGGTTACCCCAAATTTCATGTTCCAATGTAGAAGCAATTTCATGAAGTATTTTGGCTTTTGATTTTGGGTTTTTTTTGTTGTTGTTTTTTTTAAAAAATTTTTTAA
>NW_008360324.1:2698746-2786926 GCF_000622305.1 Nannospalax galili | reverse complement strand
GAATTAATACAGTTATACAATATTGAACTCAGTATAAACCCTGTAAGACATAAAATTGAATGAGTTTTTACCCTTTAAAGAAGATTTCCATTTCATATTAAGATATGCTGTTTCCTACATTTTTAATGCTACTAACATATGCTTGCACATGTGTGTTTAATCTCTATATATCTGATTATTACTAGTCACAGTCAGTTACACTCGGATCCTTAGTACCTGAATATGGATATAAAGTCATCGGGTAGATTTCACTGGTAATGTTTATCACCTCTACTAATTAACATGAATCGTGAAGCTTTTTATAGTAACAAAACAAAGAAAAGTCATAAATCAAGACACTTTTCAAATACATTGGTGGAAACATTAAGCGCGCGATTACAGCAAAAGAGAAATCTCAGCTATAGGCCTCAGATGCTATCTGATAACGCTTAGCCTTTTGGCTGGTGGGAGCTAGGGCTTTAATACTTTCCAGAAGGGTTTTATCTGTTAGTCACAGGATGTTAAATTAGAAACAGATGTGTGCAAGGAGTGGCTAGTTAGGGGGCTAAAGATGGCCCAAGATAAATTGTATTTGGCTTTGGACCTGAGGCACTCCAAACTCTCCACAATCAAGTTCTAATCAGTTGATCAGTCTTTGCAGAAAGTTCACTTTCAAGATGCAGTTTTTCTGGGACCTTTTGTTCACATTTTCCCCCTTTTGGCCAAGCATCACATTTTGTGCATGCAGGGGGGCACATATTTATCCCCACATTACTTCCTAGGATCTGATGTAGATGAGGCTGGGTAGCAGGCAGGAAGAGCAGTGTTCAGGAGAGAGAAACAGCTGGTAAAGCCGAAGAGGAAGTAAATCCTGGCTCATAATCCAAACCTGGCTTTTTCTTTTTTCTTTTTTTGGCTTCTATATCTAACAACATGTGACACACAATAGGATAATTATAATTAAAATTAAAATAATCCAGAACATTATGTGACCTAATGAAGTAAATGTAACAGATGAAGGAAACATGTATTTTATAAAAACAAGATTGGGACTGGAGAGGCGATTAGGTGGTTAAGAGCACTGGCTGCTCTTGCAGAGGACCTGAGTTCAATTCCCAGCACCCACATGGTGGCTAACAACCACTTATAACTCCAGTTCCAGGGGAATTTGACACCCACCCACTTCTGACCCCTGCAGGCATTGCACAACACAGATGCACTTACACATATGCAGGCAATACATTCAAACACATAAAATAAAAATAATAAATAAAATATTTTAAAAAGATTGACTATATCTTTCCCTTTGTATTTACAGTTATTTGTACTCTATAAATTATCTTATTTTTACTTAGAATAATTAAACAAATCTGTTATCTTCTAATTTTTGGTTTTTCTTTTAGCTAATTTGACATTATAGTTGTAACCTCATGAGGCGTGGCTAGTCTAACTCTAAAGATTGATCTTCAATATTTAAATTATCATAGCTCTTATCTGTGGATACTGACTTGATTCGTTTTATTATGTTAGTATCATTTTAGATTTAGTTTGGAAAAGTAAGTGAAAGACATTATAAAAGAAATTACATATCAATGTAGCATTCTTTGAACTTTCTTCTAACAAGAATGTCTTCATTTACATACCAATTAATAACACTGATAGAAATAAGAAATCAATATGTTAGAAATCAGAATTTTACAGGCCTTGTAGGCATAACCAAATATTTCTTTTTATTTTAATAATTGGAAATTAATCTGGGACTCTAGAAATCACTATAGTATTGTCCATTTCCTCTTATTAATAAAATATAAATATTGTTTAATTTTTTTAATCCCACCTAATTGTACTATATAGGACACCTTAGATAATCATTTAGTACTTAAGGTATAAAATATCATGAATATTGTTGTTTTTAGAGATTGATGTCTTTTGTATAATTTGGATAAGAAGAGTTAACCCAAATCTTTGAGTATCTCTAGAGTAAATAGGGTTAAAGATGCTTTGTTAAACACTGGAGCATGTTATAGGGCTTTTGAGTCTAGTTGGTTGACTTCAGTTTGTATATATATAATATGTACATATATAAATAGGCAAATTTGAAAAGTAAACTTTTATCCAAATTATACTGAATAATGAGAAAAATAAATTTTTTTTTACAAAGAGGGAAAACATTTGAATCTTTTTTTTTTCTTTTTTTTGTCTTTTTGAAGCAGGGTCTCCCTGTAGCCCCAGCTGTCCTGGAACTCACTATGTAGACCAGGATGGCCTTGAACTCACAGAGATCCGCCTGCCTCTCTCTGCCTCCCAAGTGCTGGGACTACAGGCGTGCACCACCACGCCCAGCTCCATTTGAATCTTTTAAACAGGAAACCTAGTTTTGAGTAAGGTAAGGGTTCTGAGTAAGCAAATAATCATAAAAATAACAATAAAACATGCTAGAGAAAAACTTCCCTTTTAGGTGTTTAAGGACATACAATTGGACCAGATAAACTGATTTTTTTTTTGTCATTTACAACTTTATTAAAATAAAAATTATCATTTAGGAATATACCAAGTGAAATATTAAGTATCAGAAACCATTAAAAATATCTGATTACAAAGGGTAGGAATAAAAGATGAGCGACACATTCAGTTATTCGAGGTACTCGAAGATGAGTCCCACCCAGCATTTCTGAAGTCCACATGGATGAGTTCTCAGATGAAGTAGCCACATGAGAATCAGGAAGTTTTGTAGTTTTGTAGCACAGGTGTCAGAAGTACCTGGATACAGTCCCCTCTCCTCCAGTTGAATCAAGTGTTTGGTGCGATGTCCTTCTTTCAGTTGATGAAGTCATTTGGTTTTCTTTATCTTTCAAGGAAGACTCTATAACTAATTCCAAATTTTTAGCAATCATATTTTAAAATTCTTATTTTTCTAAGCCAACTAATACTTCAGAAAACTTTTTTGTTATAAACAAAGAATCACCCAAACATTAATTTTACCTCAGGGTATTCAATTTTGACCTCAAAAAATTTAATAACATTTATATTATAACCAACTTAGTTATAACCATACATATTTCCTTTAATTCTTTTCAATCTTTCTACAAATATTTTTATCTTTTAACATTATTTTCATCCATTTATATTTTGGAACAATCTTTATCTTACCATAGAAAGTCCTTTTTAATCCAAAAGCACTTTTTTTTTTAAGGTTTTATTTTTTATTTTTTTTTTAATTATTTAATAACCACATGATTTGAAGCATTTCATTACAGCATTAACATATTCAATAACAATTTCCAGAGCAATCTCTTTCAATATTGGCTCTAAATTTTTAGGTTCACATTTGAACTAATACAGTTATACATTATTGTACTCGGTTTTAATAAGATAATTTTAAATGAAAATCTAGGAGACTATATCTAAAATACAGAAAACATACATATGGTATATCTTAAATATCTAACAGTAATAAATACAGGTAAAACACATTAATAGCCTCGTTTTTTTCTTAATCAATTTAAACTAATTATTTGTTAAAAGATTTGCCATTCTAACAAGCACTTTGAAATTATTTTTGTTAAAAAGCATTCACTTCTCATTAAGGTTTGAGGCATCCAGAAGATAAAATTTTGTCATTTTTCAACTTTAGGAATTTATTTGTTTGTTTTTGCTTTTGTTTTAGCTCCTTGTTTATCTTTTTAGTAAGTATATTAATCATTTGACAAGTATTAAGCTTTTTTTCTTCAAAATTAAAAGCACAGAGATGAATAATTACTCACATATATTATTATGCTGTAATACACTAAGATTATCTATAAA
Source organism: Nannospalax galili (assembly GCF_000622305.1). NCBI lineage: Eukaryota > Metazoa > Chordata > Mammalia > Rodentia > Spalacidae > Nannospalax > Nannospalax galili. The sequence continues at coordinate 2,783,143 of NW_008360324.1, read as the reverse complement.
CTTTAAGATGTCATTATAAACCTTGAAGCAGTTTTTTCTAAAGACCATTTAGGGGGATGGAGAGATGGTTCAGTGGTTAAGAGCACTGGGTGCTTTTGCAAAGTACCCAGGTTTGGTTCCCAGCTCCCACATGACAGCTAACAACCACCTGTAACTCCATTTCCAGGGTATCTGATGCCCTCTTCTGACCTCTGCAGGCACAGGTATACATACATACATACATACATACATACATACATACACACACACAAGCAGGCAAAACACTCACATAAAATAAAAATGAAATGACCATTTTAAAAACATGTTTAGACTTATATAGGATTGGTGAAGATTGGACTTTGACAAACCTATTTGTTGGTTTTAAAGAGGCAGTAGTGACCTTAAAATCCTTTACACATACATACAAAATATGTTTTAAAGCACAGAGATAAGTTATCTTTTCAATATTTGGAATAAGGAGTTTAGCCTCTCAGGAGAGTAATTATTCATAGGAAAAATTGCACCCTGGAGCAGAAGTAAGCATCTCTCTTTCTAAAAATTTTTTGTTTTCAATTATGTGTATGTGTGTATGTGCACTTGAGTTCAGGTGTCTGTGGAGGACAGAGGGGTGCAATGCCCCAAGAGCTGGAGTTACAGGTGCTTGTGAGCAGCCTGACATAGCTGCTGGGAATTGAACCGGGGTCCTCTGAGAGAATGGTATATGCTCTTAACCACTGAGCCGTCTCTCCAAGTAAGCATCTCTTAAAATTAACTTACCCCAAGCAATAGGAATCATGTTGTAGAAACAGAATCGAGACAAGGATCAAACAGATAATATCTTGACCAAAATTATATAATTAAGTATATCTTGTCTTGTAAAAAGAACAACACACAAAAAATTAAACTTAAAAACACTTGTTAATTTTCCCAAAGAAAGATCTAGAACTATTAGTTACTTCTACTTGTTTCACTAGAGTGGTCACATTGATTTACATCTTGTCTTTGTCCTTTGCCATTACACTGTCCCTTTAATTGGCATACTGGACAAGTAGCCAAGCACACTTAGTCTGTTGAGTTGGGACTTTTTCCCTTAAAATTTTAATTTTACTATGAGCCAAAAGAAAGCTGGGCTAATTTAACAGTTCCAGTATACATGAGTACTTACTTATAAGCCAATTTGATACCAAGTAAATTACTTTTTCTATTATTATTATTTTTATTTTATGTGTATGAGTGTATTGCCTGCATGTGTGTGAGTGCACCTGTGTCATGCATTGCCACGGAGGTCAGAAGAGGGCTTCGGATTCCCCTGGAACTGGAGTTATGGATGGTTCGTAGCCGCCATGTGAGTGCTGGGAATCGAACCCAGGTCCTCTGGAAGAGCAGTCAGTGCTCTTAACTGCTGAGCCATCTCTCCAGCCCCATAAATTACTTTTTTAAAACATAAGTATATGTAAACTGTGCATAAACATATTATTATACATAAGATAGAGTTTTAGCAACCAAGATTTTGTAATTACTCTTTGTTGCGCTTATATCTCCTGTAATCTTCATTGTGAAAAGGAAACATGGGATCATTAGCAAGCATATTCATTATTTTACATGTAGTCTTGCCTTAATAAAAACCTTACACTTAACAGTTTTATATTAGGAATATTTTGAAAAAGAAACATGATTTTTTGTTATTTCTGACTATTATACAAATGAAATAAAACTTTAATTAATATACCTATATACAGCCAGGCATGGTGGTACATGCCTTTACTCCTGGCACTCAGGAGGCAGAGGCAGGTGGATATCTGTAAGTTCAAGATCAGCCTGGTCTACATATCGAGTTCCAGGCCAGCTGGGGGTACAGGGAGACCCTGCTCAAAAAAAAAAAAAAAATTTAGAAGGAAATTCTAATTGAAAATAGACCCAAAGATATCTTTTTAATAGGTTTTAAGATATTCAGAGTACCTAACTTTAAGACAGTATGTATTTATCAGACCCTTTAATATATTACCAAAACAATCACATTTATAACACTGCACAAGTGCATTTTAATCAGGTATGCCAATAATAATAATAAATAATTTTAACACACAATAAAAAAGAATAAGAAAAAGACACCTGAAGTGGCCACAGTTTGTTTAAAAAAAAAATTATATTGGGGCTGGAGAGATGACTCAGCAGTTAAGAGCACTGACTGCTCTTGCAGAGGACCTGGGTTCAAATCTCCAGCACCCGCATGATGGCTAACAACCATCTGTAACTCCAATTTCAGGGAATCTGATACCCTCTTCTAACCATGGGCATTGCAAAACACAGGTGCAACTTATATACATACATGCAGGCAATACCCTCATACACATAAAATAAAAATATAAATAATAAAATGCTTTTATTACATTGTTTTGACACAAATAGCACATGAAAACAATTATCTTAGACACACATGACACAATTACATGAAATCTAGGTTCAGGGCAGGTGGGGGGGTGAAAAGTTTATATCTCTATCTCTTTAAGATGTGAGAAAGGCTTAGTGGCATAAAAGATCAAAAGGTGAAGGTTACTACACAGACTTAAGTCAATATCTCCTCTTTTTAAAAGCCAAATAGCTGAGCGGGAGATGCCAGTACATATGAAACCAGCAGATGTCCCCTTGTCTGAGCTATTAGCATTACATAAAGCAGAGGCAGCAGGAAGGCCAATAAAGGAAACATTTAAGTCTTCAGGTTAAGAATAAAGTATAAATACGGTTATTCCTAACGTGTTGCTTTGGATCCCAAAGGTGCTACTCTGGGGAAGCAGTCATCTCATTTTGTCTCAGGCCGCTCGCTCTCTTGGAGGCAAGAGACTGGCTTAGGCTATCTGAGGGGTCTTATAATGTACCCCAGAAAAAGCCAGGTACTTGATGCGTCTGACCCTGGCACAAGAATATAGGTGAGTCTAGGAGATTTTTGAGTGGGTCTCAAAAATCAGAAAACAAGGAAAACAGAAGCAAAGGAAGTCAAAGCAAGGTGCAAACCATGCTGAGCAAGGAAAGTCAGCCAAGCATCAGGCAGGGAAAGTCACCAACAAAGCTTCAAATGTATCTCAGCAGAAGCACCCAGAAACGTCTGCAGTGACTGAGTCAAGGCTGCCCTGTGGTCATCCTTAGGAGCCTGGGGAGTTCTAAGTTTTAGGAACCTCCATTCAAGCTAAACCAAGATTCCTGGCTTCAATTACCAAAAGGAATTTTAGGACTAGCTGGTATAATAAAGACATTTTAATGTAGGTTTAAAGGTGAGAGTTAAAAACAAAACAGCTGATCAAGGGGGAAAAGATGAGGTATATCCAAGTGTTGAGCATAGCTTCCCAAAGAAAGTGGTCTTTACACATGGGAATTTTTAATATAGCGTGGAATTTCTTGTTTTTGTAGCTTTTATCTTAAAACAGGCCATAATATATTTGCATCTAGAACTTTGCTCTGCTAGGAGATAAAGAATGAAGGGCAAGGGGCTGGAGAGATGGCTCAGTGGTTAAGAGCACTGACTGCTTTTGCAGAAGACCTGAGTTTGATCCCCAGTACCCACGTGGCAGCTAAGAATCATCCTTATCACCTGTAACTCCAGTTCCAGGGGCTCTGACGCCCTGTTCTGACCTCCACGAGTATTGCACAACAGGGTACAGTCACATACATGCAAGCAATACACTCAAGCACATAAAATAAAAATAATAGATAAAAAAATCTTTTAAAAAAAGAATGAAGGACAAGGTCAGAAAAATAGATGAGATAGAAGGACCAGGCAGAGGCAGATGGATCTCTGGGAGTTCAAGGCCAACCTGGTCTATATAGTGAGTTCCAGACCAGCTGGGACTACAGGGAGATCCTGCCTCAAAAAAAAAAAAAACCCTCTGAGCATGGTGGTACATACTTATAACCCCAGCTCTTGGGAGGCAGAGATAGGAAGACCACAAGTTCAAGACCAGGCTGTGCTACATAGTCGAGTTCTTCTAAAAAAAAATAATAAAATAAAAATCCAGAAAATAATTACTGAAAAATAAATTCAAAGAAATTACTCCAAGAAATAAGGAAATGAAAAATGGTGAGAAGTGTTCAGAAAGAGGATAGAAAGAGGGATCCAAAAAAGAAGACTGAGGGGGGTGGCTGGAGAGATGGCTCAGCAGTTAAGAGCACTGGCTGCTCTCACAGAAGACCCAGGTTCAATTCTCAGCACCCACATGGCAGCTACCAACCATCCATAACTCCAGGCCAGGGGACCTAACACCCTCTTCTGGCTTCCGTGGGCATTGCATGACACAGGTGCACTTACATACATGCAGGCACAAGACTCAGTCACATCAAATAAAAACAAATAAATAAATAAAAATCAAAAAGAAGGTTGAAAGCAAGTACACACTGCAGGATCCCACACACGGCCTGGTCTGTGCCCACAGAGGCAGGGCAGAGCCTGGGCATTTTAAGTGCAGATAATTACTTGGGAGAGCAGGAAACAGCAGCTGGGAAGTGGAAGTGTGATATGGGGAAAGGAAAGCCACTAATGAGACAATGTTTATTAAGGCATCCAGAGAGAGAGAGAGAGACAGAGACAGAGACAGAGACAGAGAGACAGAGAGACAGAGAGAGGAAGAGGATGGAAAGGGAGGAAGAAAGGAGGCAACTGAAGTTTAATCCTGTGAGAACACTGTGAGAAAAGACAGGAGCCTCAGAACGTCCAGTCCCACTCCGGTCAAATGAGCTGTGGCATCCTATACAACATCCTATTGTTATCTAGGACTGCTGCACTAGCCTCTCAGCACCTCTATGAGGCACAGAGGTGGGGCCCCAAATGAATTAGGGTCAGAGGGACATAGGAAGTTACTATAGTATCTGGTCTACCTAGTTAAATTGTCATTCAAGAGTTAGGGAATTTTCTTTTTCCAGAAAGATAGCCAGGTATGGTGCCATACACCTTTAATCGCAGCAAGATAGGACTGTCCATCTAGATTTCTTCCTTTTTTGCATTTCTTGCTTTCATCAGAAAGATGAACTTACCATTATCCATCCTCTTTGAAAGGACTACTAAAGAAAATACTTCAGTAGGAAGGAACTTAAACCCAAAAAGAAGATGCAAGAAATAATGGTGAACAAAGGAATCGGGAACTGCCGGGTAAATACAAACAGGCAGGGTCAGCATAAAACAGTAACTAACAGTAACAGTGGGAAATGAGAGCACTAGAAAAATGAGGTGGCTAGTCTAACATGGTGGTACTGCCTGCTATCCCAGCACTCAGGGGGCTGAGGCAGGAGAATGGTGAACTTGAGGCCAGCCTGGGCTACATGTTAGACACAGTTTCAAAACAAATACTTGAAAAGAGCAACAAGGTAAAGCTAAACTACCACACAGCAAGAGCGCACAGAACATGGAGGTGGCAGTTGGAATGAAGTCACATTAAGTCCTTGCATTATTTCAAAAGAGTGAAAACTTTAGACTTCTTCAAACAAAACTGCATAGAAATTTTAAAGAACTGTGACTAAAATAACAGAATTCAGTGCTGGGGATGTAGCTCACTTGGTAGAGTACTTACCTAGCATGTGCAAAGCTCTGGATTTGATGCTTGGCATCACACATAAAACTGGTTGTGATTGGTTCATGGCCTGTAATCCCAGCACGTACTTACCTGGGAAGTTAAAAGCACGAAGATCAGGAGTTCAAGATCATCCTCTGCTGCATAGTGAATTCAAGGCCAGCTTAGGCTACTGAGCAAGCCCCTGTCTCAAAACACGTTATCAGAGGGTGACACTTAAATGTAGGTAGAGACTACATAAAATAAAATTGTATAACATTGCTTGGAAATATTGCTAATTGCCAGGTGTGGTGGCACATGCCTTTAATCCCAGCACTCGGGAGGCAGAGGCAGGTGGATCTCTGTGAGTTCGAGGCCAGCCTTATATATATATATATATATATATATATATATATATATATATATATATATATATATATATATATATATATATATATATATATATATATGGCTAATTGCAGTAAATAAGCATGGTACAATAATCACTAAATTCAAGATAATGGTTAACTCTGGGGAGGAAGAGAGAAGAGAGGATCTAGAGTGTGACCCCTGGGGGCTCTACCTCTCTCTATACACATTTATTTATTTAATCATTTCAAGCATATTGAAGCAAATGTGTCATTTAGATAGCAAAGCTGCTAGAATGCAGGTGTTTTTCTGTTATCCTCTCTAGGTTTCTATATGGTTGCAATTTTCATTTAAACTAGGGAGTGTTGGCTTTGCTCTTACAACAGCAAGTTGACAACCTGCATCCTGTACACAGATCCTGAACCCTGGGCCATGTCCTTCAAACAAATCCCTAGAAGTGGAAGAAATTGCTGTGTCGAAGGGTAGAAAAGTTGTTAAGATTTTTGTTATACATCCTTCCAAGAATCACACCAATTTACCCTTCTGTTACTTATTTGGTGATATAACTAGCTAAAGCAATTATAAGATTATCATTTTAATATTTATGTCTTGGGTTTTAAGGTAATATTTTCTTCATTTTTAAATACAAAATGGCAAGAAGTTATTGTATTTAATACAATAACTGCCCCTATTTTATTTTATTTTATTTATTTTATTTTATTTTGAAAATCCTAACGAGCTTATTGGGCTTGCTAAAGGGTGACAGGGTGGGGATTTATTTACAGAAGAACGGGCACACACACACACACACACACACACACACATTTGTGGCTGTGCTGGAAAGTCCACACTCAAATATAGATCCTGTGACTTCCCAACAGCCACACAAAATGGTGAGAGAGGTGCCTCATGGTGTTCTCAGCTTATATATGCTTAGCCCCTCCAGGCTCTTACATCCTTTCTGCCAACCTCTTCCACAAGTCTAAGGGAATATTTTCTAAATATTGCCCATCTAGATTTCTTCCCTTTTTTTAATTTCTTGCTTATATCTTTAGCTTATTCTATTTACTTGCTTTTCTTTATGTGTTTATCATTACGGTATTGGGAATTAAACCTAAAATCTCATGTTAGGCAAACACACTAACTACCACCAAGGTGTACCCCTACTTTTTCTCTTTTTTTTTAGATAGGGACTCCCCGTAGCCCCAGCTGGCCTGGAACTAGACCAGGCTGGGTTTGATCTCACAGAGATCTATCTGCCTCTGCATCCTCCCAAGTGTGGGATAAAAGGATAAAAGGTATGCACCACCACACACAGATTCATTTTCTTATTTTGAGACAGGGTCTTACCGAGTTGTCAAGGCTGAGTACTCACTCCGTAGCCCAGGCTGGCCTTGAATTTGCAGTTCTCTTGCCTCGGCCTCCTGAGATGCGAACTACAGGTCTAGCCACTCTTTCACTCATTTTCAACTGAAATGTATGTCTCCTGTAGACCTGAAAGAACTCATGAAAGGTTAAGAATTTTGTTTTTTCTTACATTGATATGCAACTGTTTCTTCATTTCTTCACTTTAATATTTATCCGTGGTGTGTTTATTGGCTTGCTTGTTTACTTGAGGTTTGGGGACTTGTCTTAGTTTAGGGTCTGTGGAGCAGCTGCAAGGCAGAACAAAACAAACAGAATACAAATGCACACAGGAAAGAGTCACCTGTCCCTTCTTCTGGGTTGGATTCCAACCATCAGGGTTTGCTCTGGACTAAGGGACAATTCTCAGCAACTGGGACAGTTGGGCACCTTACCAACCCCCAGCTCTGACCAGTTCCTTAAACTACCTTCAAAAGATCACAAACATTTTAAATATCTATCTCCAAATCTATTGTGGGAAACATCAACTAGGGTACACACACTTTCATTTGCAAGTTATGTAAATCATTTTTTCTTTCTTTTTTTTTAAATAAAAGGAAGAGTTCATTTAGCTTACAGTTCCAAAGGGGCAAGAGTCCATCATAGCGGGGAGGCACAGCAGCAGAGGTGGCTGGAGCAGGAGCAGAAGCTAAACTCTCACATCTTCAAGCAGGCACAGGAAGCAGAGAGTGACTAGAGATCTGGTAAGGCTTAAGAACTCTATAAGCCTGAACCCAGTGTCATTTTCTTTTCTTTACATCAAATTTAAATGGATCTTCTTCAGAGTGAGCAGGATTACAGAGCTGTCTGTAAACAAGGTCAAGAACATCAAATCCTCACTCCATCTCACTGGATTCTTGAATCCCAAATCCATGTTACTCCTTTAAAAATTAGCAGTCCAGAAACTCACAAGCCTTCTTGGTAGGACTGTGGCACCAATGTGAGTACCAAGAAGGTGGAAGCCAGGCAGAAGCAGCTGAGGTGCAGGGCTGCCACCCAGGAGGCAGCAGGACACAGCAGGAACCTTCCCACTTGCCTTGCTGGTCATGTCGCCTCCACCATCAGGAAGCAAGAGATACACACTTGTGCTCAGCTCACTTTCTCCTGTATTCATTCAGTCCAGGACACCAGCCCATGGAATGGGGCTGCCCACGTTTACTGCAGGGACTTCCACCCCAGTTAACCTAATCGAGAAACTCCCTTGCAAAAATGCCCAGAAGTTTGTTTCCATGGTGACTCTAAATCCTATCAGGTTGACAATCAAGCTTAACGACCACTACCAGTCAGTATGTGTGGTAGTTACTAGTCTCATTCACCATGATGGCTTGAATTTTCCTCTGATAAATTACTCAAATTTTCAGGATATGAGTAGAATTCATCCAGCTTTTTGCTAGACTATAACACAGATGGCCTCTAGTCCAGTTCCTGAGAGGGCCCTTGTGTCCTCTGAAACCTCATGAGCCTAGCCTTTACTGTTCACATTTCTTTAGCATTCTGGTCTTTCACACTTACACTAGAATCACCCATTCAGCTAAGGTTGTAGTAATCTAGAGTTTCTCTAGTCTACATCTTCATGCTCTTCCATATTCCTTCCAAAAACCGGTTCCAGAAGCTAAGTGGACAGGCTTATCACAGCAACAGCTCCACTTCTTGGTTCCAGTTTCTTGCACATTTTGCTTCCTCCCAGGCCCCTGCATGTACATGTTCACGTGACTCCACACTGGACGTCTCAGGAGGTCTGCTCCTTGCATAATAGCTTTGCTGTCCAGATGCCTCTGGTACTCAGCTCACACTGTTCCATCGTATAAATGTCCTGTTTCTCCTTCCCATATCTCCTCTCTCCTGTTCATCGTTTCATGTTCCTCTCCCCTAGAGAATGGATTTGTCATTTTGTAAACACCAGACAAGCACCAGACACTCTGCCAGGAAGTGTCAGTGTTTTACCTAGTCCTCCTCTGAGTTTCTGATGGATATTGTAACAAATGTCTTTAAACTGAATAACTTAAAACAACACAAAATTATTCCCATACAGTTATGAAAGGGAAAAGTCTGAAACCAGGTGTCATCAAAGCCATGTTCCCACTGAGGCTGTCAAGGGAGAGACCTTCTATGATGGTTAGTTTTAGTTGTCAATGCAATCTAGAATCACCTGGAAAGAGAAAGCCTTCTAGTTTAGGTTGGCCCATGGGCATGCCTGAGAGAGTCTCTTAATTGAGTTAACTGAAATAGGAAGACTAACCCTGACCATGGACAGCACCATTTTATGGACTGGATGCTGGACTGAATGAAAAGGAACCAGTAGGCACTGGCAAGCATGCACTCTTTGCTGTCTCAAGCTCCTTCCACTGCAATGGTGCACTATAACCTTGAATTGTGAGCTAAGACAAAACCTTTCTCTCCAAGTTGCTTGCATCAGGTCTTTTATCAAAGTAACAGGAAATGAAAGCAAGACAATTTTCTTGCCTCTTCTAACTTCAGGTAGCTCCAAACACTCCTTGACTTGTGGCTGGATCACTCCAATATCTGCCTCCATCTTCACATAGTTTTCCTCCCTTCCTTGTACATCTCTGTGTGTGTGTGTGTGTGTGTGTGTGTGTGTGTGTGTGTCCTTAAGGACACTTGTCATTGAATCTAAGTAGTAAGGGATAATCTAGTAATCTATTATCTAACATAGCCTCATCTTGAGACCCTTAAACACATCTATAAAAAGACTCTTTTCTTTTTGTCTATATAAGTGCATGCTTGCATGTATGCCCATGGAGACCAGAAAAGGGTGTAGGATACCCTGGAACTGGAAATATGCACAGTTGTTAGCCACCATGTGGGTACTGGGAATCGAACCCTGGGTCCTCTGCAAGAGCAGCTAGTGCCTTTAACTGCTGATCCATCTCTCCAGTTCCAAAAGACTCTTTTCTAAATAAGTTCATTTTCGCAGACACCAAGGGTGAGGACATGGACGTGCTTTTAGAGGCAACCATGCAACCCACTGCACCTTCTTTTTTGCTTTGTTGCTAATTTGTGTTTTATTTATTTATTCTGTTTTGCTTCATTTCCCTGAGTAAGACGGGATCTCACTGTATAGCCCAGATTGGTCTCAAAGTCTACAGCTTCCTGCTTCAGCCTCCAGAGAACTGGAATTATAGGCATTTCTACCATCCAGCACTGTAGTCTGTAGCCCAGCACTCTTTGTTTGAGTTTATTCGGTTTAGGTTTGGAGTTTTTTTTTTTTGGAGGGGAGGGGAATGAAATTCAGGGCCTCACATTTGTTAGGCAAGTACTGTACCACTGAGTTACATTCCTAACCTCGAAGGTATAGTTCTACCTTCTTTGACCATTTGTTCTTCTAACAACCATTTGAAGTTAGTATGAGGTTACGCTCTGCTTTGGTTTAAATGTGCCCTCAAAATTCATGGGTTGGAAACTTAATCCACAATGTAACAGCATTAAGAGGCAGATCTTTATTTTTCTCACTATTTTTTTTTTGTCATTTTGAGACAGGGTCTCCCTATAGCCCCAGCTGGCCTGAAACTCGCTATGTAGACCAGGCTGGCCTTGAACTCACAGAGATTCACCTGCCTCTGCCTCCCCAGTACTGGGATTAAAGGTGTATGCCACCTTTGAGGTAGAATCTTTAAAGGTTTGTTGCCACATGAATAGACTACTGTCATTCTTATGGGAGAGGGTTAGTTATCACGAGAATTCCTGATGAAAGAATACATTTGCTCCCTCGCTGCCTCTCTCTTCCTCTTCTACCTTTTGTCATGACAACATGATGAAACAGGAAGGCCTCCCCCAGATGCTGAACCTTTGATCCTGGACTTCTCAGCTTATAAAATTGTAGGAAATAGGGGCTAAAGAGATGGCTCAGAGGTGAAGAGCACTGGCTGCTGTTGTAGAGGACCACCATCTGCAACTCCAGTTCCAGGGGCTCTGACATCTTCTGCCCTCTGTGTAAGTACAATATACACTTATATGCAAGCAAAACACTCATACACATAAAATAAAAATAAATCTATCAAAAAATTTAAAAGAAAAGAAAGAGAGACTATTTCCTCTCAATGCAGGGAGCAGACATGCAGGCAGGTAGATCCTGTCCTCTTAACTTCCTGTCTGCTGTTAAGAGAGCATCCTAAACTGACTAGGGCAGTGAAGTGGGCCTCTGATGGCTGCAGGTGCACATTGCTGAGGGATTCACTCTCTGACCCCCACGGGACTTAGCACATGGAATCTTGTTCTCATCACACACCATTTTCTTAGAAAAAGTCAATATGGGAAAGTCCAGACCAGTAAGTGGAACATTTAGCAGTTTAAGCCTAGGGATCTAAATAGTTATATTACATACTACACGATTGATGCATTAATAAATGAGGAAATCATCCCAGGAGCCCTTTCTGAAAATGTTTCCATGGAGCTTGTTGGTCCCCGGGATTATGGAGTTTTTCTTGCTTGCTGTCTGAAACAAAAGAAAGAGCAATGAGGCCAACAGCCCTGAGCTACATGACTGGACCCAAGCTACATCCACCACACTCACGGACTGATGCTATAGCCCAAAGCACAGCGAGTATTGCAACCTCTGTGCCCTCTTTCCTCCTCCGACCTTTTACCACTATTTGACAAGGACACACAAGATATCTTTTAGAAACTTTTGTGTTTTCCATAAACATGCCTTATCTCTAATCAGACCACTAGTTCCTTCAGAATATGAATGGAATTTGTTAAAAACACCACTGCCTTCCCAGACTACAGCCTCTCTCTAGGTCCAAAAGCAGGACTCTTAGTAAAGATCATTCAAACTGACACAACTTGACTCTAGGCTAGACCCTAGCAGGTCCTCACACAGCCGTCAGTCTCCTGTCCTTGAACTGTGGCTTCCCACTGCAGCAGGTGCCTGGATAGGGCACATCCTCTACACTGAGAGCCCCTAAGAATGGAGGGGAGCCCTGTCACCCCACACCCACACCCTGCACATCAGCCTCAGACCTAGAAGCTGCTGATGTTAGATTTCTTTTTAATTTCATTTCAAAAATTTTTTAAGTTAGCATATGAAATAATGGTTTTCATTATGGTATTTTTTTAATTTATTATTTTTATGTGTATGAGTGTCTTACCTGCATGTATGTAAGTACACCTGTGTTGTGCAATGCCCGTGGAGGTCAGAAGAAGGAGGGTGTCAGATCCTCTGGAACTGGAATTATGGATGGTTGTTAGCTGCCATGTGAATGCTGGGAACTGAACCCAGGTCCTTTGCAAGAGCAGCCAGTGCCCTTAACCACTAGATCATCTCTCCAGCTTCTCATCAAGGCATTTTTTTTTAATTTTATGTGTGTGAGTGTATTGCCTGCATGTATGTGAGTGCACCCATGTCGTGCAATGCTGTGGAGGTCAGAAGAGGCCTTCGGATTCCCCTGGAACTGGAGTTAAGGACAATTCATAGACACTGTGTGGGTGCTGGGAATCAAACCCGGGTCCTCATCAAGGCATTTTACTGTGTACTTTATTCTTATTTGTCTCACTCCTTTTTCTTAAATAAAGTGAAAGGAGGTTCATGAAGAGCTGTACAAACAGTGCTAGAGATAAAAAGAGAGAAGAGTCGGGATTTGGGCTCCAGGGTAGAGCACTTGCCCAGCATGAAGGAGGACCTAGATTCCATCCCAAGAATCACATAAAGAAAAAGGGGAGTGGGGCATTGCCATCATCCCTGGATAGTGGATGAAGACCCTTTCTGGAGGGAGAACATTTGAATTAACCTGGGTAAAATGGGTCAAAAAATTTTTTATAGTTTCAATTAATTTTTATGTGATCACTGTAAAAAAAAAGTACGGACAAATAAATAAGAAAATAAGGAAATGAAGGCAAATTAGGGGCTGGAAAGTTGGCTCAGCAGTTAAGAACATTTGCTGTTCTTCCAGAGGATCCAGGTTTGATTCCCAACATCCACATGACAGCAAGCAACCATCTGTAACTCCAGTTCCAGGAGATCTGACACCCTCTTCTGGCCTCTGCAGGGCAATGCACACATGCAGTGCATTTACATACATGAAGGCATAACACTCATACACATAAAAATTTTAAAAATAATTGATAAAGTGGTTTTTTTAAGGCAAACTAGAGGCAAACAGCACTTTCCCTCTTCTCAGTGATTTAGAATCCATACAGCTTCCCAGTATGAGGAGGGGAGACTAGGGGACTGGGTGATGCACTGAAATTTAATACTGGACAGAACTGGAGAGACTCTGGTTACTGGAACAGAGGGTAAGAAAGAGCTACATCAGTGCTAAACCCACAGCTCCACAGTAGCTAGGTCAATAGAGAGAGGGAGAGGAAGGCACAGTCGGGGGAGGGGATCTGCTGCAGTCTGTGATAAGCACAGTGATACCCACAGCTCCACAGTAGCTAGGTCAATAGAGAGAGGGAGAGGAAGGCACAATGGGGGGAGGGGATCTGCAGTCTGTGATAAGCACAGTGACTCACACCTGTCACCCCAGCTACTCAGGAGGATCATGACTCTGAAACCAGCTTGGGTGTCATAGTAGTCCCAGGCCAGCCTGGATTACAGAGTGAGACCCTGCCTCAAAAAAGCAGAAACAAACAGGAAGGTAGCCTAAGCACAGGCAGCCTGAGGGCTGCGTACAGGCCAGGGGCAGAGAAGCATTCTGCATTTCTCAGCTGAACCTGAGGTGCTGCAGTGAGGTGCCGTGTTGAAAAAGTCCCAAGCTTGCTCCTTTGGGAAATTAAGTCCCAACATTTTTCTTTTCCCTGGAAATCAGCAAATAATGTCACCCTGTCTCTGCCAGTGTCTACTTTATAGCACAGTGTGACCTGGGCAGAATGCCAGTGAAGCAAGCTCATTGACAAATATATGTGATGCCTCAGGTCAGAGACATGAAACAGAGTATAACTTGTTTTCTGTTAAGAATGGTGGCTCTGAGGCTGGAGAGATGGCCCAGCAGTTAAGAGCACTGGCTGCTCTTACAGAGAACCTGGCTTCGATTCCCAGCACACACATGGCAGCTAACAACTGTCTGTGACTACAGTTCCAGGGGAATCTGATGCCCTCTCTAACCTCCAAGGGCATTGCAGGACACAGGTGCACTTAAATACATGCAGGCAGTACAGGTACATACACATAAAATAAAAATAATAAATAAAATATTTTTAAAAAGAATGGTGGCTCTGGCAGTCAGTCAAAGAAGATCAAGAGACTGAACAGACATGAGCCAGTGTGTGCAGAGACTGGGCCTCAACGAAAGCTCTAGTTAAGTGGTAGAAAGTGCTGGTCCTGCTCTACCCTCTACAGTCAGTAAAATTTGTTTCCCCATCCTCTGTGTGGACTTAGCAGAGAGAGCCTACCAAGCCCAGTGTTATCCTGGACCTGGACCTGGACCTGGGGTATATCAAGCTAATAAGTTTGGAGTAAATTCTATAACTTTGGTTTCATGCTACTCTGTACTAGTAAGCAGGGAATAGCTATTCTAACTAGCTCCAGTCTGAAACCACTTGCACTGACCACTTAGTGAGCAGCGCAACGAAGTGGAAGGTTAAATATTCCCCTAGTCTTTACTATCTCCAAAAGATGCGCCCAAGAAAAGAAGACACAAGGAGGAACAAAGCAGCAGAGGTGCCGAAGAGCCGCTCTTGCATACATGACCAACCATAAAAACAAGGGTAATATTTGGCTGTTTTGTTTCTTTTATTAACAGCTTTGCTTTGTGTGCTCCTTGGTTTTTGTCAACTTGACACAAACTAAAGATAGCCGGGAAGAAGGAATCTTAATTGAGGAACTTCTTCCATTTGATTGGCCTCTGGTATATATGTCTGTGGAACATTTTCCTAATTGCTAATTGAGGTAGGAGGGTCCAGTCTGCTGGGCAGTGCTGTCCCAGGACAGGAGGCCCTGGGCTGTATGAGAAAGGTAATTAAACACTGGGTGTGGTGGTATCTCTGTGGGGCTGAAGCCAACCTGGTCTACATGATAAGTTCAAGGCCAGCTGGGGTTACAGGAGACCCTGTCTCAAAAAATAAAGGTTAGTGAGCAAGCCAGGGAGAACAAGCCAGTAAACAGCATTCTCCATGGTCTCTGCTTCAGTTCCCGCCTCGAGGTTCCTGTTTGAAATCCTGCCTTGAGTTCCTGCCCTGACTTCCTTCAGTGATGGACTGTGACATGGACGTGTAAGCCACATAAACCCTTTCCTCCCCAGGTTGCTTTGGGTCATAGTGTTTATCAGAGCAACAGAAAAGCAAACTAGGGTACCTGCATTTGCCAACTGGTTGATTGATTCATGTGTGTTTATGTGTACGTGTGTATTACATATATAGTCTTTTTTATTTTTTTCAAAGTTAATTGCTAGATATTGGTAAAGGGAATCATCCATAAAAAGGGTTGGCCTTCATCCACTCCATTTCATAAAAAAATACTACTGGACATATAGAGGTAGATAGGCCCCAACACAATAATATTAAACTATTTCAAAACTGTACTCCTACCAATAGATAAGTCATTCAGATAGAAAAGTCAGTTAAACTGCTCTATATCTCAAATGGACATAACAGATAACTACAGAGCATTTTATCCAACAACTGTACAATACACATTCTTTCCACTACCTCGTGGAACTTTCTCCAAAATTGGTCACATTTTAGGCTATAAAATAAGTCTTCTTTTAATATTTTTTTTATTATTTTTATTTTTTATGTTTATGCTTTGCCTACATGTCTGTAAGTGTACCCTCGTCATGCAATGCCTGAGGAGGTCAGAAGAGGGTGTCGCATCTCCTGAAACTGGAGTTACAGATGGTTGTTAGCCACCATGTGGGTGCTGGGAATCGAACCCAGGTCCTCTGCAAGAGCAATCAGTGCTCTTAACCACTGAGCCAACTCTCCAGCCCCTAAGATAAGTCTTAACAAATACAAAATATTGAAATAATTTCTTGTATCTTATCAGATCACAGTGGAATGAAACTAGATATCAACAGCAGGAGAGACTACAGGACTGTACAGCACATGGAGATTGAACAACACTTTACACTCACAAGGGGTCACTGAAGAAATTAATAGGAAAGTTAAAGCTTCACAAATTCAAAGGAAGATGGAAATGCAACATACCAGAATTGTGGGATATAGCAAGAGGCAATTCTAAGAGGCAGGTTCATCTGTGAATGTCTGTGTTGACAAATGAGAGCGAGCTCAGATGGATAACTTAATGATGACTCTCAATGTCTTAGACAAATAAGAACAAAGCCAGGCATGGAGGACACACCTGCAATCCCAGTACTTGGGAGGGAGAGCAAGGGAAGTCAATCAGAAGAATACAAATCGGAAATGAAGGGCATTCCTATCTGATATATGATCCTACACTTAGAAAATTCTAAAGACTCTGGGGCTGAGAGATGGCTCAGCAGTTAAGAACACTGGGTGTTGTTGCAGAAGACCCGGGTTCGAATCCCAGCACCCACATGGCAGCTAACAACTGTCTGTAACTCCAGGCCCAGGGGATCCGATGGCCTCTTCTGACCTCCGAGGGCATTGTACGACACGGGTGCACTTACCTACATGCAGGCAATACACGCATACACATAAAATAAAAATAATAAATAAAATTTTAAAAAAGAAAAAGAAAAATAAGAAAATTCTAAAGACTCCACCAGAAAACTTTCCCATCTGATAAGAATGTTCAGCAAAATAGCAGGATACAAAACCAACATATATAAAAGTCATCAGGAGCCTAGCATGGTGGTGCATGCCTTTAATCCCAGCATTCAGGAGAGAGAGGCAGGTGGGTCTTTGTAAAATCAAGACGAGCCTGATCTACAGAGTGAATTCCAGACCAGCTGTCTCAAAAAGAAAAAAACAAAAAAAAACAAAAAACAGTCACGTGTGTGTGTGTGTGTGTGTGTGTGTGTGTGTGTGTGTGTGTGTGTGAAACCTACTGATAAATAAACCTGGAAAACAACTCAATTCACTAAAACCTTCAAACAGAATAAAACACCCAGGAGTGAGCCTAACCAAGCAGGTGAAAAAATGTCTCCATTGAAAATTGAAAAGCACTGAAGAAAGAAATTGAAGATGACACTGCAAGAGGAGAGAACCTCCCAAGGTCATGGGTCAGCAGAATATTAATATTGTGGAAATGGCCTTATTACCAAAGTGAGCTACTGAATCAATGTAATACACACCAAAAGTCCAATGAGCTTCACATCACTGAAATTCATATGAAATCACAAAAGACTCAGATAGCCAACACAATTCTGAGCAAAAAAGAACAATGTTGATGGTGTCACCATACCTAATCTCACTACTCATCTGGTGGGTAGGATTTTGATTGGTAAAAATGAGACAAAATGGGGCTGGAGATATTGCTTCATAGTAAGAGCACTGGCTGCTCTTGCAAAAGACCTGGGTTCAGTTCCCAGCATCCACTTGGTGGCTAACAACCACCAATAACTCCAGTTCCAGGGGAATCCAATGCCCTCTTCTGACCTCCACAGGCATTGCATGGCATGGGTGCACTTACATACATGCAGGCAACACACTCATACACATAAAATAAATATAGTAAATAAAATATTTTTTAAATGAGGCAAAGCATGTTTCAAATGCACAGAAAGAGGTAAAAGCACAGATGTTCTGGGCATGTTAAGTAAACAAGCCAGGACTTAAAGTGTGCTGTGGAGATTTGTGGATGAAAAGATAAGAGCAAAATGCAAGAGGCAGTTCCCCAAGGAGCTTAGGCCAGAGCACAGGAATTGTAATCTATCCCATAGATGTTGGGTTGGACATGGATGGTTCAGGAGTCAAATGGAAAAAGGTAGACCAGTCAGGTGGCTGACCCTCTCCTCCAAAATAAAGATGATGGAGGCCTGAGAGGACCAAGGGACTGAGGAAAAAGAGCAGATGAACCTACCAAATAATGACAGCTGGGGAGACAAGACAATGACCCAAAGATGTCCAAGGCCCTGTTCCCAAAGTTGTGAATATTGTCTAATGCTATTTTTAAATAGGATTCTGTGTGCCAGGCTTGATGGCACATCTTTAATCCCAGCACTCAAGAGGCAGAGACAGGTGGATCTCTGTGAGACTGAGGCCAGCCTGGTCTACATAGCAAATGCCAGGCCAGCCAGGACTACAAGGAGACGCTGTCTCAAAAAAAAAAAAAAAAAAAAAACAAGTGGGACTACATGAAATTAAAAGGTTTCTGCACAGGGGCTGGAGAGATGGCTCAGAGGTTAAGAGCACTGACTGTTCTTGCAGAGAACCTGGGTTCAGTTCCCAGCACCCACATGGTGGTTAACAACATGTACAACTCCAGTTCCAAGGAATCTGACACCCTCTTTTGGCTTCTGTGGGCACTGCATGCACATGATACACTTACATACGTGCAGGCAAAACATTTATACACATAAAACAGAAATAAATTTTAATGTTTTGGTTGTTAGCCTTTAACAGCTGCACTATCCCTCAAGCCCTGAAATAAATTTTAAATGTAAAAGAAATAATGAAAAATTTCTGCATAGCAATGGAAACTATCAGCAAAACAGACAGCCCACAGAATGGGAGAAAGTCTTTGCCAAGCTGTACCTCAGACAGGGGGTTGATATCTAGAACATATAAAGAACTGCAAAAATTAAATACCAAAGCCACAAAACTGCCAATCAAGAAATGGACTAATAGACAGTTCTCAAAAGAAGAAACATAAAAAAACAATAAATATTTTTTAAATGTTCAATCTCCTTGCAACAGAGAAATACAAATTAAAACCACATTGAGATTCCATTTTACCCCAGTCAGAATGGCTACCTTCAAGGAGACCAATGATGAAAATGCTACCAAGGATATGGGAAAAGAGGACGCCTTATCCACCGCTGGTGGGCGTGTAAACAACTGGGACCACTATGGAAATCAACATGGAGATTCCTCAATAAGCCAGAAATAGAACTACCATACAACCCAGTTACACCACTCCTGGGCATATACCCAAAAAACATGTCCTACACAGAGATATGTGCACATCCATGTTTATCGCTGCACTATTCACAGCCAGGAAATGGAATCAACGTACGTGTCCAGCAACAGGTGAATGGATAAAGAAAATGTGATATATATGACAAAATTTTACTCAGTTACTAAGAAAATCAAAAAATGAAATTTGCAGGGAACTGGGTGGATCTGGAAAATATTATATAAGTGAGGTGACACAGTCTCAGAAAGACAAACATCAAATGTTCTCTCTCAAAAATACACAGATCCATAGTCAGGTGTGGTGGCACATGCCTTTAGTCCCAGTACTTGGGAGGCAGAGGCAGGCGGATCTCTGAGTTCAAGGCCAGCCTGATCTACATAATGAATTCCAGGCCAGCTGGGGCTACAGGGGGACCCTGTCTCAAAAAGACCAAAAAAAAAAAAATACCGATCCAAACTTTTAATGTTTACATGTATGTAAATAAGGATGTGGATGTGGGTACAGTCTATAAAATTAAATAGGAGACCCTAAGAGGGGAACAAGAGGTTGGTGGGTGGTGTCACAGGAGTCACATGTGATGTGAAAGGGGAAAGGAGCCTACTGGGGTGTGGGAGGGAACAGGGAGGGAGGGGAACAGGGAGGGAGGGAACAAAAACAAATTTTGTTTGAAAATGTCATAATAAAACCTAATTCTTTTCAAGCTAATAAAAAAATTAAAAATCAGCTAAGCATAGTGTTCTAAGAACTCTGTGAGATCAAGGTCAAGCTGGTCTACATAATGAGTTCCAGGCCAGCTGGGACTACAGGAAACTCTGTCTCAACAAAATCATCATCATCATAATAATAATAATAATAATTGAAAATAAAGTAATTGTAGTGGCTTGGCATAGTGGTGCATGCCTAAAATTCCTGAAGCATGAAGACTTAATTCCACATCAGTTTGGGCTACATGAAGACATCTGGTCTAAAAACAAAAAACAAACAAACAAAAGAACTCCATAAATTTGGACATTTTAAAATCTCTAAATGAGGGACTGGAGAGATGGCTCAATGGTTAAGAGCACTGGCTGTTCTTGCAGAGGACCTGGGTTCAGTTCCCAATACCTACATAGTGGCTAACAACTGTCCATAACTCCAGTTCCAAGGGATCCAACATACTCTTCTGGGTGCACTTACATACATGCAGGCAATATACTCATACACATAAAACAAAAATAAAATAATAAATAAAATATTTTAAAATCTATAAATAATTCATATGTCAAAAATAAATCATAAGTGAATTTTTCTAATACAAAAAAATAATGTAAGGATAAAGATGCTGCATATTAAATAACAGGCAAAGTGTGTGAAGAGGCCATGGACTGGGGTCTCTGAGAATCTTACTTCTCAAAGTGGGAGAGAGAACAAAGACAGTACCATGTAAAGATGGTAGCTCAGTGGTAGAGTACTTATCTACTATGGGGGAGGCCCTGGGTTCCATTGCCAGCACTACAGATAGACAGAGGCAAACAGTTTAAAATAAGGCTCCTTTTTGAGGGACTGGAGAGATGGCTCAGCAGTTAAGAGCACTGGCTGCTCTTGCAGAGGACCCGGGTTCAGATCCCAGCACCCACATGGCAGCTAACAATCATCCATAACTCCAGTTCCAGGGGATCTGACTCCCTCTTCTGCTCTTCCAGGGCATTGCACAACACGGGTGCACTTAGATACATGCAGGCAATACATTCATACACAAAAAATAAAATAGAAATAGTAAATAAAATATTTTTAAAATAATAAAATAAGGCTCCTTTTTATACAGCAAATTGGCAATGTGTAATGCACCAGGCTCCTTTAAAACATGCTTTTGACCTAGTCAATTCCACTTCTAGGAACCTATCTTGAGGGAATAATTTACAATTAGGACTGAGATCTACCCACAAGATAAGCACCCAGCATTGTTTCTGGCTGTCAAAAGTAGATGTAAGCATTCCAAATGTCCCAGTGAGGGAGGTTAAAGATCTTTTGGCATACAATGAAGATAGATTATCACGTAGCCATGGAAAACAATCCTGTAGAACAGTTCTTAATGATCTGGAGAAATGTTTTGTGATAGAGTCCTAAGTAAAAGGAGATCTGAACACCATAAACAGTGCAATCTGAGCTGCGTCCAAAATACACACTAGGTAGGCCCTCCCTGGAGAAGCTGAGGTGACACTACAATGTGTACTATTCACATGTCTCTTTCCTCCTCTCTCTCTCTCTCTCTTTTTTTTGGTCTTTTTTTTTTTTTTTTTTTTTTTTGAGACAGGGTTTCCCTGTAGCCCCAGATGGCCTGGAATTCACTATGTCGACCAGGCTGACCTTGAACTCACAGAGATCTGTCTGCCTCTGCCTCCTGAGTGCTGGGATTAAACGTGTGCACCACCATGCGTGGTCCTCCTCTCTTTAAAAAAACATTTTTATTTTTATGTGTACGAGTGTATTTGCCTGCATATATGTAACTGCACCTGTCTGGTGCAATGCCAATGGAGGCCAGAAGAGGGCATCAGATCCCCTGGAACTGGATTTACAGATCATTGTTAGCCTCTGTGTGGGTGCTGAGAATTGAACTATGTCCTTTGCAAAAGGAGTCAGTGCTCCTTACTGCTGAGCCACCTCTCCAGCCCCTCTTTCCTTCTTTCGTAATGCCCATGCTTAAATCTTTATCAAGTTAGACACGGTGGCATACACCTTTAATCCCAGTACTCAGGAGGCATAGGCAAGCAGATCTCTGTGAGATTGAGGCCAACCTGATCTACATAGTGAGTTCCAGGCTGGCTGAGACTACAAGGAGACCCTTTCTCAATCAATTAATTAATTAATTAATTAAATCTATATTAAAGCCATTTCTCTATTTAAAGAAGGGAGGGCAATGAAATGGTTCAGTGGGTAAAGCTCTTGTCGCAGAAACCTAAAGACCTGACTTCAATCCCCAGGACCCACGTAAAAGTGGAAGGAGAGAGTTAAATCCACAAAGTTGTTCTTTGACATTCCCAAACATGCACACACACACACACACACACACACACACACACACACACACCCCACCCACAATAATAAATAATATTTTCAAATAAAGGAAGAAGCTGCTAAAAATAAAAATAGTGATGCATTTGCTCTGTTATCTCTAAATGGTAGAAGAATGCCATTTTTGTATTTTCCAAATGTGGTGCAATGTGCTGGTCATAGTATTTAGTGACTTTTTTAAAATCTACTTATTTTATTTTGAGTGTATGAGTGTTTTGCCTTCATGCAAGTGCACCACATGTGTTCAATGCCCACGGAAGCCAGAAGACATCAGATCCCCCAGAACTGGACTTACCCACAGTTCTTAGCCACTTTGTGGGTGCTGGAAACTGAAACTGAGTCCTCTGCAAGAGCAGCCAGTGCTCTTAACTGCCATCTCTCCAGCCATGACTTCTTAAAGTTTATTTAGGGGCTAGAGAGATGGCTCAGTGAGTAAAGAGCTCTTACTCCTCAAGCCTGAGGACTTGAGTTCAGATCTTGGTATCCACACAAAAAGCCAGGCATGACCACCAGTGTCTTTACCCCAGCACCATTGGGAGCAGAGGCAGGAGGACTACTGGGGCTTCATGACTGCTAAGTTCCAAATTTAGTGAGAAACTGTGTCTCAAAGGAACAAGGCAGAGGGTAATAGAGGACACCAATTGCACAGCATACAGTACACTCACACACACACACACACACACACACACACACACACATACAAGTTTACTTTTATAAGAAGTTTATTTGTGTGTGTGTTGAGTGTGCTGGGGATGGACCCCAGAGCCTTGCACATGCTGGGCTAGCTCCCTACCACTCAGTTACAGCCCCAGCTGCCTACCTATAAATCCTAAGAAAAAATTAAGTTCATTCTTGACCCAATCAGATTCAACCTTTCCTGAAAGTTTTTTCACAATAACTAACAGAGCATTATAAACAAAAACAATTGGATTTACTTTTTTAAAGAATTTTTTATTTTTAATTATGTATATATGTATGTGTTTATGTGTGAGTTTGTGTACATGAATGCAGTGCCTGCAAAATTCAGAAGAGAGTGTCAGATTTCCTTGAACTGGAGTTACAGGCAGTTGTGAGTCACCCTACCTGGGCGCTGGGAACCATACTCAGGTCCTCTGCAAGAGGAGTAAGCTAGCTTTCTTAACGATTGAGCCAACTCTCTAGCCCCAGATTTACTTTTTAAATATTTTATTTATTATTTTCATTTTTGTGTATGAGTGTATTGCCTGCATGTATGTAAGTGCACCCGTGTTGTGCAATGCCCACAGAGGTCAGAAGAGGGTATCGGATCCCCTGGAACTGGAGTTGGGACAGTGATTAGCCACCATGTGGGTGCTGGGATTGGAACCCAGGTCCTCTACAAGAGTAGCCAGTGCTCTTAACTTCTGAGCCATCTCTCCAGTCCAGAATTTACTTTTTAATACTTTTTAAGGTGACCCAAATCCACTGGTGTTTCCATCTGGGTGTCCTTGAAAGGTAGAAATCATCCAGAACAAAGAAAAAAGGAATGCAGCGTGGTCTGTGCTGGAGTGCCTGCATACAGGTCTGCCTCTTATGACCTTGTAGCATGGAGTACCCAGTCAGGACATGTGTGCTACCATATAAGCGAAACCAAGACACTGAACTGTAAAGGCTGTGTTTCTCTTTGTTCAAGGCTCTGATTTTGAGAGCTATCTCACCGAGCCAGGTGCTATCAAAAATAAACTGCTTCCTGAAAAAAAGAAACGCCTTGGTGTCCCATCTCTCTGCACATACACCTGCAACACTTCAAAGGTAAAGAGGCAAATAAGATGCAGTACAGTCGTTACCCCCTTACCCAGTTCTGTTTTCTGTAGTTTTAGTTCCCTGCAGGCAACTGTACTTGTGACTTTTAAATAAAAAGTTCTAGAAATGATCAATAGAAACTTGTATGGAGGTTCTAGCAGGGGAGCACAGCTACTCTCATATCCTTGACTAAATACTGGTCCTCCTCTATAGGGCAAGGTCATCCTCTACGACTGACTGCACACTTCAGGAGGGCCCCCCCCATGGAGTATTGAGGGAGGAAGGGGACACCAGCCAGCCAGATCAGTCAAATCAACCCTGGCAATCATTGGGGTGACAGATGTCACCGCCAGATAACCCTCACATCCAGAAACTTAATATAATAATCTAGATATCTAGAAATATAATTTCATTATGTTGTTAGAGTTTATTTTGGTATTATTTATCATTGTTGGTTTCTTTCTGTGCCTTATTTATAACTTAAACTTTATCATAGGCATGCATGTATCGAAATAACAGTATTTATTTTATTATCTATTATTTGAGAGTTTCTTGAAATAAGATTATTTATTTTTAGAGTTTCTTGAAACAAGATTTTGCTATGTAACTCTGACTGACTTGCTACTCACTATGTAGGCTTAGGCTGGCCTCAAATATACGATCTTCCTGCCTCAATCTCCCAAGTGCTGGGAATACAGGTGTGGACCACCATGCCCAGCTGATAACATGAGATTTCTAATGCCTAGTAGCCTCCCCTGTTCTAGGCATCCTTTGGGGTCACAGAACATACTCCCCAAGGATAAGGAGTGATTCTTGTATCATTCACACACTGGATTATTATGTAGCCATGAAAAATGGTCTGAAACCATGCACAGTGGTGTGAGTCAATTTCACAAGCATAACGCTGAGGGGAAGAAGGGAGACTTGAGCAAGTATGGACCACATACCCAGAAACAAACACTGGCAGGATGCTGGAAGTCAAGAGAGTCTATGACCCTGGTGAGGCACTAGAAGGGAACATGGGGGTGTCACTGACGGACAGTAATGTTCTGTCTCTTAACCTGGATGCTGAGGACAGTTAACTTGTGAAAGGGTATTCAACTGGATGCTTATGATTTGGGTACTTTCTCTATAAATATTGTACATCGATATAAAGTTTTTCAAAATAAAAAGTAAAAAAAAAAACAAACCCTTAATGGTGCTTAAAAGCACACTTGGAATTTATGCCCTCTTAATTGGATATTTTCCTGAGAAATTCACTGGGCTTCCTAGAATTTTTATTAATAATTCAAGTCTTCCAAGCTGAGCTCCCGACAGAACAGCATCTACAAACACATCCTGCATCCCCTATGCCCCTCGTTTGGAAGGCCTCTTTCTACCCTGGCTGCTGTTCTCAGTCCTAGTTCTGACTGCCTGTCCTGGCAGGTACACGGAGGTGTGCCCCACCCACCATTAATAATAAGCCGCTGTGATTTGATGCACATGGTATAGAGAGACATCAACAGAATACCGCAAGGCCAAGGCAGTGACTTACAGGGAACAAGGGGCCATCTGTAGATGCTGGCTTATTCAGAAAGGACAAGTATCTTAATGGGTCTCTCACTCTGGGGATCGTAATCTAGGCACCTAAGTCCAGCATCCCAGCTACTGAGATTCCTTGAGCCACTCGCTCTGCAGTCACTGTTTACTTGGTACCTGGCTAGGCTTGAGAGGGATACAAATGTGAGAAAAAACACCACACCACTCTCTACCCTCCTGGAGTTTACACTTGCTCCATTGAAAGGACTGCCATAGATCACACAAATGTTAACTGCTCAGCCGGGTGTGGTAGCACCTGTCTTTAATCCCAGAACTTGGGAGGTACAGGCAGGCAGGTCTCTGTGCATTCAAAGCCAGCCTGGTCTACATAATAAGTTCCAGGCCAGCTGGGGCTATAGGGAGACACTGTCTCAAAAAGACCAAAAACATAAAAAAATAAAAAATTAGCTGCTCACCAGGATGGGAGTAAGACACATGATGCTGTGGTTTATAATAAGAGATTCCAACCTAAATGGCAAGCTGTGAGCAGAGATGGCTTTGCTAAAGATACCAACTCTGCTGCGTTCTGTGTGATGAATAAGGATAAACCTAGAAAAGTATTGCAAAGTAATTCAGGCCACATGAATAATGTGTGCAAAGGCCCAGTGGCAGGAGGGAATGGCCTACTGAAAACAAAAAGTGGCCTGTGGGGCTAGAACACTGAACAGAGAAAGGCAAGGTGGGCACTAGGGCTGGTAAGGTGATTGCCCAGTAGATGCTGATCCTTTTTGCTGGGCTTTACAGTTTGGAGCTATTTTAGTTACTTTTCTGTTGCTGTGATAAAACTCCATAACCAAGGCAACTTATAGAAGGAATAATTTAGTTGGCTTACAGTTCCAGAGGGTAAGAGTCCACCATGGTGGGGAAGGCACGGCAGGAGGCAGCAAGAACAGCAAGCTGGGTGCTCAGATCTTCAGGCGGGCACAGGAAGTGGAGAAACGCAAGCTGGAAAACTGGCAAAGCTATCTACTCCCAAAACCCATGCCCAGCGACCTGCATCCTCCAGCAAGGCCACACTTCCTAAGCCTCCCCAAATAATGCCACTTGGGGCCTAAGGGAAACAGTCCTCATTCAAACCATCATAAGGGCATTCTAAGACATGACTCTCCAGAGCCTCATGCACCACAATGAGTTTGCAGGAGAAGGTGAATTTGTTCCTAATCTTCAGGGAAAGAGGTAAACTTTCAGGAAAACTTGCCAAAAGCCACACAGCTAGGGAGTGCTCAAGCCCAGGCTCATCCTGGTCCTCTGAGTCCCGGCCCACTGCTCTCTGCCCTGCACCTCCACTGATTTCCTCGCTGCACAGCCCAACCAAGTCATCTCTGGAGCTTGGCTTTCAACTCCCTAAGCAAGGCATAGGCTCTCACAGCTGGGAGGGACAGGACTGTGGGGGTGGCCACCTCCTCCAGGACTCTCCCAGGGGCCATCCTGCCAGAGCTGCTGGTTCCAGAACTTCTGACTGAGCTCTTGACTGTTTACTCTGAAATGCAGGCTGGAATCCTTGCAGCTCAGCCTGCATTGGTAGGGAGAAGACTAAGAGCTGCGACTGGAAAGATGGCTCAGCAGTTAAGAGCACAGGCAGAAGCAGGCAGATCTCTGTGAGTTGGAGGCCGGCCAGGACTACATAGTGAGACCCTGGCTCAAAAAAGAAAAAGCCTGGGGCTGGAGAGATGGCTCAGTGGTGGAAGCCCTGACTGCTCTTGCAGAGGTCCCGGGTTCAATTCCCAGCACCCGCATGGCAGCTACGAACCATCCTTAACTCCAGTTCCAGGGGAATCCAAAACATTGCACGACACGACCTCTTCTGACCTCCGCAGCATTGCATGACACGAGTGCACTCACATACATGCAGGCAATACACTCATACACATAAAATAAAAATAATAAAATATTTTTTAATTATAGAAAAAGAAAAAATTAGGTATAGCAGTACACACCTTTGATCCCAGCGTGTAGAGATGAAGTTCAGCCTGTTGTACATAGTGAGTTCCAGACCAGCTGGGGCTACAGGAAGACCCTCTCTCAAAACAAAACAAACAAAACAAAATTAAAAAAAAATTTTTAAGTGAGAACAGGACTGGGTATCGAAAAGGGAGCCACAAACCTACAATAAGAATTTGTCCTACTTACCTGACAGGAGAGACACCATGATCAGGGAGGTTTTCCCAGGGCGAGGCTCATCCAATGCACTGGGGATGTGCTGACCCCTGAGATTTCCCCAAATGCAAGAAACGCAACTGCATAATTTGTGGTAGTAGGGGACTGTGTTCACACTCTCCCATGCAAAAAAAAAAAAAAAAATTGCCACACTGAAATTTTCTTTTCCTCTTTTTAATATGTATCATGTAAAGCCGGGCATGGTGGTACACACCTTTAATCCCAGCACTTGGGAGGCAGAGGCAGGTAGATCTCTGTGAGTTCCAGGACAGCTGGGGCTACAGGGAGACCCTGTCTCAAAAAATAAAATATATTATGTATGAATGCATGCTCATGAGGGGTGTACATGTGGGTGTGAGTATATGTGCATGTGGAAGCCAGAGGCCAGCCTCAGGTATCACCCTCAAGAATACCACCCATCTCCTTTGAGACAGGGTCTCATTTCCCTGGGGCTCACTTGGTGAGCCCCAGGGATCCTCCCATCTCCACCTCCCAGCACTAGAAGTACAAGAGTGCGCCGCCACACCCAGCATCTTCACATGGGTTCTAGAGATCAAACTCAAGTCCTCATGCTTGTGAAGCAAGCTCTCTACCCACTGACCTATCTCCTCATCCCTGCCTAAGACTGTGCCTAGCATGTTGGAGGCATGTAGCACCTCACAAATGTTTGCCAACCAAGTGAACAAATGGGTGTTATAAGGAACCAAAAAGAATAGCTCTTCACATCCCACAGGAGCTGACACGTGCCCTTGGGGCCTCCACAGGGGAAGCCAGGGCCTGGCTTGCTCTCTCCCACCCCAACAATTCCTGGAAGGTTTGGATTCCCGTATCTGGCAGCTAGTACTGACTCATCTCCTCTAGAACTGAGCAGGAACTGGCCACCAAGAAAAGACCAAAGCCAAACAACTGGCCAAATAAACAAATAGGCCTGAAAGACAATAGCAGAGCTCCAGCCGGAATCCACAGCCAAATCCTCCCACCAGCCAGTCAGCCCTCCTCTCCAACCCCAATGCCCCTTCTCATCCCTGTGCTCCTGCTCTGATCACCCTTGGCAAAGATTCACGATTAATGGAAATTTCCATCCCTTTGGCTCCTGCCTCCTGGTGCCCCATCAGTATCCAAACTCACCAAAACTGATGTCAAAGCCCTGGCCTGGCAGGCTTGATGGGCCTACCACACCTTGCACTTTGTAGGCCTCCTGCAGAGGAACTGTGCTTCCTCACTATTTAAGCAAATGCCCCCAACACTGCCCTCCAGCCATACCATAGCCACTGAGCTCTGGTGGCACATGCTGAGAGCACTGCATGACCAGGCTGGTGGAGGTGGTAACCCAGACAGTCAATGAGACAGCACAGGGAAAAGTCAGGGCCAAGAACACAAATATGTGCAGGTAGCAGAGAGTGCCAGGGCTGTGGTTTTAATGTGGAATGTCCCTCTCAGGTTCATGTGTTCAAACACTTGGTCCTTAGCTGGTGGCGCTATTTTGGAAGGTTGTAGAACCTTCAGGAGGTGGTGCCTAGCTGAAGGAAGTAGGTTCCTGGGGAGCCGGCCTTTGCCCTCGCTTCCTGTCCCCTCTCTGCTTTCTGATCTGTGGATGCAATGTGACCAGCCATGGAATGCTCCTGACACCAGGTCTTCCCAAACATGACAGACAAGTTGCTTCTTGTCAGGTATTTGGTCCCAGCAACAAAAATGAGTAATTAATACATGAGGAAGAGAATAAAGTAAGGGAAGAGGTGATGGGGGCTGGTGGCACAGGACTGATATGGAAAGGTTGTGGAGAAGCTATCTAAGGAAGTAGACAAAGTGACCCCAAGGCAGGAGCTTAAGACACAACCAAGTGAAGTGAGCAGAGCTAAGGCCAGAGAGCAGTGGACAGCGGGAACACCTATGAGGCTGGGGCCAGTGAGGGCAATTGGGAAGGATGGAGGACCACCAGGAAGTTTTGAGCTGAGCAGTAACATGAGCTGGTTTATGCTGGCAGAGGATGGTGCTAAGTGCTCCGAGGAGAACAGTCTGAAGGTTGTCCAGCAAGGTGAGCGTAAAAGTAGGGAGTGTAGTCGGGGGCTGGGATGGTCAACCCTGATTATCAGCTTGATGAGATTAAAGAAACACCCATCAGCAGATGAGTGAAGCACAGTTTGGTGTGTCAGTGAAGGCATTTCCAAAGAAGACCACAAAGGAAAGACGTGCCCAAGTGTGGGACGGCACCATCCCATTCACTGGAAGCCCAGGTGGAGTAAGGATGGAAAGAAAGCCTATGCTAATGTGGATAGTCTCTCTCTGCTTCCTGTCAGCGTGAGGTGAGCAGACTCCTCTTCCATGAGCTCCTAACACCATGGTGGGCTACCTCTCCTCAGGCTCAGCTAATGGAGCCAACTTCCCATTGCCTGAAACTTTGAAACTGTGAACCAAAATAAACCCTCCCTTCTTTAAATTACTTCTGTTGGGCAGTTTGTTACAGCCAGGAAAGTCTGAGTGGTATATGGGCTAAAGCAAACTTTTGACAAGAGATGACAGTGACTTAGACCAGGGTAGAAGGGGTGAGCTAGGAATCCTGGTTATATTATATTCTGAAATAAAATAGATCTGACAACCTGACAAGATATGCTGGTGGTTTTTCTTTTCTTTACTTTTTTTTCTGGGACTGAAATCTGGTTTCAGTCTATTGCCTATGCTGGCCTGAAACTCTTGGTTTCAGATGATCTCCCTGCCTCAGCCTCCCCAGCAGTTAGGATCAGAAAGGGAAGAAGGAAGCAAAGGAGGAAGGGTAGGTAATACAGGGGAATGGGTAAGTAGAAGAACTTTAAAAAAAAATTTTTTTTACAGTGGGGGGTAGTGGGAGGTATCACCTCACATGTGGAGGTCCCAGGACAACTTGCTAGAGTCAGTTCTCACTCTCCACCATGTAACGCCTAAGAATCAAACAGGTCATTAGGCTTAGCAGCAAGTGCCTTTACCCACTGAGCCATCTTCTCAACCCTAAAAGAATTTTTAGGGGCTAGAGAGATGGCTCAGTGGTTAAGAGAACTGACCTCTTGCAGAGGACCCACACTCGATTCCCAGCACCCACATGGCAGCTAACAACCATCCGTAACTCCAGTTCCAAGGGATCCGATGCCTTCTTCTGACCTCCACGGGCATTGCATGACACATAAATGCAGGCAATGCACTCATACATATAAAAAAAATTTTAATTATAAAAAGATAAAAATTGGAACTAGAGAGATGGCTCAGTGGTTAAGAGCACTGGCTGCTCTTGCATAGGACCTGGGTTCAGTTTCCAGCACCCACAAGGCAATTCACAACTGTCCATAATTCCACTTCCAGGAGATCCAACACCTTCTTCTTCTGGCCTCTGCAGGCATTGCACAATATGGGTGCACTTGCATATATACAGGCAATACACTTATACACATAAAATAAAAATAATAAATGGAATTTTTTAATTTTTAAAGAAAGAAGTTTTACATCATTGTATTCCGAGGATCCTGCCCCCCCTCCAAGTCTTAAGGACTGATCCACTGCAGTCTCGTGACTCTCAGGGCATTCTGACACCAACCTGCCCTCTCAACTTCTCTACTCTTACTATGGGCCTTGAACAAAAGCCAGGTGTTAGCAATTGCCCAGCTGAGAAATAATTGACCACTCATAGCTCACCACTATTTCACCTTACACAGTTAGTGATTAGTCCATCTTTAATTTCTATATCAAATGCCTGAGGCTGAGTTCTACATAAAAAAAAGAGATTTATTGAGCTCACAGGCCTGGATGCTGGTCTACCTAGTGAGTTCCAGGACAGCTAGGGCTATAAGGAGACCCTGTCTCAAAAAAGACCAAAAAAACAGAAAAAGAAAGAAAGAAGAAAGAAAGAAAGAAAGAAAGAAAGAAAGAAAGAAAGAAAGAAAGAAAGAAAGAAAGAAAGAAAGAAAGAAAGAAAGATGGATGGGAAATGTATAGAGGGTCATAGGCTGAGGAACACCTCGGGTTTGAACTCAGATCCTCTCTCCAGGATCATCCTCATCCTCCACTAGCAGAGCATCTAATGGATAATTATTATAATGTGAATGAGCTGTGACCAGCCACTCATCCCACTGACACCAGAACCTTTCAGGAAAGACTGCAGCTACAGATAAGTAAGTTGATGAAAAGGGATAAGGAAGAGGAGAGACCATATGTGACCCACAAAGCCTAAAATACTTTCCTTTTGCAGGAAAAGTTGCCAGCCCCTGACTCGGAAAAATCTAGCAATAGAAGCTCTGGCCTTCTAAGCAGGAGCTAAGCCGCCAAGAGCAGGCCCTGCATTCTCCCTTCCCTGGCATGGGACACCAGATGTGCTAGTTAGCCTCTAGAAAGTTCTACTTCCCCTCTGCATAGTAGACACAGTAACAGTATCTAGGTCTCAGGGTTGTAGGGATTAAGTAAAGTGTTGCCTATGTCAATCCTTCAGCCCAGAGCATCTTGGGAAGCCACATGTGGGCAGAGGGTGTGGTTGATGATGCAGTGGTGGTAATGAGACGGTACAGAGGGTATGGCAGGAGGCCAAGGGAAATGGTCCATCCTGGCCACCTGACTGTCTCCATGTCACAGTAAAGTGGGGAAGTGAAGTCATGGGAGTGACTCATCTGAGATCATCTGAGTATTATTAGGATGTCACAGGACAGCTTCCTAAACATTCGTGAAGGCCCATGAGCCGGTCTTTGATGCTCTGCCTTTAACTGCCCTGATCAGGATTCCAGCACCCTATCTGATAGTCCTATCTGGGGCCCCCTTCCTGCAGGACTGGGCTGATGTACACAAATTGGCTGGTTGGCCTCTTCTGCTTTACTCGTTACCAACAACTGAAGTTATTTCATATTTAGAGGCATTTTCATTTTAACAGGTAATTCCTAGACCTCCAGACAGCCATAGACAATTACTTCCAATTGTGTGTCCAGCACTTCAACCCAAAATTTCCAGTTGTTATGTTATGATATTGTTTTAGTTTTAGTTTTCTCAGCACTGAGACAGGCTTGGCCCTGGCCTCTCAGATGAGCTATCCAAATTCTTAGTCTCATGTGCTCAGCACACACTCTGGAATATACAGACAACTATAAACAGGTGACTTGACTACACAATTAGGTTAGCTCTGGTTCTGACAAAATTCTTGACCCTTAGTTATCCTCTCTTGGTTTTTGAGTGAGGAAGGGTCTCTCAGAGGTCATATGAGGGGCTCTGGGACACTTCTGTCTTTTGAGAGTACCAGGACATATATTTCACGAAATGAATACATGTCTATCCAACACAGGACTGCAGAACTTGTGATTCACTTAAAATAGTTACATTATCAATATTGGTGATAATTTGCTGGTGTTATTTGAAAGCGAAATGTCCCTATACCCTTGGTTCCCAAGGTGGGGCTATTTGGAGAGGTTGTGGAACCTTTAGGAGTAGGGTCTGACTACAGGGAGTGGGTCTTAAAGGGGTGGGTCTTAAAGGTTTGGGGTTCTTTTTATTTATTTTATATGTATGAGTGTTTTGCCTGCATGTGTACAAGTGCACTACATGTGTGCAATGCCCACAGAGGCCAGAAGAAGGCATCAGATCCTCTGGAACTGGAGTTACAGAAAGTTGTTAGCCGCCATGAGGGTGCTGGGAACTGAGCCCATGTCCTCTGCAAGAGCAGCCAGTGCTCTTAACTGCTGAGCCATCTCTCCAGCCCCTGGGTCTTGAAGTTTACATCCTGGTTCCATTTCCTCTCTTCTCTCTCTGCTTCCTGTTCCACCAAGATATGAGGTGAGGAGTCCCAGCCTCAAGCTGTTTCAACCACCCTTCCTTCTCTACCATGGTAGACTCAAAACATGAATCAAAGTCTGTCCTTCCACCTATCCAGTATCTTTGTCACTGCCATATTGGAAGTTATTGATACAAGGCCAGGCGTGGTGGCACTCATCTTTAGTCCCAGCACTCGGGAGGCAGAGGCAGGTAGATCTCTGTGAGTTCAAGGCCAGCCTGGTCTACAGAGTTTGTTTCAGGCCAGCTAGAGCTACAGGGAGACCCTGTCTGAAAAAAAAAGAAAGTTACTGATATAGTCACAACATAATTTCAGGATTTGTCACAAAGGGTAATTTACCCTTAACTAATGAGCAAAGTGGGTCGGAAACAAGATAGATGGGCATTCTGAGTTGGGCAGCATGCACTCCCTTCCCTCTGGGGGTGTCTGAGTCTGACCGTGTGTCATGGCTCTATTGGGATGAAATCCTTAGAAATGAGACAGGTACAGAGTCGATGCTCCTCCAGCTTGGCCCTCCAGGGAATTCCTAGATTTCTCTCTGAGCCATGCTGAGCTGGCTGTCCCCATCACAATTTTTCTCATATACTAAGTACCACAGAGACCACCAGCTTCTCTATATTGTATCCAAATCAGTTTCTGATGCCTAAACACATGCCAGCACCCTGCTCTGCCCTGACTCCTCTGTCCCTGCTGCAGAGAGAATTGCCAATTACTTCTCTTAGTGCTCAGAAATGACTGGATACGGCATGGGTGGGATAAAAGAGTGCCTATAGAGTCTGAAGAGATGGCTCAGCAGCTAAGAACTCTTGCTGCTCTTCCAGAAGACCTGGGTTCAATTCCCAGCACCCACATGGTAGCTAACAACCATCTGTAACTCCAGTTCTAAGGGAATTCAATGCCCTCTCCTGACCTCCACAGGCACTGCACAGCACAGGTGTACTTATGTACATGTGGATAATACACTTATACACACAAAATAAAAAATAAAATAATATATATATTTTTTAATTGTCAAGGGAAGTCTGGGAGATGGTCACAACCAAAAGCAATCAATAGTGTAGCAGCCTAAGGAGATATGATTAAATGTGGTATAGTATGTGAATGAATCCTGGGACAGAAAAGGGACATGAGGGAGGGAAGGAAGGAGGGAGAGAGGAGGGAGCGAGGGAGCGAGGGAGGGAAGAAGAAATTAGAATAAACATATGGACCTTCAGTTAATACTAACAGATCAATACTTATTCACTAATGCTGACATGAACTACGGACTGTAAGATGTCAACAGCCGGGGAAGTGGCTGTGGAGAATATAGAACTCTTTATACCATCTCTGTATTGTAATCCCATGAATCCAATTTTTTTCTAAAATAAAAGAGTATTATTTTTTTTTAAGAATCAAATAAATGACTCTGTTTCACCCCTTCCCACCTTCCAATGCAAAGCCCTCAGCTTATGTTAGAGGATAATACAGCCAGACCTCACCCTTGCAATGAGAATTGGCTCTGCTGTGGCCTGCTGAAGTGCCCAGCTCTGAATCACTGGACCCCTCTAGGTATCTGTTACCTGTATATTAACGAAGAAGAGGTGGTACCAACAGCATCTATGTCATGGAACTATGAAGAAAACGGATGGGGCTGGAGTGGTGACTCAGCGGTTAAGAGCACTGGCTGCTCTGGCAGAGGACCCAGGGTCAATTCCCAGCACCCACATGGCAGCTAACAACCTTCTGTAATTCCAGTTCCAGGGGATCCGACACCCTCCTCTGACCTCCATGGGCATTGCACAACACAGATGCACTTACCTGCATGCAGGAAATACACTCATACACATAAAATAAAAATAATAAGTAAAATATCTTTTTTTTGTTTTGTTTTTGTTTTTTTGGTCTTTCTGAGACAGGGTCTCCCTGTAGCCCAGATGGTCTGGAACTCGTTATGTAGACCAGGCTGGCCTTGAACTCACAGAGATCCACTTGCCTCTGCCTCCCAAGTGCTGGGATTAAAGGTGTGTACCACCACACCTGGCTGTAAAATATCTTTTTAAAAAGAAAAAAAGCACGAGGTTCATAATAGAGGTATGGTACAGTGTATAAGTCAGAAAATATTAGCTGTAACCTAATCAGGAAGTAAAGCTAGGAAGGAAAGCTGCTTTTCTGGGAATTGCTCTGTAGCTGAGGCCCTGTCAAGCCTACACCAGGCCTGAAGGGCCGGGACCACCCCTCCTGCAGAATATGAACAGGAGGCCAGGGAGAGGGAAGGAGAGAGGGGGTGTCTAGAAGAGTCCTGGCAGCACTCAGGAGCTTCCTTGGAATGCTGCAGGAAGTACAGGGTGTTGCTTTGTTACTTCAAAGGCATCCTGGTCTCTGTGTTCATGACCAGGGCATGCTGGGAGTACAATGCCCGGAAGGCTGCTCATGGCCCAGCAAAACAGATGAGTCTACTGCCTCCCCTCACAACCCAAGAGAGCTGGTCACCAAACCTTGCTAAAAGCACACCACCTCTGCCAGGAACTCTAGACGCACCACCCCTCAATTAAAGTACAGGGAAATCTGAGTCTCCAGCGCCCCCAGCAGCTGGGCCACTGCAAGTAAAGCCATCTCAAATGGCCAGGTCAAAAGACCTTGGGGCAGCCTGTTTCCTCTGAGCTGGCCCCTCAACATTGATGGAGTTCCTTCAGTGAGCAGGTCTAGGAAGGGCAGCCTGAAGGGCTGGCTGAGACCGGTGACGGGCCTCAACTAGATTGACATCTAGTTGAACCTGACTGAATCAAGACGGTTCAAGGTTGACCTTGAACCAGTCACTTAACTTGTCCTCTGTCACTGGGAGAAATAGCCTCTGTCTGAAATCCTTACAGTGAAAACATGAGAGTGAACTGCATGGACAGAGATGAGTGGTAAGCCCCAAATACACCACAGCCCGATTATTAACCCAGCACCTCCAAACAGGATTTGTGAGGTGGCCTTGCAACTTTGAATCTTTCCACGTGAGGCAGCAAATGCTCTTGTAAAGTTCTTCAAATTACTTATATATGGAACCTATTGGTACTTGTGAGAATTGGTCTTGTATGAATATCAGGAAGCTGAGGCATGAGACTCAAGAGACCTGAGTGATTTTTCCAAAGTCATCTGGGTAATTAGCAGTAAAACTCACCCTTGGAACAGATACCCCTCCATCTCAAAGGGGTGGTGCTTAAGTGCTGGATTCAGCACAAGACTAAAGCACTAATACCTGAGCCTGCTCTTGACCTCTGACCCCGTTTTCCTCAAGGTGGTATACAAAGAATGACTATGAAAAGCACTGAATGTGGTTCAAGCTATATCCTGTGTGTTTAGTGAGCACCTGACCTGGATGAGGCAATTTAGCTGTCTCTGTGGTATTCACAAACGAATCCACAAAAATCCACAGCCCCTGCCCTCAAGAGCACATAGTACAATAACCATGGATAAAGCTTGAAGGTGATAGCTCCTGTTTTCCTCTCCTCGCTTTTTCTTCAATACAGCAGGCGGTGTTACCAGCACCCTTTTATAAATGAAGCATCTGAGGAGAAAGAAACTAGCCCACTTGTGAGAACTGTGAGAGTCTGACTTAATTCTGTTTTCAATCTCCATCTTGAGTACTATTCCTTAAAAAAAAAAAAAATAGGGGCTGGAGAGATGGCTCAGCAGTTAAGAGTTAAGACTGCTCTTACAGAGGACCCTTTCCATTCCCGGCACCCACATGGCGGCTATGAACCATCTTTAACTCCAGTTCCAGGGGAATCGGAAGCCCTCTTCTGGCCTCCGTGGCATTACACGACACAGGTGCACTCTCATACATGCAGGCGATACACTCAGACACTTATAAAAATAATAAATAAAATATTTTTTAAATAAAGTAGAATAAAAATTTAATGACAATTACTGTTTGCTAGCCAGATCTGGAGGAGCACATCTCTATCGTCAGAGATCAATGCAGGAGGATTGGGAGCTTGAGGCTTCCTGAGAAACTTGGTGAGACTCTGTCTCAACAAACAAACAAACAGAAAGACTCTTACATGCAAGTGGCCAGAAACAGAAACCAAATATTAGGTCACATACGTAAGTGAGTAGAAGCAGGGAAAGTCTCTCCTTCCCGTGCAGCCTGCCCCATGCATGCCTCACAAAGATATGACTCGTCAATTTCCTCAGCTCAGCTGTGATCTCCCTGACTTGGACGTTCAAGACCAGCAGAGAACCCCTGCCTGTCTCAGAACTTGCTCTCAAGTTTCCTCTGCTACAGTTGACGCACAAGCCCCACCCTGAACTCATGACTCTGAACTCATGACCCTGAAGACTATGACTCTGGCCAGTTGGATACAACTCACAGAACTATCTCATCCCACCACGAGGCCCAGCATGTGCCCAGGTCAGTTCTTAAAGGAAATTTGGGGTGTGAAGAGATGGCTCGGTGGTTAAGACTCAGTGGTTAAGAGCACTGGCTGCTCCTGCAGAGGAACCGAGTTTGAGTCTCAACACCCACATGGCAGCTAACAATTATTTGTAACTCCAGTTCCAGGAGAGCCAACACCCTCTTCTGGCCTCCAAGGGCTTGGCACAATATAGGTATACTTACATACATGCAGGCAAAAAACTCACACACATAAAAAATAAATAAAATAGCCAGGCATGGTGGTGCATGCCTTTAATCCCAGCACTCAGGAGGCAGAGGCAGGCAGATTTTTGTGAGTTCAAGGCCAGCCTAGTCTACTGGTCTACATAGTGAGTTCCAGCCAGCTGGGGCTACTTGGAGACCCTCTCTCAAAAAATACTAAAAAAAAAAAAAACAAAAACCATTTAATTTAATTTAAGGAAATTGGAGATGTTATTTTGCCAAAGGGTGAATGGATGCTAGATGACCCCACATACAGATGTCCATTGCAATCCTGCATATTAATAGATTAATTAAGATTAACAGATTAATTCTTTTTCATTCACTGGTTAATTTGCCT
Organism: Nannospalax galili; assembly: GCF_000622305.1. Lineage (NCBI taxonomy): Eukaryota > Metazoa > Chordata > Mammalia > Rodentia > Spalacidae > Nannospalax > Nannospalax galili. Next base: position 2,744,620 of record NW_008360324.1, on the reverse strand, counting down.
ACAAAATGAATAAAATTAACTGAGCTAGCTGAAAGAAATCATAATATGGTAGGTTAAAATGAATCTGCCTCTGGGGCTGGAGAGATGGCTCAACAGTTAAGAGTACTGGCTGCTCTTGCAGGGACTCGGGTTCAGTTCCCAACACCCACATGGCAGCTAACAACTGTCTGTAACTCCAGTTCCATGGGAGCCGACGCCCCTTCTGGCCTCACTGGGCATTGCATGCATGGTACACTTGCATACATGCAGGCAAAACACTCATATACATCAAATAAAAAGAATTTTTTTTATTTTAATGAGGACTGGAGAGATGGCTCAGTGGTTAAGAGCACAGGCTGCTCTTGCAGAGGATCCAGATTCAGTTCCCAGCACCCCTGTGGTGGCTAACAATGGTCCATAACTCCAGTTCCAGGGGATCCAGTGCCTTCTTCTGACCTCCTCCAGCATTGCACGACACAGGTGCATCCTCCTAAATGCAGGCATTGCGCTCATACACATAAAAATAATAAAGTACTTTTTAATTTTTTTTTTTGAAACAGGGTCTCCATGTAGCCCCAGCTGGCCTGACCAGGCTGGCCTTGAACTCACAGAGATCTGCCTGCCTCTGCCTCCCGAGTGCTGGGACTACAGGCATGTACCACCACACCTAGCAGTACTTTTTTAATTTTAATGAATCTGCCTCAATTGGATTCAATGGCTTTGTCTTAGATTCCCTGAACCTGCTTTCATTGTTTGTACATTTGTAACTGTTGTATTTTCATCACCCTAAACTAAACCAGAACCTCAGTGCCAGCTGAGGTTGGATAGTCATATGGGGAAAAAGCAAAACTGGAGTCATTCCCACACCACACACCAGAATGAATTCTAAATGGATTATGAATTTACTTGTTCAAAAATGAAATGATACAAGTAAGTACTCAAAGAAAACATGGGCAAATCCTTCTATAACCTGGGAGTAAGAAAAAGGTAGATGTACTTAACTGCAACATAGACATTACATATATTTGTATATATGTATACATATATATGCATTTCAGTATACAAAGCAGGAAAAGGAAATGGGGGAAATAGTTGCAGTGCCTAATATTGAAGGATTTCTAAGAGTAGAGGGAAAACAACAACAACCCTATTTTTAAAGAGGGAAGTTGACAAAATGAACAACCTATAAGGAAAAATGCAAACTGTTCTCAATTTTGTAAAATAAATGCAATGCTGAACTTGACTCTTACTAGGAGATATACAAACTGATATCCCTGCTACTGTCTGCTGTGTTGTCCGCACCCCTAGTCATTGACCTCTGGCATTCACACACACATATGCACATGTGGGAACACCTCCCCCATGTGCGTGCGCGCGCGCGCGCACACACACACACACACACACACACACACACACACAATGACTCTCCATGATAAGGGGGTGTTATGTATAACCAAACGGTATACTGGGTTGTAACCTTAAGCTATTTGAAGTTTCCCCTTGTTTTACTTACAGGGTAGATATCGTGAAATGCAACTCTGTAATGTTTACTATCAATCATGTTTTATTGTTCTATGATTTTTGTTGTTGTTCTTTTTGAGACAGGGTCTCCTTATAGCCCCAGCTGGCCTGGAACTCACTATGTAGACCAGGCTGGCCATGAACTCACAGAGATCTGCTTGCCTCTGCCTCCCTAGTGATGGGACTACAGGTGTGTGCCACCACGCCCAGAGCTCTATGATGTTTTTACTACCCTGAAAGGTTTTATTACTCCATAATATCTTGAAGCTCTGTGATGCTTTCTACTTACCATGTATAACTAACAATAAAGATGTAAAACTAGAAAATGAAAAGTTCACCAAATGGTCTAATAAGGCACCTGGTCCAATTATTCTGACAAAAGTTGACCAACTTTTAGCCCAATTAACCTAGCCTAATGATTTTTATTAAAGCTATGGTATGTGCAAAATGATGGGTATAGGAAGTTGGGGAGATGACTCAGTGGCTAACATCACTTTCTAAGCAAGCATGAGGACCTGATCTCAAATGTCCAGCACCCATATTTTTAAAAATAGCCAGGCGTAGCCAGGTATGGTAGTTCACAACTCTAATCCCAGCACTCAGGAGGCAGAGCCTGGTGGATCTCTGAGGGATCAAGGCCACCCTGGTTCACATTGTGACTCCCAGGTGGACTGGGACTAGAGAGACCCTGTCAAAAAATAATTTTAAAAAAAGACAGAAATGACATATGTAATTTTTATTAATAAATTTTGTTTTTTGAAAATTTCACACATGTACATAATGTGTTCTGGTTATTCATGCCTCCCCTGTTATTTCTTTCCCACCCCTGGACCTCCCTTCTTTCTGAAAACTCTCCCCTATTCATGACTTTCTGTTTTATTTTATGTCCCACAGAGTTTAACTGGGACCATCTGTGGACCATGGGTTTGGAATTATTAGAGCTGCTGTGCTCACCAGTGGGTGTGCACACATTTCTTCCATTCCTGGCCTTTCCACAACTTTTATTATGGAAGGATGTTGCATTTGGTGGAAGGACTTTCTGCATCTATTGAGATACTCATATGATTTCTATCTTTGAGTTCATTTAAGTGATAATGTGTATTGATTTATATATGTTGAACCATCCCTCCATCCCTGGAATGAAGCCAACTTGACCATGACTTGAAGGATCTTTTTGATGTGATTTGTAATTTGGTTTGCAAGTATTCTGTTGAGAATTTTTACATCCATATTCATCAGGGAGCTCAGTCTGTAATTTTCTTTTTTTCTTTTTCTTTTTTCTTTCTTTCTTTTTTATTATTGTTGTTGTATGATGCCAGTTTCATAAAAAGAGTTTAGCAGCACTCCTTCTATATTTTGAAGAATAATTTGAATGGAAATTGGGATAAGAAAGCCGGACGTGGTGGCACATGACTTTAATCCCAACACACGGGAGGCAGAGGCAGGCGGATCTCTGTGAGTTCAAGGCCAGCTTGGCCTACATAGTGAGTTCCAGGGCATCTGGGGCTCCAGAGAGACCCTGTCTCAAAAAAACCGAAAAAAAAAAAAAAAAAAAGAAATTGGGATAAGCTTATTGAAGGTCTGGTAGAACTCCGTGGTGAATCCATCTGGTCTTTGTTTTTTGGGCATTTTTGGTTTTTGGTTTTTGGTTTTTTGTCTTTTCAAGACAGGGTCTCCCTGTAGCCCCAGCTGTCCTGGAACTCACTATGTAGACCAGGCTGGCCTCAGACTCACAAAGATCTGCCTGCCTCTGCCTCACAAGTGCTGGGATTAAAGGTGTGCGCCACCACGCCCGGCTGGTCTTGGACTTTTTAATTACTGCTTCAGTTTCATTGTTGGCTCTAAGTCTATTTAAATTTTTTTGTTGTTGTTGGCTTAATTTCGGTAGGTCATATGCATCTAGAAATTCACCCATTTCTCTTTTTTTTTAGCCCATTTCTTTTAGATTTTCTAATTTTAAGGGAATATAGGTTTTTAAGGTACAGCCTTAGGGTTTTCTGAATTTCGTTGGAATTTAATGTTATCTCTCCCTTTTCATCTCTAATTTTATTAATTTGGGCATTCGCTCATTTTGTTGTTTTTGTTTGGCTTTGTTTTGTAGGGTTTGAAGGGATTAATTTGGCTAAGGGTTTGTCAATCTTATCTTTTCAAAGAACTAGCTCTTAAATTTGTTGATTCTATGTGTTAGGGCTATTTTTTTATTTCTGTTTTATTAATTTCTTCCCTGGTCTTAATTACTTCTTTCCATTCACTTTAGGTTTGATTTACTCTTGCTCTTCCAAGGCCTTGAAGTACATTCTTGAACTTAAAGAATTAAGTTTATTTCTTTAAGACCTTTCAATTTTTTGTTTGTTTTTGGTTTGTTTTGAGACAGGTCTTACTATGTAGCCCTCACTGGTCTGAAACTTTCTATATAGACCAGGCTGGCCTTGAACTCACAGAGATCCGCCTGTCTCTGCCTCCCAAGTACTGAGATTAAAAGTGTGTGTCACCATGGCCAGTCCTTCAATTTTTTTAATGTGTGCACATAGCACTACAAACTTTCCTTTTAAGACAGCCTTCATTGTGTCCCATAGACTTTGATAGATTGTGTTTTCATTTTCATTCAATTGTAGGAAATTTTTTTATTTCCTTCTTAATTTCTTCAGTGACTCATACAACCGTCAATGTTATGTCATCTGACCTCCCTGAGTCTGTGTACTTTCTGTAGTTTCTATTAATGTTGATATCTAGCTTGATTCCATTGTCAGATAGAATACAAGGTGATATTTCAATTTTCCTATATTTGTTAAGGCTTGCTTTGTGTCCTAAAATCTGCTCTACTTTGGAGAATGTTCCATGTACTTCTCCAAAGAATGTGCATACTTTAGTGTTTGGGTGGAATGTTTTGTAGACATCTGTTAGGTCCAATTGATTTGTGGCATCTTTGGCTCCAATATTTCTCTGTAAATGATTGTTATTAGTCACTTTTCTGTTGCTGTGATAGAAACACTGACCAAAGCAATTTATAAAAGGAAGAATTTATCTGAGCTTACGGTTCCAGGGGCACTACAATCTTGGTGGGGAGGAATGGCAGCAGAGGTGGCTGGAGAGGAGGAGCAGAAGCTAAGCTCTCACATCATCACACAGGCATAGGAAGCAAGAGAGTGACTGGAGATCTGGCAAGGCTTAAGAACTCTCTAAGCCCACCCCCAGTGACATGCTTCCTCCAGGATAGCCACACCTTCTATAACCTCCCAAAACAGGGCCATCATCTGGGGACAAAATGTCAAAATACTTGGAGCCTATGGGGGACATTTTCATTCAAACCATCACAATGACCAATAAAGGATGATGAGTCTCATGGTCCAGTGTTTTTGAGTGTATGCTTTTCCCTCGGCTGGCTGGCCCACCCCCATTCTTGGGAGTGTTTTCTCTTTCTCAATCAACTGTTTCAATCTCTATTTCTAACCATGAGTCCTTAGTCCAAATCTTTGCCCTGGACCCTTATAAAGATCTGGAAACTTCATCTGGTGCCTTGGGACTCAGATCCACACCTGTGACACTAGGTTCAATCCCCAGTACCAAAAATGAAAACAAAGGAGGGTTTATTTTAGCTTATGGTGTCTGAGGTTTCAGCCCATAGGAAATTCATTCTGTTCATTCCAGAACTGTACTCTGTGAGGCAGATCATTATGTCAGTGAAGGCATAATGGATCAAAGCTGCTCACTTCATGGTGGCCAGGAAGCAAAGAGGAAAGGACTGGGGACAAGATATATCCTACAAAAACACGCCCCCCAGTAACCTACTTCCTCTAGCGAGGCCCTACTTCCTAATCGTCCTTTCAGCTATGAGTTCATCAATTAATCAATTGACTTATGAAGTTAGAACCCTCATGATTCAATCATCTCTCAAAAACCCATCAGCTGGCAATCAAGCTTTTAATACTTAAGCCTTCAGGGAACAATTTTAGATTCAGCCTAATGGATGTGTAGCATGAAGGGGCTGGTGATGTGTAGCTGTTTTCTTCTAATTGAAATATTTCCTTCTGGAGTCAAAGACTTAGGAAACAAGACCCCTCCCCAAGGTTAACAAGCAGTAAACAGTTGCTGGGAGGAGGAGATTTTTCTAGTGGCCTCCAAGAGCTTCAGGGATGTAGCTTTCATGAGTTGTCACCCATCCTGCCATGGGATTTTCAGTGACCTAGCAGCCCAGGTTACCCCTGCTTCTTGTAAGTAATGCCAATTAACTCATTGGTTCACCAAGCCAGACTTCAATGGAATGGTTTCTTCAATCATCATTGGTGCCATATCTGAGGTATACAGACATTTGTTCAAATCCCCCCAGGAAAAGTCGCACAACAGCTGGGGAGGAGGCCAGTTGACTCATTCTCCTGTGCCCCTTGGCACACATCCAAGTTGCACTCTCCCTGTGATTAGACCTTATTAGTTGCCTATTCCCATCCTCACCTTCCACCTCAGGCTCCAGCCCCAGCCATCCCAGTCCTACACAGGCCTCTTTCAACTTCCTATCTTGCCTGGAACTATTCCTTTGCTTCTATTATGCTTTTCGCATTAGCCACCCTTCCCCCAACCTCTGCCAAATCCCTCATCTTTCAGGACTTTTGTTCACTGGCACCTTCTTCATGCAACCTTCACCAAGTCTGATTGTCAGAACATCTCTGCTCCCACAGCTGCCTCTAGAAGTCTCATGAGAGCAGCCATGGCCTTGTTCTGGAACTAGTGGCTCCTGTCTCTCTGTCCAGACTGTGAGGTGTCTAGGGAATGAGTCTACCATGGGCCTCAGTATCTACTCTGCCTTTCCTCTCCTCATCCACTTCTGAGTTCTACATCAGATGACATGGAAGTTTTTCTCCCTTAATTTCCTATTATGGACAGGGCCAGGTTTGTGTTCAGCTTTACCTCCACCCTCTCAGCCCCTGTTCTGACTGTAAGGCAGCCCCAGCCAGACTTTCTGCAGCAATTGGACTCTAGAGAGACCACAGGGCTCTTCACATCAGGAGGGACCAAAGACCCTTCTTATTCTACATGCAGACATTCTGCCACATCAACTGTAATGGGGCTCAAGAGAAAGCAGCTCATCCCCGCCCTTCCTACCACATGTATCAAATGCCCCCAAAGTGCCCAGGCCTGACACAGAAGTGAATGAGCTCCAGAGGTCTCTGGCTTCCTGTTTGACCAAGTCATCTTCAACGTCACAGGAAAATGAGAAAGTAAAGGAGGCAAGGGGCCAGGAAACAAATGCAAGGATGGACACCAGCTGCAGAGAGAGCCACCAGGAGCCAGCTCCTCCTCGCTGCTCCAGAAACCAGGGGCTGGAGAGGATTGCCAGCCAGACACAGAGAGGCATTGTGTTCTTCTGGGGTTACTGTAACAAGACACACAGGCAGGTTGGTTTAAAGAACACTGCATTGTCTTGGGGCACTGGCGGCCAGAGTAGAGATCAAGGTGTGGGCAAGGTGATGCGGGCAGGTGTGGGAGCCTGCAAGCGATCCTGCAAAAATGGTGCTGAGAGGAGGCAAGCAGGGTGAGGCTTGGTGTGTTTTGAAAACCTCCTGATTGCCTGAAGGACTCTTCCCAATCTCTGGGGACGCATGATCAGCACGTGATCATTGTTGATGCCTATGGGACTCTGCCCATGTGGCAGGTTGACTTTTAAGCCAATTGGATACATTTGGGAGGGGACTTTCGGGGGGGGCATTTCCAGACTGCGGTTTTTGCCTATATAAGCTCTGTGACACCTGCAATAAACAAGTTCCTGCTTGACAAGACTCCCTGTCGCGCCTGATTGTCCTTGGCGAGGAGGGCTGGCAAATCAGGCAGACAGCACGCTCACCTTTCTCTGACCCCCATCACAGCAGGTCCCTCCGGGGCGGGACCTTGGGGTGGACCCCCCGCAACTGGCACCTAACGTGGGGCATGAAGAGAGGGCCTAGATCCGTCAGGGCCAAGCGAGCTTCGAGGTGAATGAGACCCGAAAAGATGGGTGATGCAATCTGCAAAGTTGAGGACCTGGCGCTTAAAGCGCTGAGATACATGCTAAAAAGCAGGGGATTGGAGATCATGGACCAGAATTCCCTTAAGGTCTGGGATACTGTGATACATTTGGCCCCCTGGATCACTTCCACGAATTTCTTTGACTAGGAGACTTGGTCTCAGGTGGAGCCGCTAGCACGCCAGAGAGAGATTCAGTCCGGGATTGACCCACTGCTTGGTTTTACCCCATGATGTCAGCCCTCAAGGTGTGTTTCAGACCAGAGAATTCTGAGCCCACAGCACCAGCAACTGATCCACCTGATCTATCTGGCGCTTTTGCTGACTGGGGGAAGTTTGAGGATGAAAGAAAGGAGGCAATGGTTAAGTGGTGTGCCCTCTATAGGGAGGAGTGCCGCCTACAGGCAGAGAGAAATCAGGCCACCAACCCTCCCATCCCCATAACGTTTGGGATGCTGTCTGGTACTGCTGACCAATATTCCACTGGTACCCAACAGGCGGCCATTCCCACCCCTTACACTGATCAGGTCCATGTCCTTGGACTAGCCGCCTGGAAGAAGCTGAGTGAGGGGCCCTCAGAGGTACCAATCTCTGGTATTAATCAAAAGCCTGGCGAGGACCTGCCAACATTTATAGATAGGGTGGAGAAAAGACTCAGGCATAAGCTTCCCCCTGGGCCACTGAGGGAACAGTTCGCTAAACTCCTGGTATGGGAGGGCATGACGGGAGATTACAAATTGGCCTGTGCTGGTCTCAAAGAGAGATCCATCAGTGAATGGATAATTGCCTCTAGGGACGTGGGGATGCAAGCCCATCAGACACAGACTATGACTTCTGCTTTGCAGGCACAAACTGAAGCACTGACCACAGCATTGACCCAGGCCTTCATGGGCCTGAGCGGGGGTGGAGGGAGGTATGGTGGACCCCCCACAAGGGGTACAGGACAATGTTTTGGGTGTGGAAAGACCAGATATTTCAAAAGGGAATGCTCAAAAAAGGAAGGCAAGGCTAGGGCCCGCAATGGGGGGCCAGGGGGAGGAAGAGCCCCAACCACCCCCTGTCCATGGTGCCACAAAGGTTATCATTGGCAGAAGGAGTATAGGTCCAAATTTGACGTAGAGGGGAAGACTTTAAACTAGATGTGGGGCATCCTCCATGCCCATTATACCAAGGAGGTGAGAAAAGGAGCCCGGTGTTGGGATCTAATCAGGCTCATGCCTCAGCATCGGCCGGGGCCCCTAAGCCCAGAGCCAATTGGACTGTCCCAATAGTTTCAGGGCTAAGGCTGAAGATAGATATCACTATACAAAGGAAGAGATTCCACTGTCTCTTAGATACGGGAGCAGATAGGATGGTGCTGAGAAGGGAGGACATCCCCTCAGATTGGAGCCTAGTCCCAGGACCCCAGATATTGGGGGCAGGGGGAAATGTTGGGTCTGAGGAAACTAGGGATTGGCTCAGCTGGCAGGATGAGGATGGGCCTGGGGGAAGGTGCACCCCTTGGTGGCCTCTGGGCTGTCTGCCAATCTTCTTGGACAAGACGTTCTGGGGGAAGCCCAGGTGTTTATCACCACTGCCATGATGACCTTTGGGAAGGCGATGAGCATGCTCGAGCATTTGGAGGGACCCCCAGAATGCCACAGGTGCACCCCCAATCCTAAGGGCCACTGCCCCCAGAGTGCCGTCCATCCAATGGACACCTGGTGTGGGTGGTGCAGTGGCCACTGCCCAAATTTAAGTTACAGGCCTTGAGAAAAATTGTCCAGGAACAGGTGGAGCAAGGCCGTCTTAGTCCCTCTATGAGTCCCTGGAATTCTCCAGTTTTTGTCATCAAAAAATCTTCGGGCGCATGGAGAATGTTGCAAGCAAGATCAATGCCCGGATGGTTCCAGTTGGGACCCTCTTAAGGGGGTTGCCCTGGATCCCTGCTATCCCCGCTGACTTGCATCTTATGGTTATAGACATCAAAGATTGCTTTTTTTCCATTCCATTGCACTCCTCAGACTGTGAAAAATTTGCCTTTTATATGAGTGGACCGTCCTTCCCCAGGGCATGGCCAATAGCCCAGCGTTTTGTCAGGGCTATGTATGGGCTCTTTGGGACCCCATACGCCAGTTACCACTCGGGGCTCCTGACACCCAACAGTTGGGAGGCCTGTACAAGGCCATCCTGCTGTGCCTCCAAGAGGGGGGATTACATATATCTGATGAGAAGGTACAGACTGTATATCCTTTTAAAGTATTGGGAACCAGGCTATTCCTGGATGGGGTTAGCCCTCTAAAGCCACAGTTGGATATAAAGTCTGACCTAACACTAACCAGGTTACAAAAATTATACCTACATGACTTTACTCACATCAATTGGCAAGGGCTTTATAATAGGTTCCCTCAAATTCCTATTAAGGACTTAAAGAGAATTGTGCGCACCTGCAAGTCATGCCAACCCTATTTGCAGGTGCCACCCCTGCAACGAGTAGGGGTTAATCCTAGAGGACTTAAACCCAATGTCTTGTGGCAAACAGATGTCACACATTACTCACCATTTGGGAAGTTAAAATGTTTTTGTGTCAACAGGTTAAAACTGATAATGGACCCTGCTTTGTTAGCAAGAGCTTTCAGGGCTTCTAACACGGGGATCCCCTATAATACAATGGGGAATCCAACATCAATCATCAATATCTAAAAACACAATTACAAAAACAAAAAGGGGGAATAAGCCCCCACCAACAATTAGGCCTTGTAATTTAAAAAAAAAAAATCAGTTGGAATTACGATTCCAAAAACATTGGGGCCGCCAGGAACAGAGGCCAGGGGTACGAGTAAAATGGAATGATCCCTTAATGGGACAGTGGAGAGGGCCAGATCCTCTGTTAACTGTGGGGCCAGGGTTTTGGTGTGTGTTCCCCATAGGGGATCCAAGACCCATATGGGTACCCGCTAGAGACCTTAAATTCTATAATCAAAGGGAAGATGACCCTGACCAATCAGAACCAATAGAAAATGATGACTAAATGATAAGTTCAATAGGCCACTAATCGGCATAATGGTCCATGGACAGAGGTTCATGAGACAAAATTCCTCTTTTATTTACAGGGCTGCGATGAATAGGCCTTGGTGGAGATTGTTGGCAGTTTTTATGGCCATGGGAATTATAGCTGGAGCTCTGTTCATCATCATCATGGTCATCTGGGATTTGTATATAAGGATAGCATACACCAACAGCACCAATTAAGGGTTTCAATTCCTCTCATAGATCCAAAATGTCAAGAGAATGGAGGCTAGTAATGGTGTTGACATGGACCCTCATGACCCGAGGGACAGTACATGAACCAAAACAACTGACATGGATGGTCACGTCAGGGCATGGGGACACCATGTTCCAAATAACCAGAGGCGGCTCTATGGACATGGTGGCCCAACCTCTACATGGATATCTATGACCTTGCAGCAGGAACATGGGATATCCCCAAATACACCCCTGGGAACCCTGAGCCTGAATGCAAAGAGAGTGTGACAAAAAACGATGCCCTTCTATGGGGCTGGGGGGCTGGGGTTATGGGTGTAGCCATCCTGTCCTGAGATCAAAGATCAGAAAACTACCCTTTTACATATGTCCTGGGACTGGGAAGATACGCGCAAAGGCCCATCAATGTGGGGTAGGAGGTGACTTCTACTGTGCAGCCTGGGGATGTGAGATGACAGGGAATTGCCCCTGGATGAGTGGCAGGTTGCCTGACCTTATATATGTCATTCCAAATCATACCGGGTCAGGCCTGACGGGCATAGGCAGGTGCTCCAACGTGGCCACAGGGTTCAGCAGCATGCCCACAGGAGATTGGACAGGGCTGGGAGGTCCATGTGAAGAGTTTCACTGTAATCCATTAAAAATCGGATTTACAGACTTGGGGAAAAAGAATAAAGGATGGCTACAGGGTAAAATTTTGGGGCTCCATTTACATATAGACAGATACAATCAGGGAGTCACCTTCAACATTAGGCTAAAGGTATCAGAGCCAACAAGGGTTGTTGGGCTGAATAGAGCCCTAGCCCCAGGAGCCCCCAGGACATACCCGACCATTTCACATAATGCTACTGACCCAAGAGATGGGGACACTGGAAATACCACACACCAAAGATCGCACCCCATTGGGAATGAGGAAAACCCCCTTCTTCAAAAGCATCCACCTGCTGGCTCTGTTATGACACAGACCCCCCCCCCCCGCCTTTTACGAGAGGATTGCAACAACAGGACTATGATGTCTGGGAGAACTCCCAGAAATGTAGATGGCAGTCCAAGGCTTCCCTGACCTTGCAACAGGTCACAGGCAGGGGCCTATGTATAGATAACCTGCCACAGGCCCTCCAAGACCTCTGTAATCATACTGAGGCTCCCAGTAATACCACTGGGTTCCTCGTACCAGGGAATGATACTTGGTGGGCTTGCAGTATGGGCCTGACTCCATGTGTCAATTTACAAGTCCTTAACCTCAGTAAGGACTACTGTGTCATGGTCCACCTGGTTCCTCGACTCATTTATCACTCAGATGAGGATCTTCTCAATTCCCTTGAGGGGATACTCTCATGGGTCAGGTACTCATGCTCAGCCTTATCCTGGGGGCTGGGCTTCTTGGGGCAGGAACCGGGATTACCTCCTTAACCTAGCAGGGACAGCAATATTCTAACCTTAGGGCCGCTACTGATGTTGACATTGAGAGACTGGAAAACTCAATTTCCCACATGCAGGAGTCCCTCTCCTCCCTAGCTGAAATAGTTTTTCAAAACCGCAGGGGACTGGACCTGATTTACCTCCAGCAAGGAGGGTTATGTGTTGCCCTAGGGGAGGAGTGTTGCTTTTATATAGGCCATTCTGGAGAAGTAAAGGACTCGATGGCCAAAGTGCGGGAAGGGCTAGCAAAGAGGAAAAAGGCCAGGGAAAACAAACAGGGTTGGTTCAAATCCTGGTTCAGTTCTTCCCCCTGGCTAACTACCCTAGTTTCCACCATATTGGGCCCCGTACTTGTGGTCATTCTCCTGCTATCCTTTGGGCCATGCATCTTGAACCGCACAGTAAGGTTCATCGAAAATCAAATAAATGGTGTACAAGTGTTTACCCTCAGGCTCCAATACCAACCTGTGCCCCACAACCCTTGAGCTGGTTATGAGGGAGATCATTATGATTGTCTTGACTTGCTAATTAATGCTTGTCCGTGAGTGTTTTGCCAGGTTACAATGGCAGAAGAACCCATGAGACCGCTATGACCTCCCCTCCTCTCTATTATAACCACCCCCCCAGAAACAAGATCCCCTCTGGTTGTCCATGTGCAGCTAATTTAAATGGGCCAAGACTAGAATCGTTATGGGCTGGCATTATCCATACGGTTGCCCTTAATCATTACGCATTTTTAGCCAAGGATGGGTAAGATGTCCTATGACAAGCACTCTTAAGGCAGGACATGCACATGGCCAGGTGTGTGGTCCAATGATGGGCAAGGCTTGGTCAGGGGTGACACAACCTAAGACAGGCAAAATGCACAAGATTAGAGGAAGGAGATAGCCATCTCTCCTCAGGGAGCTGTCTATGAGATGGGTAACCCATAAAATAAAGTCGGTCTGGCCTTATAAGATAAAAATAAAAAGGGGGAGATGTGGGAGCCTGTGAGCGACACTGCAAAGATGGCACTGAGAGGAGGTGAGCAGGGCGAGGCTTGGAGTGTTTTGAAAACCTCCCGATTGGCTGAAGGACATGTCCCCGTCTCTGGGGACACATGATCAGCACGTGATCATCATTGATGCCTATGGGACTCTGCCCATGTGGCGGGTTGAACTTTAAGCCAATTGGATACATTTGGGAGGGGACTTTCCGGGGGGGATTTCCAGACTGTGGTTTTTGCCTATATATAGCTCTGTGACACCTGCAATAAACAAGTTCCTGCTTGACAAGACTCCCTGTCACGTCTGATTGTCCTCGGCAAGGAGGGCTGGCAAAACAGGCGGACAGCGTGCTCACCTTCCCCTGACCCCCACTGCAGCAGGTCCCTCCGGGGCGGGTCCTTGGGGCAGACCCCCGCAGGCAGGTAGGTATAGACAGGGTGGTGTGGGCAGGGTTGGGCCCTTCTGTGGGCTGCGAGGGTGACAGGCTGGGTTCTTCCTGATTGCTGGTACTATGCCAGCTTAGTTGTCTTGTCAGTGGATATTCCCCAAGTTTGTACATCACCTCCCTTCTGTGTTGCCTCTTTATTTTCATATAGAGTGTGTTTATGAGCATTTTAATATATATATGTAGAAGAACAGGGGTAATCCCAAGCACTGCAGGGGCTGAGGCAGGAAGCTCATGTGTTCAAGGCCAACCAGGACTACGTTTTTGAGACTGTCTCAAAAGACAAACTAAAATAAGATAGAAAAGAGAAAGCTAGCTGATCACCAGCATTCATCCCACTGATGAATGTGACCAGCCACCTCAGGCTCTTGCCACCATGACTTCGCTGCCATGAAGGACTATATCCAAAATAAAGCCTTTCTTCCTTAAAAAAAAAAAAGCCAAATAAAGCCTTTCTTCCTTAAAAAAATTTAAAAAGTAAATAAAGTAAAATATAAAAGTAACAAAAAAGATCTTTTTGTACCATGTGAATCATGAGTGAGTTTGTTTCTTTACTTGTTTGTGTTGAGACAAAGTCTCACTATGTAGCCTTGGCTAGCCTGGAACTCACTATGTAAACCAGGCTGGCCTGAAACTCAAAGAGATCTACCTACCTCTGCCTTCTGAGTCCTGGGACTAAAGGCATGCATCACCATGCCTGGCAACCATTTTTTAATGTATAATTTTTATTGAATTTTTGTGCCTTTCATACAGTACATCTTAATTGTATTTAGACCCCCTCCCCCACCCACCGTCCATAGCTCCCCCTACCAGATTTCATGCATTCTGTCATGTATGTTAAGGCTTATTAAATCTTGGTGCAAGTTCATCCACTGGGGTTTAGTCAGCCTACCTAGAATCACTCCCTTAAAAAAGATGAACTCTCCTTCACCCAGCAGTGATTAGTTGTCAATAGTTCCTCAACTAAGTTTGGGGCCTGCTGCTCATTTCCCAGTTCTATGCTGGTTTTTGTCTGAGTGAATCTGCATGTGTCTTGTGTATGTTGTCACCATGACTACAAGTTCATATGAGCAAGTTCCCAGAGGCCTGGAAGACTCTGTTTCCTTATGTTCATGCATCAACCCTGACTCCTACAATCTTTCTACCCCCTCATCCTCAGTGGTCCCTGAGCCTTGGGTGGGTGAGGTTTAATATAGGACTCTGTATTAGTCACTTTTCAGTGATAGAAGCACTGACCCAAGCACTTTATAGAAGGAGGGGTTTATTTGAGCTTACGGTTCCAGGGGAATTACAGTCCATCATGGCAGAGAGGCATGGTGGCTGGAGGTAGCTGGACCAAGAGCAGCAGAAGCTAAGCTCTCACATCATCATGCAGGCACAGGAAGCAAGAGAGCAACTGGAGATCTGGCAAGGCTTAACAACTCTCTAAGCCCACCTCCAGTAACGTGCTTCCTCCAGGATAGCCACACTTTCTAAAACCTCCCAAAACAGTGCCATCATCTTGGGAAAAAAATGTCCAAATACTTGGAGCCTATGGGGGATATTTTCATTCAAACCACCACATTTCATCCCTGGCCCATAGGCTTATGACCATATAAAATGCAAAATGCATTTAGTCCAACTTAAAAGTCCCCATAGTCATTATCAGTCCCAATACTATTCAAAAGTCCACAGTCTCTTTTGAGACTCAGGTAAATATCTTAACTGTAAGCCTCTATAAAATCAAAAGACAAATTACATACTCCCAACATACAGTGGAACCGAATACACATTACCATTCCAAAAGGGAGGAATGGAGGCCTAGTAAGAAAATACCGGACCAAAACAAGACCGAAAACCAGCAGGGCAAACACCAAATCCAGTAGCTCCACATCCAACTTCTGGGACTTTACTTCCAAAGGGCTTAGATGGCTCAGCCTCTCTAGCTTTGCTGCATGCAACACACATCTCTCTCTTGTGCTGGTACCACTCCTTGTATGCAGGTCTTCTTGGCAGATGCCTCACAGCTCTGGCATCATGAACTTCTTGTGGACTCCACTGCCAACCAGGCTTCACCTTCACAGCTTCACACATGGCTTATCAGGGGCTTCTCTATGCAGGGGAACTCCTGTTGCATGCTACCTAGCCTCAGTGGCTCTCTGAAACTACAGAGGAAGAACTGATGGCCCCTTCACTCTTCCATCTTTCATGCCTCTAAAGCCAACACCAGGTGAACAACAATGCCAAGTCTGACTGCAAGTTTGGAACTCCAGCCTGCTTTATCCATTTTAGAAGCTTTTCTCTTCAGTGGTCCCTATAGCATTTTCCTTTCACAAGTTGGAGGCTTAACTGCCTGTGGTCTTGCCCTGGAGGCACTCTCTCCATTGTTTAATTTCGAATCTCTAGGTCCCTCCTTAATCACTTTAATCTCCTTATCAATGGGATCCTCACCATCACATGCCAGGGCTCCAACATTTATCTTTCTAGTGTTCTTTTTCAATGTAAACTGTATTTTTTTTTCTGCCTCTTTTGCTGTAGAGGTACATAATATTCACCATTTATAGCCATGCCAGTTTCTACTTTAGGCTGTCTTGAAATTTCTTCCGACAGAGAAATTAGTCCATTACTTTTCAGCTTAACCTCAGGCAAGCTTTTGAGTCTAGGGCCGACTCCAGCCAGACTCTTTGCCAAAATATCCCAAGTGCTGCTTAAGTCCTTATTTCCCTCTGGAACTACATTGTTCTCAGCACTGCTTTCTTCCAGGTATTTACTAGAAAGGCCTGTTATGCTCCACTTACAGCAGTCAACTGCTTTTCTAGCCCAACCTTCCAAAGTCTTTCATAGAGTCCTCAAAATGGTAGAAATTGATCTACCATTTGATTTAATCCTCTCACTATTGGGGATACACCCTGTATTAGTCACTTTTCTGTTGCTGTACTAGAAGCACTGACGGAAGCAATTTGTAGAAGGAAGAGTTTATTTGAGCTCATGGTTCCAGAGGAATTAAAGCCCATCTAGCCAGGAGGCATGGTGGCTGGAGGTGGCTGGAGCAGCATCAGCAGAAGCTAAGCTCTCACATCATCACGCAGACACAGGAAGCAAGAGAGAAACTGGAGATCTGGCAAGGCATAAGAATTCTCTAAGCCCACCCCCAGTGATGTGCTTCCTCCAGGACAGCCACACCTTCTAAAACCTCCCAAAACAGCACCATCATATGGGGACAAAATGTCCAAATACTTGAAACCTATAGAGGACATTTTCATTCAAACCACCACAGAGTCCGATCCTGGAAACCATTTTTAACTACACAGTTCAGCAGTGTTGTTTCACCATCCTGCTCCAGAACTTTTCATCATCTCAATCATTTTCACCATCTGCATCCATGGACCCGTAGGTTCCCATTCCCCGCTTGCTGTCTCCAATCCCTGGTAAGCACTGTTTTTTTTCTATGAGTTTTGCTCTTCTACATGCCACTTAAGTGGAATCCTATAGTGTCTGCTCCTTGGTTGGCTTATTTCTCTTAACAATTTCAATGTTCATATGTACTTGGCTTTGTTTTGTTTTAGTGGATTTTTTTGTTTTGGTTTTGGTTTTTGGTTTTTGGTTTTTTGAGACAGGTTCTCCCGGTAGCCTCAACTAGCCTAGAACTCAGTATGTAGAGTAGGCTGGCCTAGATCTCACAGAGTCCGCCTGCCTCTGCCACAAGAGTGCTGGGATTAAAGGCATGCACCATCATACCTGGCTTCATTCTGTGTTGTTGTTGTTTTTATTTTTACTAAGACAGGATCTCACTATGTAGCCTTAGCTGACCTGGAACTCACTATGTAGACCAGGATGGCCTCAAACTCACAGAGATCCACCTCCTTCTGCCTTCCAAGTGCTGAGACTAAAGGTGTATGCCAACATACCCAGCCTGCATTTGACTTCTTTTTTATAAGGACAGAAATCACATTGGACTAGAGACCCATTCTACTCCAGTACACCTCATTTTAGCAACCAATTACATGTACAACAACCCTATTTCCCACTGAGTTCATAGTCTGAGGCACTAGGGGTTAAGGCCCCAACATATGCATTTGGGGAACAGAGCTGAACCCATAACAGTATACTGGTGGACCACATAGGATGAGCAAGGTTTTGTTTGTCAGCCCTTAACCATTGGCCCTGCTAGCAGAGGCCATTTCCTTGGCACATTTCTCCAGGCTAGCTGGACAAGAAAGAAAGGGCAAGAAGTCCCTGGCGGATGTGTCAGGGATCCTTCACTCCTGGTTATGGCTAGCACAGCCTCCTGGGGAGCTCAATGCAGCTTCAGTGCATTCTGACTGGCTAACAGGCAGTTACTCTATCCTCTGAAGGATACCAAGTATCCCCCACCTATGCACCAGGGCCTGGGCTGTCTGGCCTGGCCTGGGAGGTTTCCTCTGCAACTCATTCTTCTGCCCATATACTGAATGCCACTTCCTGTGTTCCACAAATAGGAACTAACAATCACTGTGGTGTAGGCCTGGGTCCAGGTCCTGGAATAACTCCTTCCCTGGGAAGTTTCTATGCAAGTGGAAGGAGACGCACAAAGAGAATAATAAAAATGTTTAAAATGATACTCAGGAGGCAGAAGCAGGTGGATCTCTGTGAGTTCAAGGCCAGCCTGGTCTACATAGTGAGTTCCAGGCCAGCTGGGGCTATAGGGAGACCCTGGCTCAAAAAGACCAAAAAAAAAGAAAGAAATGTATGTGACAGGTGGTGGTAAGGGCAATTGCAAGATCAAACCAGAAGGGGACAGAGAATGCTTGGGAACACTCTGGGCTGTGTCGTATGGAATATGCTGATAAAGAAGCATTTGAATGGTGATCCAAAGATGGGAGACAATGAACCATGCAGATATTGAGAGAGAAAGATCTAGGCTGGGGAAACAGCAAGTACCCAGAGCAGAGGGGAAATGAAGAGTCCAGAGCATTTGTGTCGAAGAAGGGGGAAAGTTGGGTGCGTGAGCAAGGTGCTGCTAGCACTGTAGGCCCTAAGGAGACTGGGGACCCTGCCTTGCTTGCTTCAGGCCCTGGGTTTAGAGGACTCAGAATAGGCTGCCTCATGCCTCAAGGAACTTCAGTCCAGGATTAGAAGTGGAAAAGTCGACAGGAAGCACTCTGTTGACAGCAAAATTCACCCTAAAGACACTTGGGAAAAGAGTTTGCTGTACAAGTGTTAGGACCGGAGTTCAGATCCCAGGAGCCCACAGAAAGCCTGGAGCAGCAGGCGCCTGTAATCCTAGTGCTCCTACAGTGAGATGTGAGGAGATAGAGGAATCCCCGCAAGCCTGAAGGACAGTAAGTTGGTGTACACAGCAGCAAACAAGAGGGACCCTGCCTCAAGGTAGAAGGCGAGGATGGGTACCAGAAATTGTTCTCTGACCTCTACCTTCACACTGTAGCATGAGCAACACCACACACACACACACACACACACACACACAGAGTTTTATTATTTATTTGTTTGTTTGTTTATGTTCGAGTCCCAACACCCACACAACAGTTAAAAAACATTCATAACTCTAGTTCCAGGGATCCAACACACCCTCTTCTAACCTCTGCAGGCATTGCACCACACGGGTACACTTACATACATACAGGCAATACACTCATATACATAAAAAAATAAAAATAATAAATAAAAACATTTTTTAAATAAATTTTTAAAACCACTTAGAATTGAGCTAGCCTCAAAAATAAATGCATCCTGAAAAGCATAGAGAAACATTGAGATCTCACCTTGGAAATCCCATTTTCTCTGCCAGGTCTGGAATGAACACTTTCTACACAAAAAAAGGGGTTGCTTGATTGTTCCTCTTTCAACTTAAATTGAGAAGGAAAGTGCAGTTGTCTCTGAGTTAACCACTTTTGCCTCAGAAAACAGGCTACCACAGGCTAACCTCAGGCCATAGGAAACAGGACACAGTGCATGTGCATGTGCCATGCATTGGGGTGGGGGGGGTGCATGCATATCTCCAACCAGCCAGCCTCAAAGACCAAGGAGCAAGCTTGTCTCTCTATCTGTCCTTGTCCTCTCCAGGCTGGTTTTCCCAAGGCAGTTCCTCTCTGCCAAAAGGAAGGATGAGGGATGGGGACAAGAGACAAGACACTTCAGAGTTTAGAGTGTGTGTGTGTGAGAGAAACAGATATGTACAGGCGGGTCACGGAAGTCACGGAAGCAAAGGGGTGACAAAGGGAGACGTAGACAGAGCCATGTAAATATTGTGGGCTGGGCACATTCCTGTGGCTCACTTTCAGATCTGGCCAAGTTCATGCCAAGAGAGATGCTCTTGGCATGGAGCAAGGCCAGAGCTAAAAATACAATGGTATTTCTGTGCCTGAAGAGCATTAGCATTTAAATGTGAGGTTTCTGTAGTGGGAAAAGGGAGATTTGATGCATGGTGAGGGACTGAGAACAGGCTTCAAGGAGGGACTAAAGGTGAATGCTGGCCTATAGTAAAAGAGATTCCAGACAGTTAAGGTAGGCCTGCCCCCAGAGGCTGAGCCAAGGTCTGTGTCCTGCACCCTTGGAGCAGCAAAGATGGTAGGAACAGCTCTCTCCCCAAGGAGCAGGTAAGGAACCCCGAGGGTGTGGCTGGAGGGGAATGGGAGGGGTGTGGTATTCATGAGGCAATCTCTACTGTGGAGCTGGCATGCTTTCCACATTGATCCTGAACGATGTTTTCTTTTTAAGCAGATTGTGGAAATAGAGTTCCAAAACAACTCACAACCCTGGGGCCACCCAGTAAGGCAGTAGCTGGGCTGGGACTGGGCCCCACATCTCTGCCTCCCAGCAGCAGATTCATTCAATGTGGCCCCAGAAGGCAGGACAGGGTGGGCTTCCAGGCAGGAAGGAAAACTGTCTGCTCAGCACATCTACCCAACAGTAAAAAGGCTTGGCTCAAAGGGTGGGGAGCACATACAGATGCTGCCTGGTACAGACATCAGAGGGATGCAGAAGGCCGCCTCCATTCTGAGGGTGTGTGCTGCTGGGGAGCAGCACAGCAGCCTGCCAGGGCCCAACTCTGCCCCTGAAATGGTTTTAGTGTGGAAGGAGGGAATCTCACTTTGGAAAGGGAAAGAGAGAACAAGAAGGAGGGAATCTCACTTTGGAAAGGGAAAGAGAGAACAATGCCAATCCCTTGCAGAAGATGCCTATTCACAGAGCAGTCACTAGGGTGGACAGTCATCCTAAATGTCAGCCCCAATGAGTCCCAGCCCTCACAGGGCTGGCCAGTGCCTAGACAGACAGGGCCCCTCACAAAGGAAATCAAGTGCACAATAAGGGGGAGGGTTGCTACAAAAACCAAGGGCTGGTTCATGGGCTACATCTTAAGTCTATAAGGAATCAGAAGAGAGGCCAGGGGAAGACCCTGATGACAGTCACTGTAGGCACACACATGAGAGTGTGAATTTGTCATCCTTTCTTGAGCATTTACTATGTACACTGTGCTAAATGTTTAGTATCATTATATGACTTAATCTTCAGAACAGCTCTGTGAAGCAAGTGTTCTTCTTATTCTCCTTTTGTGGATTAGGCAAGCTGAGATGGGTGATGTAAGTTGCCCAAAATTGCACAAATGGTGTGTGGCTAAGTCTGGAGTCCATCCCAGATCTGTGAGACCCCAGACCCTGTGTATAACCATGAGGAAGTAATACTTCTGCAATCTCTGTAGTGATAGGGTAAGATATCCAGCACAAAATGTATAGGTCTCTATTATCGCTGTAATGATTTACCACAAATACTTAGTATGTATATTGCATTTCAATAGGCCAGATACAACACATGGATCTGCCTAGATATGATGGGGTGGACAAGGATACCTTCATTCTGAAGTCTGCAGGAAGAAGGGTCCATTTTCCTGCTTTTTCTGCTTCTACAAGCTGCCAAATTCCTTGGCTCCTAACTTCTCTATCTGCAAAGCCAGCAAAGTCATGTCCCCACATATACACACAGGAAGGATTCTCCAGTTTTAACCTGTGGAGGGGCTGGAGAAATGATGGTTCAGTCATTAAGAGCACTTACTGCTCTTCCAGAGGACCCAGGTTGGGTTCCCAGCACCCACATGGCAGCTAACAACTGCTGAAACTCCAGTTCCAGGGGATCTGACTCCCTCTGCTAGCCTCCAAGGGCATTGTATGGCTCTGGTACACTGAAATATATGCAGGCAAAACACTCATATACATAAAATATAAATAAATAAATAAATAAATAAATAAATCATTTAACCTGTGGAGTTAGATGAAGACCATCTGAATAATTCAGGGTGATCTGTACCACCTCAAGTTCTTAAACCTTCTTGCCACTTTGGATTGAAGAGCCAGAATGCTCTGACTCCATTTTGGCTAGCTTCTTTAGACAAGCCCAGACAAGGCATATTGTATATGTAAAAGCCTTATAAGGTATGAACAAAAACTTCTGGCTCTAAAAGATATCAGTCAGCACATTCCAATACCCTGAAGACAGCCCCTACCAATCAAGCCTTCCCCCATACAGAGGATATGGGGACATCCAATTATTTTAAAAAGGTGCTTGGTGCACACAGGTTTCTGTGGAGTGCCCCAATAAAAGCTCCTGCTTGCTATTGTTCAGAGCCAGACTCCATCTTTGGCTCGTGAAGTCTGTGCCCGGCTAGCTGCCATTTGGTTGTTGTCTTTTTTCTATTTTAAATTCTTGAATAAACTTTTTGTATAATCTTTTTGGGTATCTGTGGGAATTATTCTCAATTCTCGAACCCTAACATTGTGGGGGCTCATCCGGGATTTGAGAATAGAGACCCCAGACCCACGGAAGCACCACCGGAGCTGGTCTTGGTAAGTTCTGCCTCTCTCTCTCTCTCTCTCTCTCTTGCTTTTTGGTAGTCCAGACATCCTGGTGCTCAACAGAGATCAGGTGGACACGCTATTGATCCCAGAGCTGGAGGAGAGTGGGGGATGCCCCAACTCCTCTTCTGATAAGGGGTCATGCTCCAGTCTGACCTGGAATCCAGGTGGGACCAACCCAGAGTCTTGGCCCAGTCCGACATGGAATCCGGGTGGGCCAGATGCAAGATTCTGGTCAAGTCTGATGTGGAATCCAGGCTGGCCAAATCTTTTTGGGAAAGGGACAGGGGCAGCCTTCTTGGCTGACTCCGTGCACTGTGAGATTTTCATTTCTCCCTCTAGAGAGCTGCCATCTCATACTGTCCTCACCCTCTGCTCGGAACTCCACCTTGTCTATCGACTTTCCATCCTACTTCTTCTCATTCTCATTCCTCTCCTTATATTCTTTTTTCTTGAAGCTTATCCCACAATGGGCCAGAAAATCTCATCATCTTCAACTCCCCTTGATCTAGTTCTTAGTCATTTTTAGGATTACAAACGAGTGGCCTCGAACATGTCCAGACTCTGTGTCAAGCCAACCCACCTCCAGACCCTTTGCACCATTGAATGGCCTTCCTTTGAAATTGAATGGCCGCCTGAAGGGTCCTTTAACCTGTCCCTCATCTACAGGGTTCAAGGAGTCATCTTTGGGGAACCGGGGCACCCTGACCAGATCCCCTACAACCTAGGTTGGCGATATCTGGTCACCACCCCCCTGACTGGCTGCATCCCTTACTGCCGCCTCCACCACCGGGGCCTAAGGGGTCAGCCACTTTGCTTCCCCTGAACCAAAAACCCTGAGGTTCTTCCCTCGGCACCAGAGGAGGATTTACTCCCGCCACCTTACGGGGTCCCAGTGAGTGCTCAGGATAGACCTAGGGAGCGCAGGTCACAAGCATCTTCTTTCTTCCAGTCCTTCCAGGTCTCTGTCCCCAGCTCCCATGGCTGAGCCAGCCCCTCCCACGGCCGAGCCCAGCCCATTGCACACTTGCTCGCAGGGGGAGGGGAGAATTGTGTGAGCTCTTCCCCGAGCTCTTCCCCTGAGGGAGATTGGGCCCCAAAGGGAGGATGGAATTTCCCCAGCAGTCTACTTTCCCTTTTCTACTAGTGACTTGTATAATTGGAAGTTACAGACGCCCTCCTTCACAGAGAAGCCTCAGGCCCTGATTTCCCTCTTGGATACCATTCTTTTTACCCACCAACCCACTTGGGATGATTGCCAACAGTTATTGAATATCCTGTTCACCACTGAGGAACAGAACCGCATCCTTCAGGAATGCAGACATGCGGTCCCTGGAAATGATGGGTGACCGACAGAGAATGAGGATTTGATTATGGCTGCTTTCCCTCTCAAGTGCCCAACAGAGGGTAGGACTATAACACCCCCCAAAGGTAGGGAACGCCTAAAGGTCTATAGCCAGATTCTTATGGGGGGTTTTCGGGCAGCTGCTAAGCACCCCACCAATTTGTCTAAGGTCAGTCAGGTGATGCAGGGAAGGGATGAGTCACCTGGAACACCTGTTAGAGGCTTTCAGATCCAGAGGCTCTGGAGAATCAGATGGCCATCAATATGGCTTTCGTAAATCAGGCAGCTCCAGACATAAAACAAAAACTTCAAAAACTGGAAGGTTTTGAGGGCAAAAACCTTTCTGAGCTGATGGCGGTGGCAAACAAGGTATTTAACAACAGAGAAACCCCCAAAGAAAGACAAGCTGATGGCAGTGGCGAACAAGGTATTTAATAACAGAGAAACCCCTGAAGAAAGACAAACAAAAGGGCTGGCTAGGATATTGTTGGCTGAAAGAGCAACAAATCCCAATGGGGGGACCAATCCTCTATGCAAAAGGGAACCCGAGCCCTGCAACCCCCACAGGAAGGTCAGCCCCACCTAAAAAGAGACCAGTGTGCATATTGTAAACAGCTGGGCCACTGGGCTAGGGAATGTCCTCAAAAGATGGGATTCCAGCCTCCCTCCAAGCCCAAGATCCTCAAGTTGGTGAACCTAGAAAACTGAAGGGGCCTGGGCTCAGCAAACCTCCACCACTAGCCCTGGGTGACCCTACAAGTGGAGGGACAAGCCGCAGACTTCCTAGCTGACACTGGAGCACAATATTCCATTTTAAAAGAGCCTATGGGAAAATTGACCAGTAAACTCACCTGGGTGCAAGGGGCCATGGGAATCGCTCAGCACCCTTTGACTACCAAAAGGGAAGTAAACTTAGGTAAGAAGACAGTTTCACACTCCTTTATGGTGGTCCCAGAGTGCCCATAGCCCTTATTAGGTAGGGATTTGCTAAATAAAATGAAGGCTCAGATCCATTTCTCTGGGAGAGGACCTCCTCATGTGACTGTACCAGACACAGCCTATGTCCTATGCTTACAATTAGAAGAAGAATGGAGAGTGCACCCCCCACCACCTCAAAAGAGACCAACCACTAGCCTCAAGGACCTCTAGGCAGCAATCCCTGGAATTTGGGCAGAAACTGATTCCCCAGGGAGGGCCATCCAACAGCCACCAATAATGGTGACTTTAAAAACTAATGCTCAGCCTGTAAGAGTAAAACAGTACCCAATGACTCTCGAAGCCAGGGCAGGAATTACCAAACATATAAACCACCTTGGGGAGTTCGGTATTCTGGTTCCATGCCAATCTCCATGGAACACCCCTCTCCTACCTGTCAAGAAACCTGGGACTAATGATTTCCACCCAGTGCAGGATTTGAGAGAAGTTAACAAGAGGGTAGAGGATATCTACCCTACAGTCCCCAACCCGTATACCCTGCTGAGCTCACTCTCTCTGGAGAGAAGGGTCTATACTGTTTTAGATCTCAAGGATGCCTTATTTAGCCTGACCTTGGCAAAGAAAGTCAACCCATCTTTGCCTTTGAGTGGCGAGACCCGAACCAGGGGTTTAATGGACAAGTCACTTGGACACAACTGCCACAGGGGTTCAAGAACTCCCCCATGATCTTTGATGAGGCTCTACACTAGGACTTACAGGAGTATCAGACCTCACACCCAGAGGTAAGCCTCTTACAGTACATAGATGACCTGTTGATTGCCACTGAGGATGAGGGCACTTGTCTTCAGGCCACCAGAGATTTGCTCCTGACCTTGGACCGATTGGGGTATAAGGTCTCCACCAAGAAGGCTCAGCTCTGTGTCACAGAGGTAATGTACTTGGGGTACATATTAAGGGATGGACAGAGGTGGCTGTCACCAGCCAGAAAGCAAGCCATTATGGGAATTCCAAGCCCGAGATCCCACAGGCAGTTGTGAGAGTTCCTAGGATCAGCAGGCTTCTGCCAGCTCTGGTTACCTGGATTTGCTGAGCTGGCAAAACCTCTGTATGAAGCCACTTGAGGGAATGAATCATCCTTCCTATGGACTGAGACTCAGGAAAGGGCCTTTCAAGAAATTAAAAAGGACTTATTACAGGCTCCGGCCTTGGCTCTGCTGGATATCCATAGCCCTATCAGCTCTTTGTTGATAAACGAGCAGGAATAGCGAAGGGAGTCCTGACCCAAATGCTCGGGCCTTGGAAGAGACCTGTGCCTTACTTGTCAAAAAAGCTTGAGCCAGTGGCCTCAGGATGGCTGGGCTGCCTCAGAATTATCGCAGCCATGGCCTTATTGGTTAAGGATGCAGATAAGCTCACGCTGGGACAGCCCCTTACAGTCACCACCCCTCACTCAATTGAGGGGGTCCTTAAAAATCCCCCCGACTGATGGATGACAAATGCTCGGTTGATGCATTATCAGGCCTTGCTCCTTAATCCCCCTCGCATCCAGTTCCTCTCCAGCACCGCTCTCAGTCCTGCCACTTTGCTGCCAGAACCAGATCTTGAGGTCCTGCAGGACTGCCTGGAGGTACTCTGCAGCTTACATGGGACTCAGGAAAACCTGACAGATGTTCCATGGCCCCATCAGGACTTAATTATGTTCACAGATGGAAGTAGCTTCATTAAGGAAGGAACCAGGTACATGGCAGCGGCGGTTGTCAGTCCATCACAGACAGTATGGGCCTCCTCTCTGCCAGTTGGGACCTCTGCCCAGAGGGCTGAAATAATTGCCCTCACTCAGGCCCTAAAGCTAAGTAAAGACAAAACTGTTAACATTTTCACTGATAGCCATTACACTTTCGCTACGGCTCATGTCCACAGGACTATATACAAGGAGAGGGGGTTCCTGACAGCAGAAGGAAAGACTACCAGAAATAAACAAGAGATCTTAAAACTCCTGGAGGCCATATGGTTACCAAAGAGACTGGCCATCATCCATTGTCCGGGGCACCAAAAAGGGGATTCACTGGAGGCACAGGGAAACAGGAGAGTGGACCTAGCAGCCAGAGAAGCAGCCCTAACAGCCTCAAACCTACTGGTTATTCTCCCTGAACCCCTCTTGCCAGAAGAGCCCCCCTATTCAGCTCAGGACAATCAGGATTTAATTTCCCTGGAAAATACCAAGATCAAGAATGGATGGAAACACACCTCTGATGGGAGGCTCATTCTTCCACATAAGTTGGCAGAGGACTTAATGTATAAATTTCACAAAGGGACTCACCTAGGAAAGAGAAAGTTACAGGAACTCCTGACTCTGTACCACATTTTCAATCTAACCAAAATGATTGAGAGCTGTCTTTCCAGATGTCGCTCCTGCCAGGTTACTAATCTAAGAAGAAAAGTCATGCCCCCAGCCAGAAGGGAGAGGGGCACTGGCCTGGCATCCATTGGGAGGTGGACTTCACTGAGGTAAAACCTGGCAGATATGGCTATAAATATCTCCTAGTTTTTGTAGATACATTTTCATGATGGGTCAAAGCATTTCCCACAAAGGGGGAAACAGCCTCAACGGTGGTTAAAAAGATCATCGATGAACTAATACCAAGGTATGGACTCTATGATCAGGTCAGACAATGGACCAGCCTTCATCTCTAAGGTAACTCAAGAGTTAATTAAAACACTGGGGGCTAATTGGAAGCTACACTGCACATACCACCCTCAGTGCTCAGGGCAAGTAGAGAGAATGAATTGGACCCTTAAAGAGACCTTGACCAAATTAACCCTAGAAACTAGCAATGACTGGACAGGCCTCCTACACAGGATCAGAAATACCCCATATACTCAAGGCCTAACACCTTATGAAATCCTATATGGCTGACCACCCCCTTTGCTTCCCAAGCTGCCTTCAGATGTGCTAACTGACTTGTCTGGATCCCAATTTCTTAAGTTCCTACAGGCCTTACAGACTGCACAAGACTTTTCCCCTTGCTGAGGCACATCTATGAACTGCCACCAGCCCAACCGCACAGATTCAAACCAGGAAACCTTGTTTGGGTGAGACAGCACCACAAGGAGCCCCTTGGACCTCGATGGAAGGGGCCACGCATCGTGATCCTCACCACCCCCACTGCGGTTAAGGTGGCTGGTGGCCAGGCCTGGATACATTATTCGCATCTAAAGCCTGTATCAGAAGACTGGTCAGACCAAGTCGACAAGAGATGGAAGGTCACAAAAGTAAAAGACAATCCTCTCAACCTAAAAATCTCTGCCACACCATAACCCTTGTTGCTTTTTTATTTCTTTTTATAGAGCCTTCCCTAGCTAACCTCCCCCATGGACTCCAAAACCTCACCTGGGTAGTTAGTAGCACATCCACTGGAAAGATAGTGAACATCTCCTCCCACCTGGGACCTCCAGGCACCTGGTTCCCCAAGATTATATTCAGCCTCTGCAACCTGCTTGAAGGAGCTTGGGAATCGTACACCCCATCAAGCACTGTAAATTATGTCTGCCAGTCTCCCCTTGGTCGAAAGAGGATGAAGGAGCACCACTTCTATGTTTGCCTGGGTGACAATGGTGACCGAAGAAGTACCTGTGGGGGGTCAGGGGACTATTGCTGTGCTTCATGGAGCTGTGTGTCTACTGGATATATTAATTGGGCTGCCCCCGTCACTACCGACTTGATCCAGGTAACTGCAGTCCCAGGCCTAACCCTTTGGTGAAACCCCAGATCAAGGCAATTCGAGGGACCCTGTTCCTCCTCTAGATGCAACCCTATCTCCTTGAGCTTCACCCCGAAAGGAAAGGAACTTAAAAACCTACAAAAATGGATTGATGGGCGAACTCAGGGCCTCAGGTTATACACCACAGGGACTGATCTAGGAATATTTTTCAGTCCATCTTCAGGTGGATCCAGTCTTGAGGACCCAGATGGGGCTGGCTAGGGCAGTGTTACAGCCTATAGGACGACCAACACCAGCTTTAACTATTTTTAAATCTGTCGAGAGGCCAGCTCCTAGCCAAATTGTCCGACTAGCTAAAACTGCTACTTTGCCCACACCTAGATCCACACCCCCAGGGGTCCATCGGGCCCAAGAGCCCTTGCAGCCATCCCCTGGGCTTACGAACCTCCTAAATGCCACCTTTATTGCTTTAAATAATACTTCCCCTAACCTTACCATCCATTGCTGGTTTTGCATGGACCCGAGCCCTCCCTTTTATGATGGGTTAGCTCTCCCAGGAAATTATGTTGTCACTTCTGACCCCACTGCCTGTAGAATTCCCCCGCCTACAGGGAGAAGGGGACTTACCCTCACCCAAGTGTATGGAAAGGGGCTATGCGTGACTCCCTCACATAAAATGTCTCCCCTTCTTACCAACATCTATGTAACTCTGTTCAAAAGATAGGGGCTACTACACCTAACCCATATATGGAGCCCCCCAACTCCACTTGGTGGCCCTGTACCTCTGGCTTAACAACATGCCTCCACTCCTCCATTTTAAACCAGACCAGGGATTTTTGTGTACTAGTGCAGCTGGTTCCCCATCTATATTATAGAACAGACATAGAAATGGAAACCAGAGTCTCAGAAGAGTCTAGACCTCGTAGGGCCATAGGAACCACTGCAGTTGTCTTGTCTACTTTGCTCAGGGTCAGGGTAACCACTGCAGCTGGTCTGGGGGCTTCAGCGCTAGTCCTCCAGGATAAAAATTATCACCTTCTTAGACAGGCCATAGACTTAGACATACAATCATTAGATACATCTATCTGCCACCTCGAAGACTCTCTATCCTTTTTAGCTGAGGTAACCTTACAAAATAGGAGAGGGCTGGATTTACTTTTTCTAGAGAAAGGAGGACTCTGTGTTGCCCTAGGGGAACAGTGCTGTTTCTATGTTAATCACTCGGGAGTTATAAAACAGTCTTTGGCTGAGGTCCGTAAAAGACTTAAGGAAAGAGAAAACGAACGACTAAATCAACAAAATTGGTACAAATCCCTATTTGACTGGTCCCCATGGTGAACAACTTTGATCTCAGTGATAGTCAGATCTCTCCTCTTACTCCTACTAGCAGTCAGCTGTGGCCCCTGTATTCTTAATGCCTTGCTCAAATTCATCTGAAAATGGATACAGACAGTCCAACTGACGGTACTGCGTTCACAGTATACTCATTTAAATCGAGACCCCGAGCCTTACGACAATATAGAAATGGTTCCACCACCCTAAATGCGCCCTCTAATCGCTTCTTTTCACTTCTGTAATTTGCTAGGCTTAAAGATTTAACCCTTGACATAACTCTGGGGGGGAATGAAGAGCCAGAATGCTCTGACTCCATTTTGGCTAGCTTCTTTAGACAAGCCCAGACAAGCTCAGGCACATATAAGGTATGAACAAAAATTTCTGGCTCTAAAAGATATCAGTCAGCACATTCCAATGCCCTGAAGACAGCCCCTACCAATCAAGCCTTCCCCCATACAGAGGATATGGGGACATCCAATTATTTTAAAAAGATGCTTGGTGCACACAGGTTTCTGTGGAGTGCCCCAATAAAAGCTCCTGCCTGCTATTGTTCAGGGCCAGACTCCATCTTTGGCTTCTGAAGTCTGTGCCCGGCTAGCTGCCATTTGGTTGTTGTCTTTTTTTTCACTTTAAATTCTTGAATAAACTTTTTGTATAATCTTTTTGGGTATCTGTGGGAATTATTCTTGATTCTCGAACCCTAACAGGATAATGCTTCTCAGGTGGCAGCAATGAGATGTGGACATAGTTGGGTGTTATGGAAAAATTCTTCAAACAGCTAAAAGATCAAGCACATCACCAAGGAGAGAGTCAGACAGCTCTTTTATTTTTCGCATGCATGTGGTCCCAGAATTAGCAACAAAGGCTTCAAGATTTTCCGGGCCAAGTGCAAAGTACAAGTAAGGTTGTATAGGACTTTCCATGTCATTTTATGGTTGCCACTTTTCATTGCTATGCCATGTTATCTCAGGAAAATTCCTTCCTGAGTTCACCTGGTCATCACAGCTTACAACACAGATGTCCCAGGCATGGATCAGGGCAGAGCCTTTTGCTCTATCATTAGGCTAGGTTAATTGGGCTAAAAGTTGGTCAAACAGATTGAGCTACACGTTTGTCAGAATAATTGGACCAGGTGCCTTATTAGACCATTTGGTGAACTTTTCATTTTCTAATTTTACATCTTTATTGTTAGTTATACATGGTAAGTGGAAAGCATTACAGAGCTTCAAGATATTATGGAGTAATAAAACCTTTCAGGGTAGTAAAAACATCATAGAGCTCTGGGTATGGTGGCACACACCTGTAGTCCCAGCACTAGGGAGGCAGAGGCAAGCAGATCTCTGTGAGTTCACGGCCAGCCTGGTCTACATAGTGAGTTCCAGGCCAGCTGGGGCTATAGGGAGACCCTGTCTCAAAAAGAACAACAAAAATTATAGAGCAATAAAACTTGATTGATAGTAAACATTACAGAGTTGCATTTCACGATATCTACCCTGTAAGCAAAACAAGAGGAAATTTCAAATAGCCTAAGGTTACAACCCAGTATACCGTTTGGTTATATATAACACCCCCTTATCATGGAGAGTCATTGTGTGTGTGTGTGTGTGTGTGTGTGTGTGTGTGTGTACATGGGGGAGGTGTTCCCGTACGTGCATATGTGTGTGTGAATGCCAGAGGTCAATGTCAAGTTGCTCTGTCCTGGATGGAGAAATGTGAACAAATGTCCATTTACCCCAGACAGAGCACTAGCGATGGACCAAAGAAACAGTTCCACCCACCTAAACCTAGCTTTGTGAACCAATGAGTTTATTGGGATTATTTACAGGAATGTATGTAAGAGGCTACTTACAGAAGCACATAAGACTCAAAGGCAGCTACATCATTGAAAAGCCTGCTCCAACATGAGTGACAATTCAGAAAAGCTGAATTCCTGGAGCTCCCTGCATGATACTCAACAGGTTGGAGAGCTTCCTCTTCCCAGTTGTTAACTGCTTATAGAGCCTTGAGGAGAGGGCTTCTGGATCTTGCTTCAGGAACTTCCTGAGACTAGTGAGTTATTTACTTCCTGGGTCTTACACCTTCTCCCAAGATGGAATGTTTCAGTTTGCAGGAATTTGCTATAAAACAGGGTTCTCTAACTGAATCCAGGGCTCATTAGTTGACTAGGCTGACTGGTCAGCAAATTCCAAGAGTCCAAGAGTCAGCCTGTATCCACCCCTGAGTGCTGGAGTTACAGACGTGTGCCACCATGTCTGGCTTTTATATGGGTGTTGGGGATCCAAACTCAGGTCCTGTGCTTTGTGTGGCAGGGAAACCTGCTAAGCTGTCTCCTGACCCCATCTGGAGGTTGAGGGGACAGCATTATTCTGTCAGCCATGTGTAAAAAGAAGGAAGAGCTCCAGCTGAGGCTATAGGAAGACCCTGTCTCAAAAAGACCCATAAAAAAAAGGAAAAGAAAAAAGGAAGAGGAGAAGGAAGAGGAGGAGGGGGGGGGAGGAAGAGGAGGAGGGGGAGGGGGGAGGAAGAGGAGGAGGAGGAAGAGGAGGAGGAGGAGGAGGAGGAGAAGGAAGATACAACCTGTAGTAATGTGCTTCTGGTGCTTGAAATTTTTTTTAATACTTTACTATTTTTATTTTATGTGTATGAGTGTATTGCCTGCATGTATGTAAGTGCACCTGTGCCATGCAATGCCCAAAGAGGTCAGAAGAGGGTGTCAAATCCTCTGGAACTGGAGTTACACAGTTGTTAGCCGCCATGCCAATATTGGGATGTTGGGAACTTAGCCTGGGTCCTCTGCAAGAGCAGCCAGTGCTTTTAACCACTGAGCCATCTCTCTGGCCCCCTGTTTAAAAATGCTAAAGGTGGCTCTAAGTAATCATATACATAACTACATTTGCTTGTTTTGCGTAAAGGAAGATACATAAAAACTAGTATTTATTACTGGGGGAAGGCTAAGCTGATAAGGGACAAGACTGGATGGAGTTTTAGTACTGGTAGTAGTAGTGTCAATGCTTAAACACATAAAAAGCTGAGCAACTAATGTCGTGAGTCCCACATACTCACTGGCTAGCATTAACAATCCTGCCCTTCTGATTTCATTTTATCTCTTCACCTTTGGAGAAGTGGAATGAAAATCAGAAAGCAAATCCCAGGCCTTGCCATATGGTTCAGCCCATAAAACCTCAGTATGTATCTCTAAGACTTAAGTTTTTTTCTAGAAAATGACAATGTCATCTTTATACATGACAAAATTCTTAATATCAGCTAATAACTAGTCCATACTTAAATTTCCCTAACTGGGCACAGTGTGCACATCTGGAATCACAAGGTCGAGACAGGAGGATTGCAAGTTCAAGACCAGCCTGAGCTATACAAAGAGCCTGTCTCAAGAATAATCTAAATGTGCCCCAGCATGATGGCAAGACTTGAATCCCAGCACTCTTGAGGCAGAGGCAAGTGGATCTCTGTGAGATAGAGGCAAGACTCTGCTACATAGCAAGTTCCAGGCCAGCTGTGGCTATAGGGACACACTGACTCAAAAAAGCAAAAAATTAATTAATTAATTAAAATGTAAACATTAAAATAAAATAAAATTTAACAATTAGTCTGCCTGAATCAGGGGTCTGAGACTCATTTGATTATATGATTCCTAAATCCATCTTTTTTTTTTCTTTTGGTCTTTTTGAGACGGGGTCTCCCTGTAGCCCCAGCTGTCCTGGAACTCACTATGTGGACCAGGCTGGCCTTGAACTCACAGAGATCCAGCTGCCTCCACCTCCTGAGTGCTGGGATTAAAGGTGTGTGCCACCACGCCCAGCACATAAATCCATCTTTTAAAAAATATCTTATTTATTATTTTTACTTTATGTGTATGAGTGTATTGTCTGCATCTATGTAAGTGCATCCATGTCATGCAATGCTTCTGAAGGTCAGAAGAAAGCATTGGATTCCCCTGGAACTGGAGTTACTGGACAGTTGTTAGCCACCATGTGGATGCTAGGAATTGACTCAGGGTTCTCTGAAAGAGCAGTCAGTGCTCCTAACCGCTGAGCCACTGCTCCAGTCCCCCTAAATCCATCTTATACATTGTTTCCAGAAAGTACACTCTCACAGAGATCTCAGAGATCTGCCTGCCTCTGTCTCCCAAATGCTGAACTACAAGCATGTACCACCACATCCAGCTCCCTTGTATATTTTTTAATTGTGTAAGTAAATAAGTTATGTAAAATTAGAAGCAGGGGCTGGGCATGGTGGCACATGCCTTTGGTCCCAGCACTCTGGAGGCAGAGGTAGGTAGATCTCTGTGAGTTCAAAGCCAGTCTGATCTACATAGTGAGTTCCAGGCCAGCTGGAGCTTCAGGGAGACCCTGTCTCAAAAAGACCAAAAAAATAAATAATAAAATAAAATAAAATAAAATAAATAAAATTAGAAGCATGGCTGGAGAGATGGCTCGGTGGTTAAGAGCACTGGCTGCTCTTGCAGAAGACCTAGGTTTGAATTCCAGCACCTACATGGTGGCCAACACCATCTGTAACTCCAGTTCCGGGGATCCAATGCCTTCTTCTGTCCTCTGAGGGCACTGCACAACACAGGTACACTTACATACATGCAGGCAATACACTCAAACACATAAAATAAGATAAATGAATTAAATTAGAAGCAAATACAAATCTAAAACTAAATAGAGAGAGTTGGCCTCCCTATGGGTCCCAAGGGGTAGAAGGTGAGGCCTGGCCTCCAACAGTGAGAAAGCAAATCACATTAGGATGGGAAAACAGAGGACACTGGAGATGGGGAAAAAAGGTCAGAGGAGTAGACCAGGGCCAACTCCTAGCTCTGCCACCAGCGCTGCATTGACCTTGTGAAAACCAGGGTAAGCATGCTCCCTTGAATAACATAACCAGAGAAAGAATGAAGGGTGAATAATGATCTATTATTAGTGTTTGCCATGGTTTGGATGTGGTTAAGGGCCATGTGCTGGGTGCTTTTCCCCAGGAGCAGAGGTTCTATAACATCTTTTTTTTTTTTTTTTTTTTTTTTTTTTTTTTTGGTTTTTTTGAAACAGGGTCTCCCTGAAGCTCCAGCTGGCCTGGAACTCACTATGTAGACCAGGCTGGCCTTGAACTCACAGAGATCTGCCTGCCTCTGCCTCCCGAGTGCTGGGATTAAAGGCATGTGCCACCATGCCAGCCGGTATCATAACATCTTTTAATAGGTGGGCCTATCGGTCAATTGGAACTGTGTCTTTGAAAAAATTTGGCTTATTTCTTTTTTTTAAATTTATTTATTTTAATTTTATGAGTGTATTGCCTGTGTGTATGTAAGTGCACCCATGTTGTGCAATGTCCTCGGAGGTCAGAAGAGGGCGTCTGATCCCCTGGAACTGGAGTTAGGGATGGTTGTTAGCTGCCCTGTGGGTGCCGGGATTCAAACCCGGGTCTTCTGCAATAGCAGCCAGTGCTCTTAACTGCTGAGCCATCTTTCCAGGCCTCAATGTATTTCTTAAAGGACCTTGGCTAGTTTTATAACAACAGGATTGTTATATAAGCTGAACTTTGTCATATCTGGCTCCTCTCTGCTTCCTGCCTGTGGTATGATCCTTTCCTGTGGCTGTGACAGGAATCCCCCAGAACAGAGAAAAGGGAGTGTAGCATATTCTCTATCTGAGTGCATGTACACAGCTCTGCCTGTCACAGAGCACCCAGTCAGGATATGTGTGTTACCATATATGGGAGACAAACTGAACTGTAAAGAGGAACTAACAGGGTACAAAAGACTAAGTCTTTTATTTTTTATTTAATTTTATTTTATGTGTATAAGTGTTAGGCCTGCATGTATGTAAATGCACCCATGTCATGCAGTGCCTGCAGAGGTCAGAAGAGGGTATTGGATCTCCTGGAACTGGAGTTACAGGTGGTTGTTAGCCACCACATGGTTGCTGGGATCCAAACCCAGGCCTTCTGCAAGAGCAGCCAGTGCTCTTAACTGCTGAGCCATCTCTCCAACCCTGGCTGGGTCTTTCTTTGTTCAAGGCTCTGCTTCTGAGATCTAGCTCATGGAACCAGGTACTAGCATGAATAAGGCTTCCTGGACCAAAGAAACACCTTGGTGTCTCATCTCTCTGCATGTAGCACCTATAACACTTCATATAGGGCCCTCACCACAGCCTGTGCTATGCTGTTTGGATATCAACATCTGTTGTGAAGCTGTTTGCTCTCCAGTGAAACATTTCTTCTTAGAGGGAGGAAGGACATTCACAAGACTCAGAAAGTTCCAAGGTCCCTCCCCAAAGTTAAACAAGCAGTAAACACTTGCTGAGAGGAAGGAGGCTTTTCCATGAACTGCCACAAGGTGGGCAGCAAAATCTAGTTATGCATCTTTCAGTGAGATGTCACCCATGTTGGGGTGGGCTTTCAGTGATACAACTAACTCTGAGTCACCCCTGCTCCTGTAAGTAACCCCAATAAACTCATCAGTTCACTAAGCTAGGCTTAGGGGGAATCATGGTCCCCTATCTGGGGTGAGCAGAAATTTGTTCATGTCTCCACAGGACATTTATATTTCTATTTTGAGTGTTTTGCCTGCATGTATGTAAGTGTACCATGTATATGCAATGCCTGTGGAGGTCAGAAGATTTCCGAGTCCCTGGAACTGGAGTTAAGTATGGGGCTGGGAACCAAACCTGAATCCTCTGCAAAAGCAACAAGTACTTTTTTTGGGGGGGGGGGTCTTTTCGACACAGGGTCCCCCTGTAGCCCCAGCTGGCCTGGAACTCACTTTGTAGACCAGGCTGGCCTCCAACTCACAAAGATCCACCTGCCTCTGCCTCTCAAGTGCTGGGATTAAAGGCATATGCCACCATACCCGGCCTTGCAGCCAGTGCTTCTAACCAATGAGCCATCTCTCCAGCCCCTATTGTTTTATTTATGTGTATATGTGTGTGTCTGTATGTGGGTATGCGTGTGAGAGTAGAGGTATCCACAGAGGCCAGGAGCTGGTTTATAGGCGGTTGTGAGCTGCCCAGTATGGTTGCTGGGAAATGAACTGGAGTCTTCTGGAAGAGCAAAACACAATCTCAAGCATTGAGCCATCTCTCCAGCCCTAAAACATTTTTCTTTAAGAAGATGTATTTGTAATGGTGACAAAAAGTGGACCAATACAGGGCTGGAGAGATGGCTCAGCAGTTAAGAGCACTGAGTGCTCTTGCAGAGGACCTGGGTTCAATTTCCAGCACCCACATGGCGGCTACGAACCATCCTTAACTCCAGTTCCAAAAGCCCTTTTCCAAAGCCCTCTTCTGATCTCCACGGCATCGCACGACATGGGTGCACTCACATACATGCAGGCAATACACTCATACGCACAAAATAAAAATAATAAAATCTTTTTTAAAAAGTGGACCAATACAGTATTTGCATTAAAAAGCACATAACCAAATGAGAGTCAAATGAGATGCTAAGTATAAAAGGAGAATGCCAAGTAATACTGCTAACAACCAGATCCCAAACCCCAAGTCCTACCAGCCTCCCAACATTGGCCCTGACCTAGGAAAGGGGTTGCCCGGGAACAGGAGTTTGCTGGAAACAGGAAAGTCACTGCAGACAAAAGAACAATACAGTCAAAGACAGAGAGACAGGAACAGAGCCCAGCAGGTTCAGAGGATTAGAAGGAATGCAAAATACTGAAAGCTATGTGGAAACTTGGATTGTACTCTGGAACACAAGGACATCGGTGGGAAAAAACTGATGAAATCACAGCAAGCTTTAGAATCTAGCTAATAGCATTGTACCAATGTTAATTTCTTGGATTTTACCAATATGCCATGATTATATAAGATGTTAACATTAGGGAGATACTCTGTACTCATTGCAGCAATTTTGTTTACCCTTAATTTAATTAATTTATTTATTTTATGGGTATGAGTGTTTTGCCTACATGTATGTAAGTGCACTCATGCTGTGCAAAAGCCCATAGAAACCAGAAGTGGGCATGAGATCCCCTGGAACTGGAGTTACAGATAGCCATTAGCCACCACGTGGGTGCTGGGAATTGAACTCAGGTCCTCTAGAAGAGCAGCCAGTGCTCTTAACTGCCAGGCCATCTCTCCAGCCCTCGCAGCTGTTTCTTTTTTTTCTTTATTATTTTTATTTTATGTGTGTGTGTGTATTGCCTGCACGTAGGTAAATGCACCCATGCAGTACAATGTCCATGGAGGACATAAGAGGTCATCGGATCTCCTGGAACTGGAGTTATGGACAGTTGTTAGCTGCCATATGGGTTCTGGGATTCGAACCCAGGTCTTCTGCAAGAACAATCAGTGTTCTTAACCTCTGAGCCATCTCTCTAGCCCCTTGCAGCTATTTCTTAATCCTAAACTTATTCTAAAATAAAAGTTTAATGAGATAGAGAAAGGGAAGAGGAGTGCAGGGGACAGTGAGATCATATAAGGAACCAGAAGTGGGTGACAAGAATCAACAGAAACTAGATCAGGGATCCCTATACCATAAGATAGACATGAGTGCCTGCAGACAATGACTCCACAGCAATAATAAGCAAGTCCCAGGTGGACGGACATCCATGACAGCTTTCCTTCAAGCTCATCCTAACTATATTTCACTTTCTGCCTAAACTCACACACATACAAATATTTGTATATATATATATATATATATATATATATATAGAGAGAGAGAGAGAGAGAGAGAGAGACATATCTACATGTGCATACAGACACATGCTCACACATATAGACCCATGTTTATACATATTCACATGCCTGTGTGAGCAAGTGCACACACACAGCCCGCCCCAGACACACCTGGGGGACATAGTGCCTGCTTCAAGGAATTTAGTCTCCAAACACCAGTCAAATAGCCCGTGATGCACAAAGAAATTGTCAGCAAGACAGAATTAGTGATTTCATTTGCCCTTTGATAGAAGTTCTTGAAGGCAGGTTCTGCTGGGCTCTGAAAATGGGAGGTTCCCCTGGCCCAGGCTGTTCCCAGAACTGCCCTGTCTCTGGATTGTGGCCCCAGGCTGTTCCAGGTGGGCCCATTGTGTGCCTTCATGTCTCTCAACCCCTGCTGACTTTCACTCCCCTAATTCTTCTCTTGCTATTTTGCTGTCCAGTTGGGAGGTGAGCCTCTCATGAGCAGGAAGAGGATCCGGCCCAGCCTGTGCCTGTAGCCCCACAGGGCCTGGTACTCAATACATATGAGGTAGGTACTGAACAGGAACCAACATGTTGGGCAGAGGTGCTCAGAAGACAGAGAACTTGCTCTTCAAAGAGTAAAGGTGTTCCTCTTGCCAAAACCCAGGACTCCATTTATGATTTTGTAACAACCAGTCCACCACACTGTAGCCTGAGATTCAGATTCAAAATCAAGTTTGTAAGCACACTTTCTGTTTATAGAGCACTTCTGCATCCAAGAGCTCATTGGGCTTTCTCTCAACTGTGACACAGGAATATCACTCAAACCCATTAAATGGATAAGGGAATGGAATTTCAGAAAAGCAAAGAGATTTGCCTAGGTTGTCACAGCAATGAGGTAAATGCCCTAGAGTTTAGACTAGTGACTCCTAATGACTTCCTATGGAACACACACACACACACACACTCACACAGCACCCTGCCCCTTCTCTTCGTTGATCCGGAAGCACCATCCAGAACAGAAGGCATCTGCTATGGTTTGGTGCTACCACTGCCCACCACTGAGCCAAGGGCAGCCTCACCAGGGCTCTCCCCAATCCCCCAACCCCACCCACCTGACATAGTACAGGAAGGGGCAATAATCCTCTCTCTGCAGCTAGAGAAGGGGATGCTCAGAAAAGACAGGCAAAAGGCAAAACTAGCCCATGAACTCATGTTGTCAATCTCTTCAACTCAGAGAATCAACTTGTTTGGAGGTAACCTCAGGATGGCATAACCCCAAGGCATTACCTGTAGCCCCTTCATCCACCCTCTACAATCAGAGGACCAAAGCAGCAGACAGCCAGGCAACTGTGCCATGTCCCCCATAGTCCCAGCTACTTGAAAGGCTGAGCTAGCAAATCATTTGAACCCAGGAGCACTGGGCCAGCACAGGCAACATAGTGAGACCCTGTGTCAATCAGCAAGAAAAGGCAACAAGTAATGCCCATATTAACATTCACTTCTCCTCTTAGCCTAGAGCTGGACCACCTGAGCTCATTCGAATCCTTGCTCTGCTGTTTTCTAGCAAGTAAACGAACCTCCTGTGACTAGTTCTCTCCACTTGCAGTAGGGAGATGATAAGACATCACCTCTGAGGGCATCTTCAGATTATATGAGCAGTTAGAATCACACCTGAGCTGAGCGTAGTGGCACACACCTTTAACCCCCAGCACTCGGGAAGCAGGGGCAGGCAGATTTCTGTGCATTCAAACCCAGCCTGGTCTATATAGTGAGTTCCAGGCCAACCAGGGCTACAAAAATAGACCCTGTCTCAAAAAATTAGTTTTTGAGACTTGCCTTTTTATTGCTTTCAACTTTCAGAAATCATCTACAACAGGCGCGGAGAATCAAGAGAAGAGTTGTGTTTGCCTTACTTTGGGGAAGGGGCAGGCAGATTTCTGTGCATTCAAACCCAGCCTGGTCTATATAGTGAGTTCCAGGCCAACCAGGGCTACAAAAATAGACCCTGTCTCAAAAAATTAGTTTTTGAGACTTGCCTTTTTATTGCTTTCAGCTTTCAGAAATCATCTACAACAGGCGCAGAGAATCAAGAGAAGAGTTGTGTTTGCCTTACTTTGGGGAATTTGGGGGTTTTGTTTTTTGGTAAATGTACAAAATATGACATAACACAGGAAGAATCTTGTTTGTTTTTGTTTTGTTGATTTTTTGAAACAGGGTCTCCCATAGCCCCAGCTGACCTGGAACTGCTATATAGACTAGGCTAGCCTTGATCTCAGAGAGATCTGCCTGCCTCTGCCTCCTAAGTGCTGGGATTAAGGGCAGACACTGCCATACCCAGCATCCAGGACAAATGTTATGAGTCTAGTGGTTGATTCAGAAAGAAACAAGTAGCTGGTATAAAGGTGCATGCATAATCCCAATAATTGGATGACTGAGGCAGAAGGATTGTGATGGGTTCTAGGCCAGACTGGGCTACGGAGTCAGTACCTGTCTCAAAAAAGTAGTCGATGAACAAATAGCAAATAAAACAAAACAGAAATAAACTGCTACAGGAATGAGTTTCAAGGAAGGGTCTGAGTTGTCTGGGATGGCTGAGGATGCTGACCAGGCAGGACCTGAACCAACCTCAGATACGCTGAGCTGGGGCTGGGGAAAGGAGTCAAGGCAGAGATGTGGGATTCATGTGGTATCCTGAAAGAATGAGCAGAATTGTAGATAGTGATGCTGACCAGAAGGCAAAAGGCCTTTGTATTGACCTGAGATCCAGAGCACTTAGGTTCTTATAAATATAAGTACTCACTGTACTAATATGGTACTTACTGTACACCTGTTTTGTGTCTGACACTGTTCAAAGCACATAGCATAGGACACATTCAGAGAACAGTCTAATCTTCTACATTTACGCAGTTGGATAACTAACAATACAGTCTCTCCGTTCTGTGAGAAGGTAGTGTTATAAAAAATCATTCAGAAATAGTCCTGGGTGAAGGAATTGGGAGGTCTTCGGGCAGGAAAAATGAGAAGAGTAAAACAAAGATTCAGGAGCATAGCAAATGGACACTATTAAATATTAGTTACTTCCATGTTCCTCCAACTCCCTCCTTCTAAGGAGGACATTCTGAGAAATATGATTTGTTTTGCTGGGCAGGGAGAAGGAGAGGAGATGTTTGGAGTGGAATTGTCTATGACCCTCACTGACTCTATCCATGAAATCTTGATCAAACCCATAAGATACACCAGGTACCCTTATGTTCAGGGTGTCTGTTCAATACAATGAAAAGAAGTTGTGGATGAGGACAGAGCAACCTCAGGTCACCCACCTCAAATGGGTACAAGGTAATGATTCTATGGATGTCCACAGACTACAAAGGTGCATAGCATGGAACCAGGGCAGTGGGTAAGAGGGTGCTGAGTTTTGAGGACATGCCCCTGCTATGGGAGAGGGCAAGAGTAATGAAAGATGAGGAACCAACCCTGGGTTGGATCACACGGTCAGAGGGCTAATCTTCACCACTAAATCACTGAGTTGGGCTTAGTTTCCATAATAATTCATCTTGTCAACTGGCCTGGATCTGGAATCACTGAGATAAAGTGATGAGCATGGTTGTGAGGGACTTCTTGATCAGGTTATGTGAAGCAGGAAGACCCACCCTAAATGTAGGTGGCACCTTCCAGCGGCGGCCCAGGTAAAAGACAGTCCCAGGACAGAGCTTTTCTTTTTGCCTCACTGCCTTTGTGTCTCTCTGGTGAGTACATCTACCCTGTTGCTGTTGCTGCTGCTGCTGCTGCTGCTGCTGCTGCTGCTGCATCCAACATAGACTGAAGATTAGTGGTTCCCCAGGAACCCTTCAGGCCTTCAGCACCAGGTTGGAATTGCTGAGGCATCAACTGAGAAGCTACATGGTTCTCAGCATGAAGACTGGGATTATTGGACTATAACAGACCATGTTGGGTTAGTCAATCTAATAAATCCCTTTTGAGATATACATTCATGGGGCTGGTGAGATGGCTCAGCAGTTAAGAGCACTGGCTACTCTTGCAGAGGACCTGGGTTTCAGCACCCATATGACAGATGACAACCACCTGTAACTCCAGTTCCAGGGGATCCAGTGCCCTCTTCTGGCTTCTTCAGGCTTTGTACAACATGGGTGCACTTACATACATGCATGCAAAACACTCATACACATAAAAATAAATTAAATTTTTAAAAATCACCTTTTGATTACATAGGACAATCTCCATTTTAAAATCCTTTAACTTACTTCATCTGCAAAGTCCCTTATACCAGGCAAACTGGCACATTCACAAGTTTCAGGGACTGAGATGGGACATATTT
Organism: Nannospalax galili; assembly: GCF_000622305.1. Lineage (NCBI taxonomy): Eukaryota > Metazoa > Chordata > Mammalia > Rodentia > Spalacidae > Nannospalax > Nannospalax galili. The sequence continues at coordinate 2,701,877 of NW_008360324.1, read as the reverse complement.
GGATAGCTGCTGAACAGACATGATGACCTGAACTGATAGAGAGGTGAGCTAACAAAGGAATAGTGAGAGGGCATGGGTGACCCATATAAGAGCTGAGAGAAAAGTCAAGGCCTGAGGACTACGGCCTTAGGAGAACACACCTCTGGAGCTTAGTTCACGGATGTTTGCAGAGGCCTACTATGCACAGGGACCAGAGGCTCTGAAGAACAGAAACTAATCAAAGCATGTATTCTTTGAAGATGCTTACCAGCAACACATGTACCCATACAGGAAGATGGTGACAGGCAGAATCACACTAGGTAATCCACAAAGATGAGACTGTTTGCTGAAGGCTCACAAGTCAGTCAATGGCTTTAGAGCATAGTAAAAACATCAAAGAAGCTTCTAGTAGTGAAGACAATGAACCAAAATGGACACTGGTACAGTGGCCTGGAGGACCCCTGGGGCGGGGGGTGCTGCCCACAGCTGGGGTAGGAAGATGGGCAGGCCCTGTGAGGTATGGTTGAGATCTAGCCTGCTTGGCTCCATGTGTTTAAAACTTACCACCAGGGGGTGCATAAGAGCCAACATGGGCCTGAGCTCAGCAAGGGGATTTTCCAGAAACAGGATCCCCCAAGGAAAGCTGAAAAAAAGTTTTCCCAGTCTGAGCTCCACAAAGCCTGGAAGGCCTGGCTGCCTCCATGTGATCTCTGACTCAGGGGCTTACCCAGATTTTCCTCTTCCAGTTAAGGCAAACCACATTTTTTTCCATCCCTCCCATTCCTGGTTGCCTGCAGCACTAAGTGCCTGTAACAAACACACTTTGGCCCAGAATGTCATTGCACCACAGAATACCATAGCGGAGGAGACTAAAACATCTAAGCCTGGAAGCTCAGGCTTACCCAAGGACACAAGGTTACCTGTTGAGACAAACCATAGGATAGGAACCAAGGCTGGAACTCAAATGTCCTCACCCCAGATCCAGTGCTCTTATCACATAAGGGCCTCTTGCTGTGCAGGCCTGCAGTCTGAGACAGAAGGATTTCAAGTTCAAGACCAGCTTGGATGCTGAGACGGTTTCAAAAGAAAATTTTGTCAGGCATGGTGGCACCCACCTTTGGTCCCAACACACAGGAAGCAGAGGCAGGCAAATCTCTGTGAGTTTAAGGTTAGCCTGAGCTACGTTGTGAGTTCCAGGCCAGTCAGGGCTACATAGTAAGACCCAGTCTCAAATAAATTTTTTAAAGGAACCTCTGATTCTATGTAATGGAATCTTACACAGTTCCTTGAGTATAAATAATACTAGTAACAGCAGGCAACTGTGGCAGGCATAGCCCTGCAGCTGGGGGCTGAAGGGGACTTCCTTCAGCACTCACAGGCATCCAAAGTAGATTCTGTTGGTCATGGAAATGTTACTGAACTCCTTCCTCCCATGGTTAATACAGCAGGAGGGAGAATGCTAGACGATAAAACCTTTTTCTCTTAGGCCTGTTCTCCCAAGACAGCAGAGCAACACAAACGACATTGTTTTTCAACCCCATCCCAGAGGTACACGCCTCATACCCTGGAGGGGACATCCTCAGTGAGAAACCAAAGCCCTGCTTCCTCAAACTCAAGTTAGGCTCTGCTTCCTCTTCCTCCTTAGGAGGTGGGGAAGGAGCCAGTATGCTGGTAGTAACTGCCCCAGCATAGACAGCTATGTGGTTTTGTGCCTCTGAAACATCCAGTTCCTCTGCCTGCCATTCTCTCCCTCACCTATCTGCTGATCCTGGCTTCCAAAGTCATTTCCTGCCATGCCCCTGCTCCAGGACTCAGGCTGACTTGGGGACATGCCTTGTGTCCTTGTTCCAAAGGCTGCTTCTTCCCTTGAGTAGATATCACAGACTGGCCTGTTAAAGAGTCTCTGCCCCACACTGAGATTTTCCTACACTACCTACATATGGATAGAGGTGGCTTCATGGCAGTGCCTCAGTGTGAGTGACACATGGCAAGCTCTCCAGGACATTTATTTATTTATTTTTTTACTGTTTGAAACAGGGTCTCCCTACAGCTCCAGTTGGCCTGAAACTCACTCTGTAGACCAGGCTGGCCTTGAACTCACAGACATCCATCTGCCTCTGCCTCCCAAGTGCTAGGACTAACGGTGTGGACCACCACGCCCTCGGCCTTGAACTCACAGACATCCATCTGCCTCTGCCTCCCAAGTGCTAGGACCACGCCCAGCTCAAAGAGCTTTAGAACAAATGAAAGCACCAAGCCTTCAATGATTTGGCTTCTGCTGCTAAGCCCCTCCCCCCATTCCCTCCTAGTACCCTAAACAGGTATTTAGGTCCCGTGGTCCCGCTTACCTTCCTCTGTCTCTTCTGTCTCCTAACAGATCTCCACCCTGACCCTAGCTCTGCCTTCAAGCCCCACTGTTCCCCTCCATCTTTTTTTTTTTTTTTTTAACTTATTTTGTCTTTTTTTTTTTGTCTGAGACAGGGTCTCCCTGCAGCCCCAGCTAGCCTGGGACTCACTATGTAGATCAGGTTGGCCTTGAACTCACAGAGATCTGCCTGCCTCTGCCTCCCAAGTGCTGGGATTAAAGGCATAAGCAAGCCTCTTTTTTTTTTAACTTTTTCAAATCTTTATTGAGAATTTCATACATGCATACAAGGTGTTTTGATCAAAGCCATGCCCACTTCCTCCCCTCCAACATTACCCCCTCTGAAGAGGTAACCCTAAAATCTTTTAAGGATTAGATACAAGCTCCCAAATACTTTTGACATTTTTGGCCTTTGGGTCAGAATATGTTGCAGGACATTTTGACTTTTATTCAAGAAACTGGCTACATTTCTCTGGGGTCTTTTTACCATTGCTAGTCAATTCCTACCTCCTTTTTTTTTTTTTTTTTTTTTTTGGTCTTTTGAGGCAGGGTCTTCCTGTAGCCCCAGCTGTCCTATGTAGACCAGGCTAGCCTTGAACTCACAGAGATCTACCTGCCTCTGCCTCCCAAGTGCTGGGATTAAAGGCGTGCACCACCACACCCAGCCCTACCTGCCAATAGGGAATAGGGACACAGACCGTGCTGGCTTCCATGCTGAACAGGAATGCAGGGTGAGGCAACTGGAGTACCCCTTCAGTGGGTCTATCTAAAAGACTCCAAAATTACA
>NW_008360324.1:2685005-2698725 GCF_000622305.1 Nannospalax galili | reverse complement strand
AAGGGCTTCCAAAAGCATCCCTCTATTGGGTTCTTCCTCATTTTTCTTTTGTCTCCCAAGGCTGGACTAGTTGGCTGGGAAGAGTGGCTGGATACTCAGGTGAGGGTCCAGTGACCCTGCTTGGCACTCCTTTAATGAATGAGCACAACCATCAACAAGCCCAATTGTGACTCTGTTTAGTGATCTGGCTCAGGTGATGAAGGTAGTTATTTCATGCAGAAGGGACTGCTGTATAGCATCATCTTATTAAAAGGACCACCAGAGGCAGGATCCGGGAGCTGTCAGGCAGTCCACTGGGTTCTCAGGCCCTCTGGTAGTTGAAGGTCAGAGGGAGGCCAGAACTCCCTGCAGACTGCACTCTGGCAGTCTGTTGAGCTCAGAGCCACTACCCAGATGGAGGTCCAAACCCACCCTGTCAGGTTGTCTGCTAGGATCTCCTCTCTATCTTAACACCTCTCCAAATACACCACCTTGATTATCTAACACCCCCAAAGTTCTAAAAGCCAGGGACTGGAGATGACAAACTACAGTCTTCAACAGCACAGACCTTGTAGCCTGCCCTTCCACCCTGCCCACACAGGGCTTCACCAAGAGACCTTCTATGCCCACCCATGCCCCTCACTCTCCTAGCCAGTCACTGCTGATGACCACTGGGAGCCCCAGTCCCAGCTTCACCAGGATTCTCCCCTGAAGGTAACTCATCCTCTAAGACAGTTGCTTCTTCCCCTCCCTGGAGCTCTCAGAAACCCCAGAGGTTATCACCAAAACACCAAACACATCGCCCCTCCCAACTCTCCTGTCTCCCTCCTCGAGATCCTGAGCTCCCTTAAAGAAGAAACAGGATGGAATCAATCCTTTGCTTTCAGCTCCTGCTCCTATTGAAATTTCTAAAGTAGACTCTAGAAAACGTTCTTGAGGTGGCTGGAGAGATGGCTCAGCAGGTAAGAGCACCAGCTGCTCTTGCAGAGGATCCAGGTTCTGTTCCCAACAACCACATAGTGGCCAACTACCCTCTGTTTAACTCCAGGTTCAGGAAACCCAATGCCCTCTTGTGGCTTCTTCAGGCATTCATTTCTCATTGCAAGATCTGCCACCAGTGCACTAATATGCATGCAGGCTGTAAACACTCATACACATGAAATAAAAATAAACATGCTCTTGAATGGACCAATTAAGCAGCCTACTTAAATAGTAAAACAACTGCAATGTGCTAGAATAACAGTGGCTGTTTCCTCTGTATAGAAGAAAAAAAAGTTTGCTTTTGGAGACAAGGCCCATACATACTCAGTATGTAACCCAGGTATTGTTTTCTGTTGTGCTTTTGTTTGTGGTTTTTGTTGTTATTGTTGTTGTTCTGAAGACTGGGTCTCACTGTGTAGCCCCTGGCTGGCCTCTAATTCAGACAGATCTGCTCACCTCTGCCTCCCAAGTGCTGAGAAGGGCGTGGGCCGCCACACTAGGCTCCCAGGTGAAATTTTAATTTACATCCTTTCTGCTTCTCGGTGTTTTCTGATTCTCTGTAATGAATATGTTTTGCTTTTTCAATAACAAAGAACTCTAGGGAAATTTCCGGGGAGAGGGGTCGAAAACAGCAAAAGGAAGTTGAGAAGTATCTCTTCTTCCTGCCAAAAGAAAGGAAGCGAACTGAAACAGCCACAGAGCAGGGTGTGGTGGTGCATATCTGTAGTTCCAGCACCTGGAAGGCTGAGACAGGAGGCTCTGGGGTTGTGTAGCCGGGGCTACAAAGGAGAATTCCAGGCAAGCTAGACTGCATAGCTATACCCTGTTTCAAAAACAATACAATTAACTTTAAATTTAAATTTAAAAAATAAAGCACCACTGCCGGGTGTGGTGGCACATGCCTTTAATCTCCAGCACTCAGGAGGCAGAGGCAGGTGGATGTCTGAGTTCAAGGCCAACCTGGTCTACATGGCCAGTTCCAGGCCAGCCAGGGCTACAGAGTGAGACCCTGTCTCAAAACAAAATAAGCAAAGAAAAAACCCACCCATAAATACGTAAATAAATCACCATAGAGTTTCCACAGGTGAAGGGTGCAGCGGCAGCGCCAGGTGCCCTTGTGGGCAGCGCCAGGTGGGGCAGAGTAGGGGTGGGGCGCCGGTTGGGGCAAAGTATGAAGGGTAAATACAGGGTGAGGAATTTCAATTTAAATTTCTGAGTAGGGCGCTACAGAAAAGTTTCTGAGTTAAAGAGAAACGCTCGGATTGGCAGGTCTAGCCGCAAAGGTGCTCAAAAATGTGTTCAGTGAGGAAAGGTTTGCAAGACGGTGCCCGAGAAAAAGTAAGCCAGACAGCTCTAAATCCAAGTTAAAGCAGTGGCCTGCACACCGACCTCAGGCTTCGGTGGCGATCCTTTAACCCAGGAGACCCTCGTAGATCTTCCAAAGTAAAAAACTCGGACACCGCGCCCGGAATCAACCAGCAAGAACCGGAAGGGCGAGTCCTCCACCTAACTCCTCGGGTAGAGTAGCAGTGAGGGGCGGTCAGGAAAGACCCCTGCGCGTGGGGGCGAGGAGGAAGAAGGCGGGAAGGAGCGTCTCTGCAACGCGACCCCGAGGGCGTGGGGTGCAAGGTGAGCAGTGCAACGTGCACCCGGGCGGGACCAGGAGTCTCGCAACTCGAGTCCCCGGAGGGCGCGAGGCGTGGGCGGGGCAGGTGGGCTGGGGGGCGGGGTCGGCATTCCTCGGCACATGCGCATCGCAGCGGGCCCGGCGCCGCAAGGAGTGGCACTTTTTAAAAGTGCAGCCCCAGGCCAGCGTGTAGCAGGCGGCACCTCTGTTCAGGGCCTGGTCCTTTTCCCTCTCAGTCGCGCGTGTCTCCAGTTCCACGGCAGTTCAGCCTGCACCATGCCGGTGAAAGGAGGTATCAAGTGCATCAAATACCTGCTCTTCGGATTTAACTTCATCTTTTGGGTGAGTGACTACGACTGTCGCGCGCTTCCCTCCGGAGCCACCTGTCGTCTCTCCCCCTCCCGCCCCCCCCTCCGGTTCCCCAAGACTACCCGCCACGGTGCGTATCCGGGCGGCCGGGTGTGCGGGGACCGGGCACTGTGCGCGCGGGGCGGACTCGGGGCGAAGAAGAAAGGGCGCTGCGGCTGCCATCTGGACGGACGGCCGCGGGCGGGATGGGCTTGTTGGACAGCAAGGCACCCGAATCCCGGAGAGTGAAGGACGCGCGGCGGTCCTGGTGACCTGGGTCCCATCCAACTTCTCGGAGGATTTGAGATGGGGGTCTGTGCTTGCCCCTCCCCAGAGTACGAAAGGGGTAGGCGGCGGGGAGGAACGGAACACCCCTTTTCCGGGATCTGGATACCCTAGTTAGTGGACCGAGCAGTGAGTGCCCCGGGTGGTCCCACGAGTGGCAGAGGACGCGATGAGGGGTGGATGCGGGTGTTCCAAAGGACTTCGCGTCGCAAGCAGGACTCTTGGCACCTCACCGTGGAGAAAAAGCGAGTCGGGGGGGGTCCACCCGGCACCTAGAGGTGGGACCTCCCAGGTTCACCGTCTCCCAGACTGGCGTGAGAACGTCCCCGCCTCCCTCCTAGGTACCTGAAAGACTAGCTTGTCTTGATTCTTTTTCGGGAGCGATAACTATCTTGGCTGGAAAGAACTCTCGGAGAGTTGGAGAGAGTTGGGGAGAGGAAGGGAGGGAGGAAGATGCTTATCATCACCTCTAGGTGGGATGAGTCCTGTGTTTCTGCATTTCCGGGGTAATCAGGTACCGCGAGCTTTGGAGGCCCCGCCCTCCTAGAAATGGCCAGGTGGGGCAACAGGGAATGGCCGTTCACCTAAGACAGGACCCCGGAGTAGGCAGTCAATAGGCACTCACTGCCTCCTCGTGGATAACGCGAATAATAAGTCAGAGAAAGAGGCAGATAGTCAGTGTCCACTCCCAGAGAACTCAGAAACAGCAAGAAGTCACAAGGAACTTTGTGTCTGCTTCAGAGAGGGCACAACCCCTCCCCCAAATGGATAATATTTGCTCCTGGGCAAGCAGGAAAGGGTTTAGCCAGGCAACTCCTGTGTCACCAACCCTCCAGAGATGGAAAGGAAAACAGGTGTGTGCCACCAAGAGCTTGCAACAACAACAGCAAAAAAAGTGCAGTATTCCTCTTGGAGCTGGCCACTGGAGTATCTACCTCAGTGAAAGTAAGGTTTCAGACTCTTCTGAGGTGGTTCTGTAGTCCACAGAGACTGGACTGGTGTTCCAGGAGTCACCACACCCATACAAATTTATGAGGATGGCAGAGGGGTAGGCATTCCCTCCTGGTGTTCCCCATCAGCTCTGCCAGGATTGACTCAGCTCGGCTCAGTCACCAACTAGAATGCCACAAAAGAAAGTCTGGAGGCAGCTGCCCCACCCTGCCCTTTGGGGAGTTTTCCTCTGTTCCCTAGCTGTCTTTCTCCTGCCAGTCTGTTGGTTAGTCCCCAGCTGTCTGCCTAGACTTGCATGAAGCTTTGGGGCTAGGGGAAGCCACATAGTGCCACAGCATTCTGGTGTCCCCCATCTGCCCCAATGGCATGTGAGGGAGGCTGAGGGGAGGTGCCCATGGTACCCCATGTCTACTCAGTCTGCTCAGTGGTTGCCTGCTGGCCTGCAATCTGTCCATCTTGTCTCCTGCCTGCCAGTCCACTCGTATCCAGAGCTCCCTGCCTGGGCTAGAGAGACACTGTTGGTTAACTATGCCACCTGAAACAGAATCATCTCGCTCTGGAAGGGGTTTGGTTTTAAAATTGGGAATGACTTTTGAGACTGTGTGCCAATTGTGGATGCCAACTCTCTTCTTCACAGTGAGGAAGCAAAGACCAGGGGTAGTGATTTACCCAGGATCATAAGCTGATCTGGTACTACATCTACTAGGACCCTCGCTTTCCTTCTGTCCTCTATCGCTATTGCCATTAGGGACGTGGGCAGTTTCCTGAATTCATTATTATTCACCTGTCCTGTGTTGGGGTTCTCTAGAGTCGAAGCCCTCATTCTTTAAGAGATGAAATAGCAGCTGGCTTTGGTTGTTGGGTGGGAATGGAAGAAGGATGAGTTGAAACTCCCCAAAATATCTTTTATGACAATCTTGGGACTGCTGAGATTATTATGATGTCACCACTTCGCTCTCTTGAGACCAAGGATTTAAAAACTTGGTATTGGAAACCTGATGCGGGCCTTGAAAAACAGGGGCCCCCATCTTACACAGGGAGGTTGGGAGTGGGGGGCTGGCAGGGATCGAAAGAGAAACCAGCCTTAGTTGCAGCGAGGGGTTGTGGGGAGAACTGGAAAGGGGCTATGGCTCCTTCCCAGTCCCGCACACGTCCCCTGTGGGTCACTCCATGAAGGCTGAGCCTATTCAGCCTGCTTTCCTCAAGGGGGGTGCCAACATCCCACATCCAAGCCCACAGTCTGTTTTTCCAGTATCCTCAGAGCCAAACCTCCCAAGCCTATTTTGGTTGTTCCTGAATTTCCTTTAGGCCTCCCTGCCTATCCTGTCACTACCTCAAAAAAAAAAAAAGAGAGAGAGAGGGAAAAACATCTTACTGTCTGAGTGACAGGCAACACAAGTATTTCAGGCTATAATGCCAGGATGAGCCTTGGGCCAGTAATGTACCTTTTTCCTTTTTTTTTTTTTTTTTTTTTTTTGTTTTGGGTTTTTTTGCTTCTCTTTCTTCATCTTAACCATCTAGCAAATACTGAGCCTGCATAGTGAGGACTTTGTACTTTTCAGCTCAGGCAAAGGAGGGGACAGATTGGCTCCACTGAGAGGCAGACCCTGCCCATCCCCACCCTCTGTTCCTTTAGCACTGTCTTTTACCCCTTACCAGTCCTTAAGTAAGGATAGAAACAGCAGAGGGATCCTCTTCCTCAAGAAGAGTTGTTATCTTGACCTAATGGAAGCTGCTTAGAAACATGGACAGAGAGCAAGACCGGGATTCAGAGGCCTGGGTGTGAATGCAGCTTTGTCCCCAGCTAGCGTGGAAACCGTGGGCAGGTCACTTTTCTGATCCAGATCTCAATTTCCTTGTAAAATCCATGAGTTGGAACAGTTGGTCTCAAAAGATCCTTTTAAACTTGACCTATAAAACTAACCCCCAGCCTCAATCAACCTACTCTTCTAGCAATAAGAGTTTAGATAAGAGTTCAGAGATGGAAATGTACTGTGGGTACCAAGGCTTGTGCTTAGAACTTGCCTCCCCTTGACCTTATACTTTGGAGCAAGAACCTGTTTCCTGGATCTTTCCTGTTCGGGTTTTCTCCCCTCACTCCGTGTCTGGGGGTTCTGTTGTCATTGCTGCATTAGCCTTTTGTGGTCAAAGCACCAGCCCTGGATTCAGTGCCCTCATCCCCACGTTACATTGCCATGAGGGTTGAATGAGTGTATGCAATGCATTTATTGCAGAAGCCTGGTGGTAGATGAGTGTCAGTGTCTACCTGTAGTTCTTCACTAGACCAAAGTGGATTGAGACTGTGGAGAGGGTGGAAGTGATGCCCTGAAGAGTGTGGATGTTTAAACCACAGATTAGTGCAACTCCCACGCTGTGCAGCCTTCCGTCTTTTCCACATCTCTCTGCATCAGTGCCAGCTTCGTTCTCCCCAGCAAAACACTGACTCCATTTCATATGTTGCTACATGTCTGGATGAAGGAGAAAGGGGCAGCAAAAGAAAATAAAACTGCAGGACAGAGGATTCTAAGGTATCGGGATTCAGGGCTGGACAGGATGTGGATGGGTGGATGGCAGTGGCAAGAGCCCCTCCTTACCCTTCCTGCTGCCTCCCAAAAACTATTTGGCTTGGATGTTGGGCTGAGCTGTTGCATGAAATGGCTTCCCACAGAGTTCCTGGGCTGGGGTGACACTGCCGTACTTGTACTGGAGCTGGTAGGTTAGGGAGAAGGTGAGCTGAAGCCAGGTGTCACACTGATAAGGAAAACATACCTGTATCCTGCCTGGATCTTTGATTTCTCCCCCACCCCAGCCATGGCTGCCAACCAAGATCAGGAATCCCGGTCTCTGGGTGGCAATGAGAATTGGATTCCTGTGCACACACTCAGACTTGCTCTCAGCACACACCCACACTTACTCTCACACACTCTACCTCTGTTTTCAAAATGGCCAGTGGCAACATTCCAAACCAGGGAAGCAGCGGGCGCTGGTTACTGTTTACCCCCTCCCAACTTGGACAGGCTTCGATAAGCAGCCTTTTGGGGGTGGCTGGTCAGTGGTGACAACCCTAAATGAACCTTCTAAGCTCACAAATTACCATTCTCACCCCTTTCTTTAAGAGGCTGTCTTCTGCTTAGGCCCGTGTGTCCTGGGGTATAGTTCTGTTTTCTGGTTCTATTCAGGTTTTATAAGTAAGAGGCTGTCTTCTGCTTAGGCCCGTGTGTCCTGGGGTATAGTTCTGTTTGTTTTCTGGTTCTATTCAGGTTTTATAAAGACGTGTGGTCTCTGGAACTGGTCACACAGTTTGGCGCCTAATAATACCTTGGATTTACAAAAGCACCTTTTCTTCTATACAACACATATAGACTTGGATGGTTTTGCCTGAGTGTTTCTGGCTGTGAGGAAGGACCCCTTAAGGTTATGGGGTTTCCATGATTTCTTGGGTCCTGTTAACCACCTTGTGTGCCCCAGGTAAACCTGTGTGTAGTTGGGTCAGAAGGACCTTAATGGACCTGTTAAGATTTTTTTTTGTTTTATTTTGTCATGCTGGGAATCAAACCCATAGCCTCATACACGGTAGGAAAGTACTCTACCACTGAAGCTAAAGCTGTATTCCCAGCTCTCTTACATTTGTTTTTGTTTTTTAGCCACAGCTTTGCAGAAGTGGGCTTTACATATAGATGAGCCACAACTTTGTAGTTTTAGGGGCCGAAAATATCCAAGGCCATGGACTGCCAGAAGTACAAGACAACTGAGGAGATTCTAGGTTTAGAAAGGGCCAATCTTTTTTAATTTTGTTTTGGTTTTTGCTTTTTGAGACAGGGTCTTCCTGTAGCCTCACTCTGTAGACCAGGCTGGCCTTGGATCTTACAGAAATTCACCTGCCTCTGCCTGCCAACTTCTGGGATTAAAGGTGTGCACCATCATGCCTGGCAGAAGGGCCAATCTTAACATTTCATGTATTTGTGTTTTGGAGATCTGACTGCATATCTCCCAACTGCTTAATTCTGTGGAAAAAGTCAGGTCAGTCCAGGGACATTCTCATTTTCCATCAAGTAGTGGTATGTAGCCATGGAAAACAACATCCTGTCCCCAGATGAGCTAATTTTATAATAATTATATCCATCCATGTAATTTCCTCACCCCCATCAAATCCCCCACCAAAGAAGATCCTTAGTTATGGATTAGTTTTAAGTATTGTATGTATATTGTCATCTTAGAGTGGGAGATCATAAACTTTTTAGGGAATCCCATGCAATCTGGGATTTGCCTCTAGGGGAAAAATACCATACATGTTTTGTTTTGTTTTGTTTTTACTACATTTTGTTTGGTGGGGAGGGTATGCCCCATATTGATTTGTCTCCCATGATTTCCAGGGGCTCTCTCCTCTGTCCTGAATCTCTTGTTTCTGACATGTGCCTCTTCCCAGGCTTGTATAGGGGAATAATGGAGAGTTTTTGCAAAATGCTATTAGAAGCCCTAAGTTCAAAACTGGGGGCATGAGGGCAGGAGAAATGACTCAGTGGTTAAAAGCACTTGTTGCTCTTGCAGAGGTCCCAGGATCAGGTTCCAAGCACCCACATGGTGGCCCATAACCTTCTATAACTCCAGTTCCAGGGAATCCAATGGCCTCTTCTGGCCTCCATGGTCGCTTGGTGTATATATGCACATACATACAGGTAAAGCATTAATATCCAGCTGCATGTGGTGGCACACGCCTTTAATCCCAGCATTTGGGAGGCAGAGGCAGGCAAATCTCTGTTGAGTTCAAGGCCAGCTGGGGCTACAGAGAGACCCTGTCTCAAAAACAAAAAAAAAAAAAACCACAACAAAAAAATTGATATACATAAAATGATAATAAATCTTAATTTAAAAATTAAATAAAAAGGAACTAGGGGTGTGGCACACAGGAGTCCCTGAGCTCAGTCCGCAACATCAGAAAGAAGAGAATTGAGGAAGAAGGGAGACAGAGAACTCAGAGTTCCCATGATGATGCTGTGCAGCCCAGGCTGGCCTCCCCACCCATCCTCTCTGACTCTCAGTTTAATCATTACCGAAGGAGTGGCTTTGACTCTCACTTAATTTAAGGAGTGCTCTTTATTTTCTAGTCCACACAAGGAATCCAGCTTTATAAGCTTCTAGGCAAGTTTTGCTCTTGGGTAGACTTCCCATAGCTTAGGTAATTGATCTTCAGATGGAGTGTGGAGGGCCCAGCCCAACCTTATCTCCTCTTGCCCCTGAGGACTTTGAGAAAGGCAAAATGTCTCAGTGGTATGTTTAAGGATTGGGACTCCCAAGTAGGTAACAGCCAGTCTGCTTAAGAGACAAGGACAGCCCAAACAGTCTAACTTGGAAAAGGCCCAGATTATTTTGGTTCCAAAGAAGGTTCTGTGGGCAGTGAGGTCTGGCTTGAAGAACTGTGAGCGGCCTGGGTGTAAAGTCCTTCTTGCCCAATGCTCACAAGGAACAGGGGGTCAGAAATGACCTCTGGTCATTAAGAAAGTAAGTGGCCCTTGACAGTTTACCTAGTGACCACCCTGGGGTCCCATGAACACACTGCTCAGTCAAACCAATGACCTGACTCCCACCATCATCCCATCTCCAAAAGGCCTCTCAGCATCAAAAAGCAGTCCTTATTCACTCATGCATACCCCAGTCTGAGCTGCCTATCTGTCCAGATGTAGAAACAACACAGATCCTGTGTAGCCCACCAGAGCTGTGCTAGACTTGGGGCTGAAAATATCAGAAAGTGGGTCTGGAGAGATGGCTCAGTAGTTAAGAGCACTGACTGCTCTTGCAGAGGATGGGTTCAATTCCCAGCACCCACATGGCGGCTACGAATCGTCCTTGACTCCAGTTCCAGGGGAATCCGATGCACTCATACACATAAAATAAAAATATATTTTTTAAAAAATCAGAAAGTAAATTGAACAGTTTTATAAGATTCATAGAGATTTCTGTAGCATTCTAATCTTCATTTCTTTTCAACCTACATTTTTGTCCATAGCAGGATGAGGGATAATGATGGGTTTATTAAAACTGAATGAAAAGACAGGCAGAGTCATGTGCAGTTTGGAACTCAGCATTGCTTTTCCAGACCCTAGAAGTTAGGGTTGAGAGGGCTTGTCACCTCTTTCCTTCTAGGTGAATAATGACAGTGTACCAGGTTGCACACAGACCACACATGCATATCCCAGCTCTGGTAGATGTTCTCAGACTAGGGAGCCATGTACACCTCCCTCCACTGCCCTGTCATAAAGAAGAATGTGTACCCCAGGAATAGGCCCTCCCCACTAAGGCAGCTTCCTCTTGCGCCCCCCTCTTTGCAGTGTGACTACTGTCACCCTTATGATGTAATGCTGTAGGTATCAGTCTGTTTACCATGTACTTAAATGTGTGATGTTTATTTTGTTTGAGACAGGGTCTCACTGTGTAGCCCAGGCTGGCCCACAACTTCCATGTAGACCATACCAGCCTCACACTCTCAGTGTTCCACCAGCCTCCCAAAAGCTGGGACTGTAGGTGTGTGCCTCCATACCTGACAACACTCAGATGTTTAAAAATCGCCTTCACCAGCCTGGGACCATCTTCTCATATATTCTACTTTCCTCTAATCAAATTGTGGCCCTGCATCTAAAATACACAACCTTTAAGTGACCCAGAAAACTGATTACAAGTTGAAATTAGATTCTTCTCCAGTGCCGAGGTTAGGGAAATCTTAGTCCTTTTTTTTTTTTTTTGTCTTTTTGAGACAGGGTCTCTCTGTAGCCCCAGCTGGCCTGGAACTCACTATGTAGACCAGGCTGGCCTCTGCCTCTGAGTGCTGGGATTAAAGGCGTGCACTACCACGCCCAGCTTAGTCCTTTTTTTAATGGGAAGCTGACATTGTTCTCATGTCAGTTACCTCCAGGACTCCATGGTGTGTCTTAAGAGTTGGTGCCCAGAGCTATAACACAGAGCCTGTAGTGATGCCATCTTGGACCTCTCACCCTTCGCTGGCATAATGGTGCTGAGGGGGAGAGGTAGAGGCTCCAAGTTGTACTTTAGGGCCATTCCTCCAAGATATGAGGTCAGTGGGCAGCTACAGCTTCCCAGAGCACTGCTTGTGTGGAATGGATCAAGGGCGTGGGCAAAGCAACAGCCACCGAGTGGAAGCCCAGATCCTGCTTAGACTGCCTTTCAGCAGCTCCCCTGAAGGAGCACCTCAGTCCAAACTTAACAGTTCTGGGGCCTGGATTCAATCCCAATATGGGGGTGTAGGGAGATGCACCTTAACAAAAGGATTGAAAATTGGGGCTTTGTAGTCAGAATCAAGGTCAATAGTTTATGTGTGGTATTATCTCAGATAAGCAACATAATTTCTATAATCCAGTTCTCAACTGAAAAGATAGGAGATAGGGTCCAGGGACGCAGTCCCATTGGTAGAATGCTGCATGATGCCCTGAGTTCAATCTCCAGCACTGCGTAACCATAGCATGGTAGTGCACAACTGTAGTCCTGGCAGCCAGGACGTGGAGGCAGAAGGATAGGTAGTTCTAGGTCATCCTCAGCTACATAGTGAGGCCAGCCTGGGCTACATGAGACCTTGCCTCACACATAAAAAAGGAAGATAGTATTAGGTACCAGGAAGCCTGTTATAAAATTTAAATTAAGTTCAGATGAATTGCTTAGGGTAGGGTCAGAGTGTAGGTCAGAGAGTACTTGTCATCTAAATTTAAAAAGACCTAAAATATGAAGGTGAGGATCATGAAGAGGGACAGGGCATGTAATAGGTGAGATACAAGAGTTTGGAAACCATGTATGTCCCTTGGCTACCTTGGTTCTCACCAGACTATGCCATAATGGAAGAGAGGAAAGTTCAACTGGGAGTGTCTTTGGTCAACACTGCCAGTCCACACGCCACATGATATTGTTTGGAAGCTGTAAGAAAAGGGACACCTCCCATCTCCAGGACCATCTGGGCAAGCACATCGTTGTCACTCCTTCCACAGAACACGGCAAAGTGTGTGGAAGCAGGAATGTGTACGTCTAATCTTCAGATGCCTTAGTGAGGCGTGCACAATGGAAAACAAATATGTGGTGTTCTGGAATCTAAAGCAAAACATCCCCCCAAACAGTCCCCCACATCACATGATTTTGGTTAAGATCAGAATGCCTGCTTTCAGCAAAAAAGGGATTTATTTATGGGCTGGCCAGAGGATCCTGTGTGTCTGGCAAGCAGGCAGTGGAAATTTGAAATGAGATTTCTCATTTCAAAAGAGGTTACCTTGGGCCTCAAGCATTCTAGGCCAGACTCTACTACTGAGTGACACCCCCAGCCCAAGGACTCTGGTTTTCAAACGATGCTGACTTTGTCCTTGAAAGGGAGGATTTCTCAACTCTTGAATTTGTCCAGACCTGGAAGCTTCCTTATTGCCACAAAGATGCACTGAAAATAAGCTCTTATGGCCCTAAATCCCTGTTACCCGGAGAAGTAAAGCCATGCATACACACTCCACCAAGAACGAGACAGGATTTGAGTAACTTTCTCTCTCATGGCCTGTCTCATACATGTGACGAAGGGCGAGAGTCCACAGCCGAGTCACCCTGTCCGTGTTGGGACCACAGGCAGTGGCAGTGGCGGTAGTGGTGACGCACGCCTTTAATTCTAGCACTCGGGAAGCAGAAACAGGTGGATCTCTGAGATTGAGGCCAGCCTGGTCTACACAGTTAGTTCCAGGCCAGCAGGGGCTACAAGGAGACCCTGTCTCTGAAAGACCAGAGAGAGAGAGAGAGAGAGAGAGACCTTAGCACCCCCCTCCAGTTCATTCCTCGTACATCCCAAACAGGATTGATTTCTCTTCTTTAGTACCTTCTGGGTGCAAAAACACCCATAAACCCTGTCCCAGAGGGCATCAGAGCCAAAGTCGCCATTGGTTCTGTGCAGACATAGCAGGTAGAAAATGAGGGGCACCTAGGTGGCGCTCACCCTGAAGCACATTTTCCTGGAACCACCTCCTCTCCAGCCTTAGCAAGGGGAAGAACAAACTCAAGGGAGAAGCTGGCATCAGCCCTCCCCTCCCCTCGGCCAACACTTGGAATCTAAATGATCCATCATCAAGCCTGGGCGAGTAGAGGAATCCTTGTCACCAAGCTAAGATTTAAACTGGAGCCATTACCAAATCCAACCTGTCCAAGCCACCTTCCTGTCTTAGGGATTCCCCGTCCCACCCAGACAGTGCTCTGGAGAAGTGCAGCTCTAATCTCCGTGAATTTGGTTCACTCTGAGCCCTGCCTGTATCTGGCATCTCTGATCCCCGGTTATCTATAAAATAAGGATGATAACAAGATAAACCACCCCTCCTATCCTGGTGGGTCCAGTCCTAGATAGTAACTCCTATTACTATTATTATCAGTTCACTCTTATGGCTATTGTTTATTTCCCTTCACCTGCCTCTGGCTGGAAAACTTACCAGAAGTTGACTCAGACACTAAAAAACTAGATAAGCTACAGCCTAACTACTAGTCTCTTCTTGTTTTCTTATTTTAAGAGACGAGGGAGGGAGGGAGGGA
>NW_008360324.1:2663377-2684920 GCF_000622305.1 Nannospalax galili | reverse complement strand
AGGGAAGGGAAGGGAAGGGAAGGGAAGGGAAGGGAAGGGAAGGGAAGGAGGAAGGAAGGTTTGGGGTATTGTGAAGTCAGATATTCTGTTCTCGTGCATAATAGCAGCTTGGCCCAGGAAATCAGGGCTGGTTTTCAACAAACTTCATCTATGGCCATGGGAGCCTTTTACACACCCCCTGAGTCATCAGAGAAGAGCTGGGGTAAGGGAGGTGAATGTTCCTTTGGGAGCCAAATGCAGGTTCCAACTTGAGCCATTTGCCTCAGCTTCCTGACCCTGATTGTTCAGCCCAGCCAGTGTGTCTACCTTTTTCACTCTGGGCCTTCACCACATACCCCCATACCCCACCCTGGCCTTCCAGGGTACCATCCAGCAGTCCAGGCACACTTCCCATGGCTTTGTGGTTGTAGGGGTGATGAGGGTGCTGGAGCCCCTTTCCCCACGTCAGTGGAGAACTAGTCTTCCTCCGTTGTTGGTCTGAGACCATGAGTCTCCTTGCACAGACACAGAACTTGAAGCTCAGGAAAGTACACCCCTCTCTACCTTGGCCCTTTTCAGCAAGGGTGTGGGGAAAGTTCTTATCTGGGTTCTGAACTCTGAAAAGAGTTTCTGCTCCATCCTGCTTGTGCAGTATTTAAACAAAAGTCCAGCGTAGTGATTAAGAACGTGAGCATGTGTCAGAATCACCCGATGCAGGTGCTCAAACACAGGTTCCTGGGTCCCTGTTCCCCCCCATCCCCTTCCAAGTTTCCACCAGCTTAGAACGAACAGTCAATATGCAGTGTCTGATACTGGTTTTATTTGTTCTGAGAGGGTCTCCCTGTTGCTGCGGCTGGACTGGAACTCACTATGTCTACCAGACTGACCTAGATCTCACAGAGATCCACCTGCCACCACCTGAGTCTTGTTGTTGTTGTTGCTATATTTTTTTATTTTATGTGTTTTGTCTGCATGTATGTAACTGAACCACATGTGTACAGTGCCCATGGAGGCCTGAAGAGGGTGTCTGTTCCTCTGGAACTGGAGTTACAGCTGGTTTTTAGCCGCCATATGATATGGTGGGAACTGAACCATCTATTCTCCCCAGCCCCTGGGACTACCCTTTGAAAACTGCTGGCTAGTGAAAGGTTTTCCTGAGTTGCTACAGATGTGAGTGCTGCAGATTTGGTAGAAGTTTAGAGAGCAGGCTGGGTGTGGTTGCTCACGCCCTTAATCCCAGCATTTGGGAGGCAGGGGCAGGCAGATCTTTGTGAGTTCAAGGCTAGCCTGGTTTACATAGTGAGTTCCAGGCCAGCTTGGGCTACAGGGAGAAAAGGAAAAAAAAAGAAAAAAGAAAAGTTTAGAGAGCAGAAGTCTGAAGAGAAGAGACATCCCTGGGCTGGGCCTAACTACCAGTTCCCTGGGTAATTGTACCCACAAGGCGACTTGTGATCTCTAGGGCTAATAAAACCTAAACTTCATCCAGCATCCTTTTGACCAATGCCTTTAAACCTTGCCAAGAGCTAAGAGTTTGCTCCTGATCTTCAAGGAAAGGTAGCCATAGGGTTTCTTCTGTTGGGAGTGGACCTGGATTTTGTTTTTAACTAAGGGGTGGGCCTGAGTGAGGGAGGAACCCCACCTCTAGCACTGCCCACACGCCCTCGCCCCTCCCATAGCCAACAGCTCCAGCATGCATTCCAAGCTGGGGGACCCAGGTGAGGGGTTGGGAGAGCACAGGGAGAAGATTAGAGGAGGCTGGGACGTGGGATCCTGTTTGTCCTTGTTGGTACTGCCCAGCCCTGCCTCATAACTGGTGGCTCGGCCCATCCCAGACTTGGCATTTGCTGATGAGCAGAGGTTGCTGTGGGGATGGGTGAGGCCTGGAACCTGCAGGTGCTAATGGCCTGGCTTGTGTTTAAATGTGGAAGCCTGTAGACACAGAGGACCTTATCACCACAGTAGTGACTGATATTTTAGGGCCCGGAAGGGCTGGTGATGAAACCTGCATCCTGGGTATTTTGTCTGTTACTGATTTCCTAGACAATGCAGGCAGCTCTGCCCAGAGGTGCCCAAGTCACTATGTTCAAAACAAAAATGTGAACCAGAGCAGTGAGCATCTATTGAGGGGGAACAAAAGGTTTCCTGTCCTGCACAAGCCAGGAAGAACCCCTATTCTCCCTGCCTCTTGTAATTCCTGGAGGAGAGTTCATTCTGGGACCCCAGGAGAAGCTGAAGAAAGCCTGAGGCCTAAGCAGACCTTCCAGGCTCCCCACACACACACACCTCACTTTGGCCATTCCCATTTAATCCCAGGAGGCTCTGGCAGGCAGTTTGTGGGTGTGAAGTAGGTAAATTTATCCATCTGCCTCTACCACCCAGGGCACACAGAGTCTCACCGAAAACAGAAACTCAGTGTCCTACATTATCCTGCTTCTTACCAGCCACCTTCTCAGATCATAGGAGGCCACAGGACATCTGTGGACTGCCTGTGATTCGCCCCACTGTCATCTTATGTCGTCCTCAAGGTTTATAACTTACTGTTGTTTCCAATTTTCCCCTGCAGTCTGGCCAGCAGTAGCTCCTGACACTTTTGCAGAGTGTTTTGTATACAGTTACTTCATTAAACTTCACCTTTAACCTAGGCTGAAAATGAACAGTTTCATACTCGTGTGTGTGTGTGTGTGTGTGTGTGTGTGTAAAAGATGTGAACCACCCAGGGATGCCGAGCTGATTTGACTGCAATGGCTGCTCGTAATTTGGCACTGTCACCAGGAACTCTAGCACCAAGTACTTTTCTCAGCTTTTCTGAAACTTGAGTTCACATTTTTTGTTCCTTTTTTTATATATATGTACATAATACATATTAACATGTTATATATTACATATATACATGTAAATTTATGTGCACATATATAAATTCTTTTGTCCATTTTTGTAAAATTGGCTCTTAGAATCTCAGAGTTTAGGAGGCAGAGTCAGGTAGATCTCTGAGATGGAGGCCAGCCTGGTCTCAATAGCAAGTTCCAGGCCAACTGGGGCTACAAGGATACCCTGTCTCAAAAAGACCAAAAAATAAAGGCTCTTAGTCAGGCCAAGTGGCCCATGCCTTGGGCTCATCCCAGTATGAGGGAGGCAGAGGCAGGAGGATCTCTTTGAGATTGAGGACAGCCTTGTCTGCATAAGGAATTCCAGACCAGATGGAGCTACATGGAGGCCATGCCTCAAATAAATAAACAAATAAATAAATAACAATAATTAAATTACATTTATTGGCCCAACATATTGGCATGCACCTTTTAACCCCAGCACTTGGGAAGCAGAGGCAGGCAGATCTCTGTGAGATCAAGGTCAGCCTGGTCTACATTGCAAGTTCCAGGTCAGTTGGAGCTACAGGAAGACTGTGTCTCAAAAAAAAAAAAACAGGTATGGAATGGAGGTATGTGCCTGTAATCCCAGCACCACAAGTTTGAGGCCAACATGGCTTATTTTGTGTTTTTTTTTTTTTTTTTTTTTTTTTTTTTTTTTTTTCTAACTTGGTTGGTTTTGTTTTGTTTGCTTTGAGACAAGGTCTGCCTGTAGCCTCAGCTTACCTGGAACTCACGGACATCCACTTCCCTCTGACTCCCAAGTGCTGGAACTAAAGACTTGCACCACCACGACCTAAGAGCGTATTTTACAACAAGGAACAAAAGACAAAAGTGAGGACTCTTTAACTTTCAGAAAAACTAAGAAAACTATGTGCTGCTAGAGCTCCTGGTGACAGTGTCCAAGTATGAAGAGACCTGTGCAGTCAGATCAGCTGGGCATCCCCAGGTGGAGCCAAGGCAAATGTGTTTAGACTCCCCAGGTGATTCGGATACCCACCTCATGTTCAGGCAGGACCTGGGTAGCATGACCTACAGGTTACAGGTGGTGGCTGTAGGGCTTCCTGCTTCATATGATGTAATATGCCACCCGTCCCTTCCTGAAATAGCCATTGTTGTGCAGAAGAGAACATTCCCCTCTTTCCAGACCCCTTCCATTCCCTTACCCACCTTGGCCTCTCCCAGTGTGGCAGATGTTGCCACCTCAGGTCTATGCAGAGTGGGCTGGAGATGTAGAACGCTTGCCTAGCTTGCATGAAACCCTGAGTTCAATCCTTCAGTACATAAACCAGGCATGGTGGCATATTCCTGTAATCCTAGCACCTCGGGGTGGAAGCAGGAGGATCCAAAGTTCAAGGTCATCCTTGGCTACATATGGAATTCCAGGCCAGCCTGGGCTACTAGCGTGAAATCCTGTCTCCGAGCAGTGCCTTGCCCCCCTAAAAGTATGCAGAATACAAAGAAAACCCAGTAGGAAGTTTCTGTATTTTTCTAAGTCAGCTGACTAAGGGAAAGTATGATTATTTTGTCCTTTTTAAAAAAAAAAAAAAAAAAGTATGGGACTGAAGAAAAGGCTCAGCAGTTAAAGACTACGGGCTGTTCTTGCAGAGGACCCAGGCTCAATTCCCAGCACCCATGTGGCTGCTAACCACCATCAGTAACTCTAGTTCCAGGGGATCTGGTGCCCTCTTCTGACCTTAGGGCATTACATGACCCGGGTACACTTACATGCAAGCCATACACTCATGTACATACAATAAAAATAATAAATAAAAAATATTTTTTAAATGTGCAGCCAGTCAGGCCACAGTACAGAAAAGATGGCCTGGCCTAGAGTACTCAGTGTGTTTGGTGTTGATGTGGGATCTGTCTCACAGGCTCACATGCCCCTGAGGGATGGAGTGCTGTGCCCCCTCCCACCTCCTGAATTCAGCTGGTTGCTCATTTCTGTCTTGTCACCTTCTTGTCCATATGGCCACAGACTTCAAAAGTTTCTGTCAATAACCACACATGTATGTGCATACCTCCTCAGGTTCTGACTGGATCCAGTGTTGCAAACTTGGCACCAGGAATTCAGAGCACCCAGGCACCCCTAACTAAGCTCCATTACACTTTGGCTTTTTTTTTTTTTTTTTTTTTCTTTTAATCATCCTTTGGAAATTGAAACTATTTCCACTGACTCCCTGTAGGGAGATTTGCAGTGTGACTCACTAAAATCCTGATCTTTGCTGGATGCCTCAAGTGTGCTTTCTGTGGTAAGTGAATATGAAAAAACAAAGTGAGGTGTTACTAAGCCACATTACAGTTGTACCTGAATAAAGTATTGGCCTGACTCTTATCATTAAGGCCAAGAGCCGACCTGAACTCTGAGAACCACTCATTCTTGCTGAAGCCTCAAGGAACTATGCTCACCATCCAGGCCTCACCCATACTTTGAAATAGTCTTTCCAGCAACAGTTTGGAAGTAGAAGCTAGGATCCACCTTTATCCTATCAGAGAACCTTGGCCTTTTATCCCTAGATCTAAAATATCTCATACACACAATACCAAGCAGACTTCTCAATTCTTCTCAGTATTTTCATTGAGAATGCCTCTGTGCTCTGATATGGTAAATAAGCACACCCACATTGATTCATTATCTTGGGTGGAAAGCAGGGTGGGATCCTGAGGGACTAAGGTCAGGTGCCCAGGACACAAGGCTCAGTGGGCTGGTTTACATTATAAACAGTAGCTTTTTGGTGTAAGTTAAGTAAAAGCCATTAGTCCAGATTCTGTCCATATTGTAAGAAAGGATCTGGGATGTGGCTCAATGATGAAGATTACCCAGCGTGCCCAAGGCCCTGGGTTTCAGCCCTAGTACCAGAAAAGAAATAGGGAAAGGAGAAGGCGAGGAGAAAATGACCAGAAAAATGTTTGTGGTAAGCCTCAGTTTGAGACAGCTCTTTGGTTTTGTGACTCTGAAATAGACTTAAGCCTACATGACCAGGTTACCTGTATATTCACCCTAAATTGGGGTGTTCAGCTCGACTTGTGGAAGGGTGAAGTTACAGATAGAAAAGACAGCAGAACATATGCTTCTCAGAAAACTGTTTTTCAAAACACTTTATAAGAGCTGGGTGTGGTGGTACATGCCTGAAATTCCAGCCCTTGGAATGAAGAGCCATGGCAACTCCATTTTAAAACTAACCGCCATTTTGTTAAATGCCCCGGTTGACTCCTTCCAGTAGGAGCGGGTAATTCCCAGAATAGCCAGAGGCCAAAACCACAAACAGTCGGTACAAAGGGCACAAGCCAATAGAACAGCTTGACAAACAACCTCTGAAAATTCCCTACTCAAGTAACCAATCACCCACAGCCCCATACCTTCACCCCACCATGATGTAACTCTGTGGTTTGTCCCTTTAAAAGGTCAGCTCAAACGATGGGCTGGGCCTCCTCATAGAGCTGCTGCGCCAGCATCTGTGACAGAGCCCCTACCGTGGTTTGTATTTCCCCAATAAACCTTGCTTTTGCAGTTTTGGTGAGTTGATTCTTTGGGGTCTTCTCGGGGTCTCGTGGACTAGGCAGAACATTTGGGGGCTTGTCTGGGATCCCCAGAAATGAACCCCCCCAAGACCCAACCCCAAAAGGTTCACGTCTGACCAGCCGGGTAAGTTACTTTCTGCTTTGTTCTTTTCATACTTCTGTCTTGCTGCTCGCCAGAAAAACTAGTGGACGCACTAGAGAGGCAACCTGGGGAATCGGGAGACGTCCCGTTCCTCATCAGGGTGGACATCCCACACGGGACAGTACACTGGGACTTTGGTCCGTCTGATAACTTGGGGAACTGCACGACCCTATTAAGGAACGAGCACCCCATCTGTTCGACCTTTGGTCCGATTGAGCGAAAGGCTCATGAGACCAGGTCATCCGAACTCTGCGGAAGATTTTGTTGAGCTCTCTGTCCGTTCGTGTCCTTCTTGAGTCGTATCGTTTGATACTTTCTGTTGACGGGACCGACTAGACTGACTGACACCATGGGAACAATCCCTCCTCACCTCTAGACCTCACACTGGTACACTGTGAGGGGGGATGTTAAGATGACTGCACACAATCAAAGCATAGAGGTTAAAAAGAAGAGATGGAGAACTTTCTGTTCGGTCGAATGGCCCTCCTTCAATGTTGGATGGCCCCCCAAGGAGACCTTTAACATGCCTTTAATTTCCAGAGTGGAGGAGCACATCTTCCGCCCTCAGATGGGGCATCCAGACCAGATCCTGTACATTGTGACATGGCGAGGGCTCATCAAACGACCGGATGGCCCATTCCCCTGGATAAAAGCTTTTCTTCCCCCATCTAACCACCCTACCTCTACTTTATCTTCTCAGG
Source organism: Nannospalax galili (assembly GCF_000622305.1). Lineage (NCBI taxonomy): Eukaryota > Metazoa > Chordata > Mammalia > Rodentia > Spalacidae > Nannospalax > Nannospalax galili. The sequence goes on along the minus strand of NW_008360324.1, from coordinate 2,677,709 downwards.
TTCTCTCCCTCCACCCCAAGGAGAAAAAGCCCATCCTCCAGGGTGGGTCAGAGGAGGCTGATATCTTCCCACCACCCTGTTCCCCCCCACAGCCCCCCAGGCAGGGGACCAAGTGGCACTAGCCCAACACCCGGAACCCCTAGACCCATTACCCCAGGGACCTGCGCAAGCCACTCGGAGCCGTAGGGGAGCTACTCCACAACCTGAGTCGGTTGCCCTCCCCCTGCAGCCGGCAGGACCCCCTGACGGGGAGGGCAACCAATCCTTCCACTATTGGACCTTCGCCACTAGTGACCTTTATAATTGGTGTTCACAGAACGCCCCATTCTCTGAGAACCCTAGGGACCTGATTAGCTTGCTAGAAACTGTCCTGTTCACCCACCAGCCCACCTGGGATGAAAGCCCTTCTGAATGTCCTGTTCACCACTGAGGAATGGAACCGGATCCTGGAGGCAGGCCAGAAATTAGTTCCAGGCCCCACGGGAGACCCTACCACTGACCCCGGCATTATAAATGCCCATTTCCCTTCCAGCCACCCCATCTGGGACTACAATATGGCAGAAGGTTGTCGGGGATCCTGCCCCGACACAGGAGCCAGGGAAAGGGAGATGAGTTGTCCTCCCATTACCCGCAGCCTCCCCGGGAGACAATCAGATGCGACAGGGAGCCAGTCAAGCAGGAACTTGTTTATGGCAGGCATTACAGGGCTTATGAAGGCAAAAAACACAAAGGAAAATCCCTTCCCCAACCAAGTGTCCAATCATATTAAAGGTAAACTTGAGCATGCAGTCTCCTCTCCATAGCACAGCATAGTGTTCACGAGGTGATCACCCGCTGCCAAGATGTACGGAAATGAAAGGAGCCAATAAGCGATTCTTCAAAACAAGTCTGGCCATGTTCCGGCCATTTCCTCTAGGTGCCAAACAAGTCTGATCACGCCCCGGCCGTTTCCTCTAGGCGCCATCCTGCTTCACCCCTGGCCTCAGGCCCCCATATCTCTCCCCCTACTTTGTTTTAAAAGTGAGGTTCCTTAAGGATAGCCCCGGGGACTGGGTGCACCGTCCCCATCCCCCTCTGCTGCTATGGCTTCCCTGTCTTAGGTTGCCTCTCCTCAGGTGCTGAAGTTGCCCGTCCTTGGGTAACTATGATTGCCCTCATGGCCCCTGTCTTGGGTTCATCAGTCTGGGAGGGTCTTACCCATCATTGGGACCAGCCATGGCCTTTTGCAGTTAATATATGGGGGTCTATCCCATAAGGGGGCAAAGCAACCTGGGTCCTCAAGCTAACTCAAGAATCCATGCCTGGACCTGTCTTGGCGAGGGGCCTGAGGGTGACTGGGTGGCCAGGGTGAGTTGGACCAGGACTTTCTTCGTCCGTTTCTGTCTTTTGATAATCGAGCAGAGACACCTGAGGAGAAGAAAAGCTAGCACAAGCATTAGAAACATGCTCCCATAGGCGAGTAACCAAGTTGGGTCCAAGGACCCCTTGATATGCTCCCATACCTTACTAAAAAAGGAGGAGTCCATCGATAGGACCGGGGCTCGGGTATAATCTCAAGCAATAATCTAATTGGTCAGTAATATGGAAGGGGTGAGACAAAGTGACCTAAAGCGAGGGCCACAAGCTAGCAGAGCCATGTCTTTGGTAATTTCCAGCTCTTCACTTAAGAGAAGGGCAAGAGCATAGGCGGGAAAGGGACCAAGGCCCAGAGGTCCTTGGCTTTTATCTGACAGATGGCTAGCAGGAGAAGGAATACCATTATTGACAGATTTTTGGACAGCCATCTATTGATCAGATCTTGAATAATGATGTAAACAAGGGGCTGGGGAGGACTGCCTTGGCTAGATCCATCCAGTCTTTGGCTGTACAGGGTTGATATACTAAGCCCTGGAGAAGGGTGTCGACTCAGGGGGACCCAGAACCGTCCTCGGCCACCGCCTTCTTTAATTCTTTAAGATCTCTAGCCTCCCGAGGGTACTAGGCAGCCGGGCACTGGGGTCCGGGGTTGATGTTTATAGGGAAAGCCTGGACCAGTCCCATGGGAGCGGACAGCTCTGATGGACTAGATCAGGGCCCCCCCAAGGGTCCTTTCCCTCATGCTCATCCCGACCACCCAGGGTCCCCCCTTTATTTTCCCCGTTCTCGTCAGCCCCCTTTCCAGATCTCTTCATAGTATGCGCTTCACTTTCAATAGTTGGGCTCTCTCCTCCTCAAACGTGACCCATTGATCTTCCCCTGCAGCCTTATCCATCTGGCAAAGGCCGGTATGCCCAGGGGTCGGATCGGGTTGAAAACATGACTTAAGGGCTGAGATCGTGGGGTAAAACCCCAAGGGTGGTTCCTCCCCTCTATTTATCTCTGCCTTGCAAGCCAGTTGTTCAAGCCGGTCCCAGGTAGCCCACTGGAATAAATTGCCGGTGGGCAGCCAGGGAGTGTCTGAGACGTAGGGCGGCCTCCCAGACCCTCTTTGACGAGGAATCAGACTGTTCTAACCCCCTGGATTTCAGCATATGTCTCAGCATCGTGAGCGCCAGGTCCTCACTTTTACTCATTGCATTACCCATCTCTTGGGGTCTCACTTCCCTCGGTACTCACCCAATTAGCCCCGGCAATCAGCTCCCATAGCGGGTCTGAGTGGTCTTCAAGCCCCACGTCGGGCACCAGATGTCGAGGATCCTGCCCCAACACAGGAGCCAGGGAAAGGGAGATGAGCTACGCAACAGGGAGCCAGTCAAGCAGAAACTCATTTATTGCAAGGCGTTACAGGGCTTATGAAGGCAAAAACCACCAAAGAAAACCCCCTCCCCAACCAAGTGTCCAATCATATTAAAGATGAACTTGAGTATGCAGTCTCCTCTCCATAGCACAGCATAGCATTTCCAAGGTGATCACATGCTGCCAAGATGCACAGAAATGACAGGAGCCAATTAGCGATTCTTCAAAACAAGTCTGGCCATGTTCCGGCCATTTCCTCTAGGCGCCAAACAAATCTCATCACGCCCCGGCCGTTTCCTCTAGATGCCATCCTGCCTCACCCCTGGCCTCAGGCCCCCTCAGAAGGTAAGAAGAGACTCCTGGTCTATCGCCAGACTCTGCTGGCAGGTCTCAAAATGGCAGCCTGAAAGCCAGCCAACATATCCAAAGTCTACGATGTTAGGCAGGGTTCCGATGAAAGCCCGGCGGCCTACCTAGAGAGGCTCCAGGATGCCTTCCGGCAATTCACGCCATATGACCCAGAGACGGAGGAGTCAGCCCAAACTGTAATATTCGCTTTTGTTAACCAAGCGGCTCCAGACATTAAGAAAAAATTATAATCCTTAGATAGACTAGGGGAAAAGAACCTGAGGGACTTAGTGGCAGGGGCGGAAAAGGTTTACAATAGGAGAGAGACAGCGGAGGAAAGAGGAAAAGAGAGAGAAGAGACAAGAAGCGAGCCTAACTAGAGTATTAAAAGAGCAACAGGCACGCCACAGGAAGGAGCTCAGGGAGATCCTCTTAGGAACAAGCACCTCGGAGGATGGAGGCCAAGCCAAAGATGCCACCCAAAATAGGAAAGAACCAATGCTCTTATTGCAAGGAAGAAGGACACTGGGTAATAGTCTGTCCTAAAAAGAACAAACGGTCCGCCAGGATACTACCCACTCAGATGGAAAACAAGGTTAGTGATTAGGAGAGATGGGGCTCAGGCTCCCTCCCTGAACCCAGGGTAACATTGAAAGTTGAGGGGAAACCCGTTGAGTTCATGGTGGACACTGGTGCCCAAAATTCAGTCCTGCTAACATCTGAGGAACCGATGTCCTCTAAGACCACTTGGGTCCAGGGAGTAACAGGGACAAAGCCCTACTCATGGACTACCCGAAGAACAATGGATCTTGAAAAGGGCCGGGTATCCCATTCTTTCCTGGTTATTCCAGAGTGCCCCTACCCACTTTTGGGTAGAGATTTACTCTCAAAAATGAGAGCACAGATTCACTTCATGGGTGACGGGGCTACCCTCCTTCGGGAAGGGACCCCAGTAAGAGTTCTAGTCACCAACGACCTGACTGAAGAATTATAGACTCCACCAAGCAATGGTCCAGCCTAATCCTAACATATCTGACTGGCTCCAGAGCTTTCCAAGAGCATGGGCCGAAACGGGGGGCATGGGCCTGGCGAAGCATAGGCCCCTGATATATGTGGAGATTAAGGCGGGGGCCGATCCTGTCAAGGTGCAACAGTACCCCATGCCCCTGGAGGCAAAGCATGGAATTACTCCACATATCAGGAGGCTATTGGAGCTAGGAATCCTAAAGCCCATTCAATCAGCCTGGAATACCCCGCTCCTACTGGTGAGGAAACCCCAGTTGGGGGATTACAGACTGGTGCAGGACTCGAGAGAGGTAAACAAAAGGGTCACTGACATACACCCTACAGTACCCAACCCATATACCCTGTTGAGCACATTGTTGCCGGATTGGCTATGGTACTCAGTTCTAGACTTAAAGGATGCCTTTTTCAGTCTACCTCTGGCGCCTGAGTCAACCGTACTTCGCCTTTGAATGGCATGACCCGGACATCGGGATCAACGGTCAACTGACTTGGACACAGTTGCCCCAAGGATTTAAAAATTCTCCCACCATCTTCGATGAGGCCCTATATAAGGATCTGAGTGAGTTCCAAGCCCTACATCCTGATGTGAGTTTGCTACAATATGTAGATGACTTATTGATAACAACGGCAGACAAGAGGACCTGCCTCAAGGGAACTGAAGATCTGCTACAAACCCTTGGAAGTCTGGGATACTGTGCCTCAGCAAAGAAAGCCCAACTGTGTCAACAAGAGGTAACATACTTAGGGTACATCCTCAAAAAGGGACGACACTGGCTGACAGAAGCCCAGAAAGAGACTGTGTTAAGGATACCAGTCCCAATTCCCCGAGGCAGGTGAGGGAATTCCTGGGTACTGCTGGGTTCTGTCAACTCTGGATTCTGGGATTCGCCAAGATTGCCAGACCCTTATATGAAATAACCAGGGAAGGGCAAAGCTTCCAATGGACAGAGAAAGAACAGGCTGCCTTTGAGGTCCTAAAACGAAAGCTCCTAGAGGCTCCCGCCGTAGGGCTACCAGATGTAAATAAGCCCTTCTGCCTCTACATAGATGAACATGCAGGCATTGCAAAGGGGGTCCTGACACAGAAAATAGGGCCCTGGAGGAGGCCAATTGCTTACTTGTCAAAAAAATTAGACCCTGTGGTGGCCGGATGACCCCCCACCTACGAATTATAGCAGTGGCAGCATTACTGGTCAAGGACGCCAACAAATTGACTCTGGGACAGAATTTGTCTGTCACTACTCCCCATGCCCTCGAGGGAGTGCTCAAACAACCCCCCGATCGATGGTTGAGCAACGCTCGGTTGACCCATTACCAGGCACTACTCCTGAACCCACCCAGAGTCACCTTCCAGGTCCCAACTGCCCTAAACCCAGCTACCCTTCTACCAGACCCTGACCTTGGAGCCCCTCTCCATGACTGCATGGAGGTCCTGGCCCAAGTATACTGCATTCGACCGGATCTGAAGGATGCGCTTCTGCTTGATGCCAAGGAGACCTGGTATACGGATGGGAGCAGCTTCATCAAGGATGGTAAAAGGTATGCTGGGAGAGCAGTCACCACCACCACCGAGCTTATATGGGCCAAACCTTTACCAACAGGCACATCGGCCCAGAAAGCTGAACTGATAGTGCTTACCCAGGCATTTAAACTGGGAAAAGAAAAGAGACTCAATATCTATACAGACAGCAGATATACCTTTGCCACAGCCCACATCCACGGGGCCATTTACCAAGAAAGAGGTCTCCTCACTGCTGAAGGAAAGACTATAAAAAACAAACAGGAAACCCTAGATCTCCTATGGGCCCTCTGGGGACCAACAAAGTTAGCTATCATCCACTGTCAGGGCCACCAAAAAGGGACCAGCCCCACACATCTAGGTAATCTAGCTGACCGGATGGCCAAGGAAGTAGCCCTAGCCACCAGGGTGCTTCCTGTCCTGGTCGATCCTGGGGCAAGGGAACTACCAAAAACTCCCCACTATACTACTGAGGACCTTGTCTGGATACATGCCCTACCCATGACGCAATGCCTGGAGAACTGGTGGAGAACAGCAGACGGACTAGTTATCCTACCCCAAGAGCTGGAAATGAGATTGCTCAAAAAGATACATCGTGCCTCACACATGGGAACGCAGTGGATGCAGGACTTACTTAGAAGAGCTAGAGTCAAAATCCAAAATGGAAACCAGGCCATTGAAGAAATTGCTAGACATTGCCATGCCTGTCAGCTGACCAACCCGGCCCCATCCCATGCCAGCCCAGGCACCAGAAATAGGGGAACCCGACCGGGTACGTATTGGGAAACGGATTTCACTGAAACAAAGCCAGGAAAACTTGGGTATAAATATCTGCTAGTGTTTATAGATACCTTTTCTGGATGGGCTGAGGCTTACCCCACCAAACACGAAATGGCTCAGACAGTGGCAAAGAAACTGATCGAGAAGATCCTGCCCAGGTATGGCTTCCCAACTATGATTAGGTCCAATAATGGGCCAGCATTCGTCTCTCAGGTAAGCCAGAGGCTAGCCACCGCACTGAGGGCTGATTGGAAGTTACATTGTGCTTATAGATCCCAGAGCTCAGGACAGGTTGAGAGAATGAACAGAACCCTAAAGGAGACCTTGACTAAATTAGCCTTAGAGACTGGCACAGACTGGGTGACCCTCCTCCCCTTTGCCCTCTTCAGGGTCCGGAACACCCCATACCAAATGGGCTTAACCCCCTTTGAGATCATGTACGGATACCCAACCTCCAGACCAACTTAGTGTTGGCCCTGAAAGACCAAGACTTGCGAAACTCACTCCACCAACTACAGCTGGTCCACCAACGAGTCTGGCCACAACTAAAGGCCATTTATGAGACTGTTGCTCTCCCACAACCCCACAGGTTCCTACCAGGTGACGGGTCCTCATCTGCAGACATCAGCAAAAATCCTTGGAACCAAGATGGAAGGGCCCCTTCATGACCCTCATGATGACACCCACCACCCTCAAAGTGGATGGCGTCACGGCCTGGGTACACTATTCTCATGCAAAGCCAGCCAACCCGTTCACGACCACAGAAGTCTACAAGGGAGATGACTGGAAAGTATCCCAGCACCCCACGAACCCACTCAAACTCTGCTTCCACAAGCATGGACATTGATGACTTGCCTGCTATTGACTCTGACCCATTCGCCTACCACTGATGCCTCCCTTGTTGCAGGTAGCCCTAACCCACACATGCCCTGGCAGCTGACATGGACAGTGATCAATCCAGAGTCTGGTAATGTTATCCGCCTGGCCACTAAGATTGCCCCTGAGGGTGTCTGGTATCCTTCCTTGACCTTTGACCTCTGTCAGCTGGCCCGGGACTCTTGGGGCCCCCACCAAACTGATAAAACCCCAGGGGATTCGTATCCTGACTGCAGGTTCAGGGAATGGTGTATCTGCCCCGGAGGGAAAAGAACCAACCGCTGCAGAGGGCCCCCTGATTACTTCTGTGCTAGCTGCGGATGTGAAACAAGTGCCTCAACTAGGAAAACAGGAAGGGAAAACCAGGACTTAGTAACTTTCAGCCAGACCCTACCCAACTGGTCTAACATAACTATGGCATTTACCAACCAGGGAAAAAAGCTCACTACAGAATGGAAGATGGGAAGGACATGGGGATTAAGATTATGCCCTCCCGCCTCCCATGATATAGGAATTATATTCTCTGTAAGACTTTTAAGTGCTCCCATTGTTACTCAGTCCTTAGGGCTGAACAAGGTCCTAACCAAACCTCCCACCAAAACCCAGACCACACCAGAATAGGAATATATACCAACTCAAAACTCTCCCAGCCTCCCTCTGACGAGCACTTATGCCCTGCCCCCTTAAGACCACTTCCCACGACAACCCCCAGCCTAAGCAACGCCTTAGAACAAATCCTACAACAATCTTACCTGTTCCTAAATGCTACCTGACCGGATACGACTCAGGCTTGTTGGCTCTGCTATGACGTAGCCCCCCCTTACTATGAGGGAATACCTGTCCCGGGAGCCTTCTCATCTGAACCAACTGACCACTATAGATGGGCATCCAGAGCGTCACTAACCTTACAGCAGGTATCTGGAACCAATGGGACATGCATAGGAAATGCTTCGACCGCCTGAAAGTCCGGGCTACGCTCAGATCCTATCGCTAACACTGCCAACTTGACAGGCTAATCCCTCACAAAGACACTTGGTGGGCCTGTAACACTGGACTAACACCCTGTGTTAACTTAGAAGTCCTACGAAAGAACCAAGGCTTCTGTGTACAGGTCCGCTTACTCCCTCAGTTATTCTACCATTCCCACAAGGATTTCTTAGACAAATTTGATAGCTCATCCCCACTCAGATTAAAAAGGGAGCCTCTCTCCCTCATGCTTAGCATTCTCATAGGAGCGGGTATAGCAGCTGGGATAGGGACGGGAACTACTGCACTTGTCACCCAACATAAATATTACTCTATGCTGAGAGCAGATATTGACCTGGATCTCAAGCAAATAGAGGACTCCATAACTGATCTAGAAGATTCTCTCAGTTCCCTGGCGGAGGTAGCCCTACAAAATAGGAGGGGACTAGATCTCTTGTTCTTGCAACAAGGGGGGGGGGGGCTCTGCGTAGCATTAAAGGAAGAATGTTGCTTCTTCCAGGACCACTCAGGAAAAATAAAAGACAATATGGCCTCCCTGAGGGAAGGATTAGAAAGACAGAGACGAGATCGGGAGGCCAAACAGGGATAGTTTGAATCCTGGTTCCATCAATCTCCCTGGTTGACCACCCTTATCTCCACCCTCCTGGGACCCCTCATTATATTGTTACTAATACTCACCTTTGGGCCATGTATCCTCAACAAGCTGGTACAGTTTATGAAAGATTGATTAGGAACCATCCAGCTTATGGTCCAGAGACAAAAGACTTACGCACCCCTCAGAACAGAACCCCCTACAAGCTATGAGTTAATTCAACGAGACCCATGATTGGGCCTCCGGGACACAAGTCAAGGGGGGAATGAAGAGCCATGGCAACTCCATTTTAAAACTAACCTCCATTTTGTTAAACGCCCCGGTTGACTCCTTCCAGTAAGAGCAGGTAATGCCCAGAGGCCAAAACCACAAAGGGCACAGGATGTCCCCACCCGGGAACAAGCCAATAGAACAGCTTGACAGACAACCTCTAGAAATTCCCTACTCAAGTAACCAATCACCCACAGCCCTGTACCTTCACCCCACCATGATGTAACTCTGCAGTTTGTCCCTTTAAAAGGTCAGCTCAAACGATGGGCTGGACCTCCTCATAGAGCTGCTGCTCTAGCATCTGTGACGGGGCCCCTACCGCGCTTTGTATTTCCCCAATAAACCTTGCTTTTGCAGTTTTGGCGAGTTGATTCTTTGGGTTCCTCTCGGGGTCTCATGAACTGGACAGAACAGGAAAACACAAGAGAATGGCAAACTTGAGGCCAGCCCTAGCTGCATATGGAGAGATTCTGTTGGAGGGAAAGAAGGGGAGAGAAGACTTCATAAGGATTGGCACCCAAATCTCATTGTGACATTCATCAACTACAAGAGCAAAAAATCTGTGCCAGCCACCAAATATTCCTTAACCAGTCATTGTGAGTCTGTCTTGGTATTTTTTCTCTGAGCAAGTAACTGTTTTTCTTCTAACTCTGTCTCTGTGTGTGTGTATGTGTGTGTGTGTGTGTGTGTGTGTGTGTGTGTGTGTGTCTGCCTCTCAATCTTCCTCCATTTCGTAGTGCTAGGAATTGAACCCAGGGCCTTGCACATGGTAGGCAAGTACCCACTAAACTATTCTATTTTGCTTTGGTTTTGAGTCAGGGTCTGCTCTGTAGCCTACACTGCCTTCAAGATCCTCCTGATCTCCTGAGTACTAGGATTATAGGTGTATGCCACCACACTTGTGGATTTTTTTGTTGTCATCTTGGTGGGTGGTGGTGGTGGTGGTGGGTGTTATTGACAGGGTAAGCTGGGTGGGAAAGAAGGCTTGTCCAAAGTGAGAGGATCCAGGAGAGAGCCTGAAGGTGGCTTGTAAGGTCCTTCCTTGGAGTCATCTTGTCCAAAGGATGGATGGGGCCGGGGGTTGTCAGGGGTGGTGGTGGTATGAAAAAGACTGAGAAGTCAGCCTGACCTTAAGGAGTGTATGTTCTGGTGATGTGTGGGTGATCGTTGAAAGGCACTGTGGGTGCTGGGAGAAGAGCAGTCCAGGTGGCCAGGGTGACATTTCACCCTGGGACTTACTTGGGTGAGCAGAGGCAGGAGTGCCAGGGACTGAGTTGGGAAACTCAGATTCCATTAAAGGAGCAGAAGAGGCCCGGGTTCAGCCACATCAGCCGCCAGTTGGGACAGCTGAGTCATGGCTTGCCTGCGAGGACTCAGAAGGTTGAAGGGACAGTGCTAATTTTATTGTAGGGTTGAGAGACTGGCCAGTGTGGTGTTGGCAGAGACAGAATCACAGAGGCTCATTAGAGGCACAGAGGAAGCTCATTAGCTGAGAAAGTCCTTAAAAGGGACAGAAGCTCCAAGGGGGGAGAGATGGGCAGCCAGGCAGGTGGCAGTGTGGCTGCTAAATTTTTAGACCTAAGAACATTTGCCAATATAGTATAGCCCTTCGCTGGCTTCTGTTGCTACCTCGTATCCTCTGTGTTTCAGTTACCACAGCATCACTGGTTTGTTTCATTTGGGGTTTCGGAGGGTTTTGTGAAACAAAGTCTGACTGCACAGCCCTGTCTGTTGGGGAATCTCACTGTGTAGCCCAGGGTGGCCTGGAACTCTGTCTTCCTGCCTCAGCCTCCCAAGTACTGGGAGTACAGTATATACCACTATACCTGGCTTCACTGTGTTACTGTTAACCAGTTCCACACTTGTATCATTGGTGTCTCCATTAATGTCCTTTCTATTCTAATGTCTCACCCAAGATAGCGCATTACAGCAGTGCCATCCTAAGTCTCCTCTGGTCTGTCTGCCCTGGCTCTTTATGATCTTGACAGTTTTGAAAGGTACAGGTCACCTAGCACTGGGGAGGCTGAGGTAGAAGGACGGAAAAAGTTCAAGGCCAGCCTGGTTGCAAAATGAGACCCTGTCTCTAAAAAACAAAAACACCTTTAATCCCAGCACTCTGGAGGCAGAGACAGGCCAATGTCTGTAAATTTGAAGCCAGCCTGGTCTACATAGCAAATTCCAGGCCAGCTGGAGCTACATAGTGAGACTCTGTCTCAGCAAAACAAAAAGGAAAAAGTTGGTGCTGGGAGATCACTCGGTGGGTCAAGTGCTTTCCAGACAAGCATGAGGACCTGCCTTCCAGGCCCCAGTATGCATGTAAAGCCAGACAGAATAGCATGTGCATTTGTAAACCCAGCACTCCTTCAGGGAGATGGGCTATAGAGGAAGGAGACTTCCCGAAAGCTCTGGGGTTCTGGCTTGTGTATGCAGTGGCAAGGACAGACACCTGAGATTGTCCTCTGACCTCCACACATTCACACACACATACACACACACACACACACACAGAGTGAAAAATAGAAACTGGTCAAAGTTCTTTGTTCATTATACTCCGTTTACGTTTGTCGTTTGTCTTCTGTTTTTCTCATGGCCCATCTTATAATAATAATGAAAAAAAAATCTGTGAGTGACAAAACAAAGCAATTTCCCGTGAACAATGGCGGGGGGGGACTCCTTGTTACTCCCTGTGCTGTCACATGGATGGAACCATTTGGAGCCAGATGGCAAAGGGGCTTTTCACAGCAAAACCAGACTGTTTCCATTTGGCTTTTTTTGGAAACAGAAAAGGTAAAGAAGCCAACGGAGGCAGGGCTCCAGGCTAGGCGTGATGGCTCTGGTCTCCATCTCCTCCAGCTGGTGATCCCGCAGGTTGCTGTCCTCCTTCTAAGGGCCTTATCTGAGCATCCACATCAAGCCTGCTCCGGTCATGTGCTGATAGGAAAACACAGCAGCAACCTGGGCAGTTAGAGGGCCAACTGCCACATGCCAGTTAATTGGCCTGGAAGGAAGCTTATTAGTTCCTTTTCCTGTGGCTATGATAAAATACATGTGGACAAAAGCAATTTATGGGAGGAAGTGTTTGTTTCCAGCTTAGGGTATAGTCCCTTATAGAAGGGAAGTCCTGTGGCCTACTCATCAATATCTTTGCCTTTCAAATGCCAAAATCCAGGGATGTCTTAAATGGCGTTGTTTTTACATATAACCTGCACAGATCCTCATTCGATGTAAATGCCATGCAAATGGTTATGCTATACTGCTTAGGGAATAATGTCAAGTGAAACATCTGTACGTGTTCAATACAGCATGCCTGTCATAGGCTTTACTGCACGTGAACCTAGTGAATCTGCAGAGTAGCCCCCCCCCATGGAGCCCCTTGATAATTGATTGACCCGAGGTGCCCCTTTTTAAAGGGTAATGATTGAAGTAACAGAGGTGAGTGCCAGGTGTGGGGCGGGGGAAGTCCCCTACCACTGCTACCCAAAAGCAAATTCCTCTGGGAAGTATTCAGAGCTCCTTGAACAGAGCTGCATGACAAACCATGAGCTATTCAAGTTTCATGGCCCCTCCACCCCCAGCTACTGCAGCCTAGCCAACTGAAGTGGACTTTCCAGTAACATTACATAAAACAGTGCAACTAGTGACTTACACAGCATCCCCTCAGGCTAGTTAGCATAGAAATTCAACAGAAATGGCAGCAGGGTGGCACATGCCTATAACCTCAGCACTTGGGAGGCAAGCGTAGGGACATCAACCAAGTATTCACAGCAGGGCCCCACCCTTGAGCCTGCCTGTCCTCTTGTTTCCTGAACCTTCCTCCCCTCTAATAGTAACTTTTAAATACAAAAGCCTGGGGTCTCGTGGCTTTTTCCATGTCTCCACACACAGCCATCTGTGTTTTCTTCTGTACAACATTGTATTGTTGACATTGACAACCCAGCCATGTGACAGTACATTTGGGGTAGAGTATAAACAGGCAGGGCTGACTCCTCCCCTCCACCTTGGTCCAGGTGAGACCAGAGGTTCTTGTTTTCCTGAGTTTCCATTCTCTAGCCCACTATGTAGCTCTGGATGGCCTAGAACTTAATATGTAGGCCAGGCTGGCCTCAAACTCAGAGAGATCTGCCTGCCTCTTGAGTAAGTGCTGGAATTAAAGGCATGCACCACCATGCCCAGGTTATGGCCCCTTTTTACTCTAGACATATTTACATGACTCATGGTAGTTAGGTATATAAGATGTGTACAGCCAGGTATGGTGGAGCACGCCTTTAGTTCCAGCACTCAGGAGACACAGGCAGGCTGATCTCTGAGTTGAATGCCAGCCTAGTCTACATAGCAAGCTCCAGACAACAGCCAGGGCCACATAGTGAGACTATGTCTCAAAAAAAAAAAAAAAAAAGAAAAGAAAAGAAAATTGAGTATAAATCATTTACTAATAAACCATAAAATTATTTCAAAAACAATTCTTTGATAAATATATGTATATATAACTTTACTATTTATCGAAGAGGAAAGCAAATGTTTTCTAGTGAGATGCTTGTGCTTATTTATCTAACACAATCCAATCCAGAAATATACTAATTGGATACGGACATGCCAATAAGAGCAGAAACCTTTGTATAGTAAAACACCACTGTTAATAGCGTACAATAGTCTGGAGTCTGAGCTGCGGATGAGAGTTCAGCTGGCACTGGGGGGGTTGGCAGCTTGGCAGAAGGCATCCACAGCATCTGCTTCCACAGTGCCAGACCAAAGGAATAAAGGGCTAATGTGGATACATGAGGAGCAGCTCTGGTATGTCATGTGATGAGCAGGGTGACCCCCGAGGACATCACAGTTTTCCCACCCCTGTCACTATAAACCATTGCCTAAGTCAAAAATGACAAGTTTATGCCTGGTGCAGTGGTGCACACTTAACTATTCAGGAAGCTGAGGCAGGAGGATAGCTTGAGCCCAGGAGTTCAAGACCAGCCTGGGCCACACAGCAAAATGAATGGCTGAGTCACACCCACCGTGAGCGTCAGTTTCTCCTACCACTTTATGATCATTGCTTTCTTTTCTTCCTTTATCACTTCTGTGACATGTTATATATGTATGCAGTTTCAACAGCACAGTGATACCTAACTAGATGGGTCATACTGTATGAGTTCAGTGACTCCTGCATTTGTTGAGCATTGTGAGATGAGCCATAGTGGCTCATCTTCCCTGCTGTGTAATATTCT
>NW_008360324.1:2629345-2663327 GCF_000622305.1 Nannospalax galili | reverse complement strand
ATATATATATACATCCCCACCCACTTCTAGAGAATTATTGATTCCCAGTTCACCAATATTTTTGGCATATGGTTTGATCACACACACTCCTGGTTTCTGCCACTTCCAAAAGCACTTGAAGGGCAGAGAGGAAGGGTAGTACCAAAGTCCTTTGGGAGTCTCTTCAACATTTGGCAACTGTGTTATCCCCTGCAGCCAGGACGCCAGGACTAATGCCAATGTCTTGTCTATCCTGCAGCTTGCGGGCATTGCTGTCCTCGCCACTGGACTATGGCTCCGATTCGACTCCCAGACCAAGAGTATCTTCGAGCAAGAAACTAATCATTCCAGCTTCTACACAGGTGGGGGTGAGGCAGGTGCTTCCTCCAGCTCTGGAGACGCCATGCTAACTTGGGAACTTGGGCTTGGGAGAGGCTGGCTGGCTATGTGAGCCAGCCCTGTCCTTTCAAGTCAGGTCTCTTTTGTGTGTGTACCTGTAGCTGTGCCTGTGGGTTTGTGTCTGACTGATGTGGTTTCTTTGCTTCCCAGCTGAGTCTGGCATCCTGACTGTTCTCTGATGTGAAGTTGGGTCTGGCAAGGCTGCTCCCTACTCTTGAGGGTTTAGGGGCCTCAGCTCACCTGCCCCATGTTCTCTCCTAATTATGTGTCTTCCTAGGCCTCATCATTTTCATAAGTCATAACCCTTTGTCCTGGATGATATCTGCAGAGCCAGGAAGAGGATAAAGGACTCAGACCCAGAGGAAGAGCAACTTCCTGGATATATTAAATTAAAATTAACAGGGAGGGAGAGCTGGCAAGGGCTCAGTAGTTGAGAGCACTGGCTGCTCTTGCAGAGGACCTGGGCTGGATTCCTAGCACGCATATGGCAGCTAACAACCATTTGTAACTCCAGTTCCAGGGAATCTGACGCCCTCTTCTGGCCTCTACGGGCATTGCACGACATGGGTGTACTTGGACACATCCAGGCAATGCTCAATATACATAAAATAAAAATAATAAATAAAATATTTTTTTAAATATTAATGGGGAGAGGTAGATGCCTCTGGTGGCCTCATAAGCATGAGGTCCTGTGAGGCAGGGAAGTAAAAGGAGAGAAGGGAAGGAAGAGAGCCAAGTGACAGAAAGAAAACAGAGAATGAGGGAAGAAGATAGAATGGGGGGGGCAGAAAAAGCCAGTCAATCAGGGACTAGAAGAGACCATCAGCCTTTGGAAAATTGCTTTTGTTTGGGGGGGGGTTCCTACTTTTTTTTTTTTTTATGTATGTATGAGTGTTTTACATGCATGAATGTAAGTGTACCATGTGCATACAGTGCCTCTGGAGGTCAGAAGAAGACATCAGATCCTCTGGAACTGGAGGTTTAGATGGTTGTAACCACCATGTAAGTTCTAGGATCCGAAACCTGGTCCTTTGCAAGAGAAACCAGTGCCCTGGACCACCGAGCCATCGCTCCAGCCCCAAGGTTTCTGCTTTTAATGTGCCCAGGATCACCTCGGCTTGAATCTGTTTAGCGGGTCTCTTTGTGTCAGGTCCTTGATCCTGCCTAGCCCTCTTTGCCCCTTCCACTGCTGGTCCTGCCTCTGGTTTCTACTCGGCCTGGTTTGGGAATAGAACTCATCTCATTTATGAGAAATAAAAGAAGCCCCCTATTTTAGGGGGATGCTGTCATGTCATCAGACTCAAACCGTGAGTTGTCACTTCCTTCCCACCCACCAAAGTTATTTTTAAAGTTTGACAAGAAAGCAGTCTGACAGGGTTATATCTCCCAGGCCACAGGGACAAGGGGCAGTGGCTCCAGTCAGCCTCCCCCTTTCCCTCCTCCCTGGGGCCAAACTTGGCTAGGTAGGCCAGGAAGCTTTAAAAGCACCTGAGCTCTCTGGGTAAATCTTCTAAATTTCCTGCTTTTTATTGTTGTTCATTGGGGAGTGGGAGCTGGGTGTGTTTCCCTATTGTCTGAGAGAAGTCAAGGAAAGAAAAGCACAATGGTTTTTGGTTTGGCTGTTTTTTGATTTGTTTTGTTTTTTTTAACTACAAGCAGGAGTTTTAGGGAGCGGGTTTCCATAGTGCCCTGACTTGTTTTAGCAACAGGCTGTGAGTCTGTAGCAAGCTTGGAATGCTACTATATAGAGCAGGAGAGAGTCGGGTGTGGAGGGTGAGACTTTTTGCCCAGAGCAGCAGGAAGCTGGGTGCTGAGGAGACCCCATTTACATTCCATGCTACACACACACAGAGGAGCCATGAACTCACTCCCTGGGAAGAGCAGATCCACGTGCCTGAATGGCCACCTTTCAGGCTAATTTCCTAAGCAAGGGTCCCATGGCCTCCCTGTGTCTTCCTAAAGAATCCGTAGTTCACAGGCCTCCTCTTGGCTCTGGCTGCTCCTAATTACCCAGTTGTTCTTTTTGTTATTCAGAACTCGGGCTGATTCTGTGTATTTTTAGATGCAGGAGGAAAGGCTTTCATTGGTTAAGTGATGACCTGGGAGGAAACCAACCGCTCTCCTCTGAGCCCTTCCTGGTGTTCTTCACTGACTTAAGTTGAGTGTTATATGGTCAAAAAGCTTCATCCCGTAACTCTGCCAGGAACAGGCAGTAATTCCCATCTCACACCCTAGAGAAGCCAGACACCTGCCCAAGCTCCTGTCTCTCAAGAGGGAGGGCTAAGATTGAACCCCCCAGCTGCTTCTGGAATTATCTGTGCTAGGTTGTGAGGGGAACTCCCCTCGTAGGAAGAGACCATAGCTTCCATTTGCCAGGGGCAAGGTAGGGCTCTCTTGGCATTTTGACAGTACACAAATTGAGGCTAAAAAGAAGCTCATGCAGCCACAGCCCTAGCCAGCTGGTGACAGGTAGGAAAAGCACACATAAAGACAGGAGAGTCATAATTACAGAGGAAACAGGGCTAGTGACCAGTGGTCCTCCCCGAAGTGACCAGAGAGTGATTTGAAGGTGCAGTCCCAGAGGACAGTAATCACTCACTGAGAACTACTAGCCACTGGACACTTTTCCAGGAAAAAGAAGGCACAGAATTTGGAGGAACGTTTTGGTTTGGGGTGGGGAGGGTATTACTCAGAATTGAACCCAGGGCTTGGAGCATCCTGGGTACCACTCTACCACTGAGCTGTGTGCCTCGGCCCTCTTTTCCCTTTTATTGTAAATATTGAGACATGGTCTCAAAATTGTTCACGTTGGCCTTGAATTCACACAGGCAGGCCTTGAACTTGTAATCTCCTGCCTCAGCCTCCTAAGTAGCGGGGATTACAGGCCTGTGCGACTAGGCCAAGCAAGGACTGAGCTTTGAAGATTTTTTTCCTGCTTCCAGGGACCAGGGAGTAGTACAGAGATGCTAGAATATCAGTGAGCCGAGCTGTATGTAGGTCTGCACCCTGCCTGCACATCCATTAACACTCTGGGAAACTGAATAATTGTTGTCCCTAGGCAAAGAGCCAAGGGGCTTTGTGCTCTGTGTCCCGTTTCCCATTGGACTATGAGACCAACCTTTTGTATAATCCACTGTTCTCCCAGCAGATGAGCTGGGAGTGCCCATACCCAGGCTGCTGTCCTGACATCATGGAGTGACTGACTGTCCCTTGCACAGGGCCACCACAGGCCAGTCTGAGCATGCAGTTAACTCTTCAGGAAACCTGTAAAGGTTTCCTTGGGTGAGACCACAGCTTGCACGTCCCAGAAAGAGTGTGTGGCCAGGGAGAGAAACAAGAGAAAAATTTATCGATGTTTAGAACAGCTCTGAGTGTATCCAGAACAGCTGATGGCCTTATATGGGCCTTCTCTCCAATTCAGGCCCTGGGAGATTTAGCCATTCAGCAGGGAGTCATGATCCCAGGCTGCAAACATGTTGGGGAGCCTCGTTTTCCTGATCCCAGGCCAACAACTTTTCTTAACCTGGTGTCCTTCCAGAACCATGGCCATTGAGTGAAGGGATCTAGGAGGACTGGCCAGAGGCTGTGAGTCATGTGTCATCTACAACCCCCAACCCCAGACCTTCCCCCATGTGGATGATGTTGCCCTCAGTAAGCTGGCCTCCCAGATCCGGCCTGTGACCTGTGGTAGTCCCATTTGGTTGCTTAACTTCCTCGTTTCCCACCACATGGCTTTCACACCCACACCTCTTTGAGAGTTTCTGTGCTCAGCACATGGGATTCCACAGTTTTTTATGAGTGAGAAGGTCTTTGAGGGAAGGAAAAGCAAGAAAGCCATTGAGTTGGGGGTGGGGTGGGCAGAGTTGGGTTCAGATATTTGGAGATAATAAACCTTTAAACAAGTGACAATGAGGCTTTGATGATCATGGATGAAGACTGGTGTTTATGAGTTGGGCCTTGATGAGCCTGAGCTCAGAGCCCTGACACAGGTGGGACACAATGCCCTGTTTCTTGGGCAAAGGACATCCTGACCTGCTACAGCCATACCAGTCTTTTCTTTCTTTCTTTCTTTCTTTCTTTCTTTCTTTCTTTCTTTCTTTCTTTCTTTCTTTCTTTTCTTTCTTTCTTTCTTTCCTTTAACTAGATCTATAATGTCAGCCAGGAAAAAAAAAAAGATACAATAAACAGCCCTTAAGCAATTTAACATGGTAATCCTGGAGAAGGCCTTGTGACAAATAACTTTTTCCATGAGTCAGACAGAAAGCTAACATTCACTTGTTTTATAAAAGGGAACACTGTCATTTATCACTGCCAGCCTTTGCTAGCAAGCATGGGGTACAGGGCTGTAAGCAGCTTTCCTGAAAGGAAGCACTGGCCAGTCCTTTTTGAAAAGCAAGTCAAGGACTGGGGAGCAGAGCCTCAGTGGTAGAGCAAGCACTTGCCTTGGCTGCAGGAAGCCCTGGGTTTGATCTCCAGCACTACAAAAAACAAAAGAGGGGGAGTAGGTACAATCCAAGCTCCACATTGGATCCCTGACTTCCTAGGCATGGGGGACCTGCTTCCTGATGGGCCTCACTATGACTTGATGGCTGCTTGATGGTTGCTGTCTTTCTCCTGACTAGAGGGGGCTAACCAGAGGCACTGTAGAGCCACAGCAGCCTGGACAAGATTTAAAGCCAACAAGACCCTTTACTTTCAAGTCTTCCTAGAGTACATCTGTCATAAGAACCAGGAGGCCTGTTAGGGGAATGTTCCTTCTCTGCATGGGAAATGTTTATTCTTTTGGTAGTCTCTCAGTGCTGCCCTAGCTGCCCTGGCTCTGCCAAGGTATCCCAGCTCCCATATTGGGGTGTGAACTCAGAAAAACCACATCTGTCTGTCTGTACCCACTTGACTGTATTTCATGTGCTCATAAATAGTTTTGATCTCTTAATACCCCTCATTTATTCAGCCCCTGTGTGCAGCTCAAAGGAGTGACCTCATCCCTTGCTATCTTGCCCTGATATGACAGACAGGAACCAGAGCTGTACTGTTACGTTGCCTCCCTCGTTGGTGTTCCCTTGGCGGAGCTAAGAACAGAGCACAGCTGGCCCTTGTCCCCAGGGGCCATGCATAGGACTGCACCACCTCCCCAGTCCAGCCTGCAGCCCCACTCCATTTGACTGGCTAGGAAGATGACTTGAGGACAAGCTACATTTGTCCTTTGCCTAGTCTGGGCCAGGCATGCACAGAAACAATACCCATATTCATGCACTAAGGGGTTTGCCAGGAATCCCACGTGACTTCATGTCACAGCAGATGGGGGGAGGCAAGAGGCACAAATGCTCCCTGTGTGCGTTCTGCTCTGTGCTGCCCACGAGCCTCAGCTGCAGGCCAGTCGCAGTCTCTGGCCTGCAAAGTCCAGCCCTGCGCTGGGCACTGCAGATGGGGGACAGTGAAATCACTGTGACATCTGCCAAGAGTTCTCATCACATAGCATGCTATGTCTTATGGGGAAGCATCGCATCTCCCCCTTGTGTTTTCAAGCCCCATGGAAAGAGAGTAGGAAGAGAGTATATAAAACATCACTGCATGGTTTTTAACAGGAGTTACCCAGCCCTTGTACGACTGAGATTAATAGCAGCTGGTGTTCACTGTGTATCTGTGAATTATATCATTGAACCCTCACAGCAGTCCCTGGAGGCAGCAGTATTACCGCTCCCTTTTGGGGGTACTAGCAATTGAACCCAGTGCCTCACACATGCTAACCACATGCCCCCAGCCCCAATTGTCCCTTTTTTTTTTTTTCAGTATGGGTGTCTGTGTGTGTTGAGTGTGGTATAAGCATGTATGCACATGTGGATGCCGTAGAAGGATGTCGGCTGTCTTTCTTTATCACTTTCCAGATTGTTGCCTTGAGACAGGGTCTCTGAACCTGAAGCTCACCTCTTCTGCTAGGCCAGCCAAGCAGCCAGCCAGCCCCCTAGATCCACCAGACTCTTTAAATTCCCATCCTCATGTTTGCACAGCAAGTGCTCCTACTGAGCCATTTTCTGAGCCTCAATCATGCCATTTTTTCCTTTATTTTGTTGGGTTTCTTGAGACAGGGTCTCCCTGTAGCTCCACCTTGCCTGGAACTCATTATGTAGAGAAGACTGGCCTCAATCTCCTTGAGATCCAGCTGCCTCTGCCTCCCTAGTGCTGGGATTAAGGGCACACAGCAATCAAGCCTTTTTTTTTTTTTTCAGCTAAAAACTTGGAGAGGCTAGGCATAATGGTGCATGTCTTTGGTTCCTATAATCAGGAGACAAAGGCAGGTAAGGCTCTCTGAGTTTGAGGCCAGCCTGGGCTCTATAGCAAGTTTCAGGTCAGCCAGAGCTACATAGTAAGACCCTCTCTAAATAAATAATAAATATAAACCCCAAAATTAAAAAAACAACCCCTCCGTGGGATTATGGAGCTGGCCTTCAAAGCCAGGCATTCTAGGCATTATGGTTGGCTCTCGGATTTTTTTTTTTAATATTTTATTTATTATTTTTATTTTATGTGTATGAATGTTATGCCTGCATGTAGGTAAGTGCACCCATGTCGTGCAATGCCCAAGGAGGACAGAAGACGCTGTCGGATCCCCCGGAATTGGAGTTACAGACAGTTGTTAGCTGCCATGTGGGTGCTGGCATTCGAACCCGGGTCTTCTGCAAGAACAGTCAGTGTTCTTAACTGCTGAGCCGTCTCTCCAGCCCCAGATTTTTTTTTTAATGTGTATGCATGTTTTGCCTGCATGTATGTAAGTGCACCATGTACTTGCAATGCCCAAAGGGGCCAGAAGAGGGTATCAGATCACCGGGAGGGTATCAGATCACCTGGAGCTGGAATTACCAAAAACAATCACCAGCCACCACGTAGGTGCTGGGAACCTAACCATGGTCCTCTGCAAGAGCAGCTGGTGGTGTTAACCTTTTGAGCCGTCTCTCCAGCCTTAGTGTTGGCTCTTGATGTGTGACTTTAGCCCTCTCCCCATGGCAGCAAGGTGGGAGGCACTGTACCCTCTCTTGGTTTTCCTGTGGTTCTTATGGTAGAAGGGCTGCACAGGGGTGAGCCCCTGTTCTGTAGCTGTAGCTCCTCAAGAATGGACCCTGTGGGCATGGAATGGATGTGGCCAGGGCTACTCCACTGCGTTTCCCGTTCCAGGAATTTGCATTGTTTGAGGTATAGGCAAGAGTTGCAGAAGCCTCTGCCCTCTCCCACCTACTTCCACATCAGCCACTCAAACTGAAGACTTAGGAATGGTGTCACTCATCCTCCCCTTAGCATGACGGAGCCTTTTCACCCTTAACCTGGAATAACTTCATTAAAACCACAATATCTCTTCAGTGGCTAAAGGGCTTTTTTGGAATTTAAGATTTATTTACATGAATGTGTCTATGTGGAGTATATTTATACATGTGGGCATGGGTGCCCATGGAGGCTAGAAGGGAGCATCAGACCCCTTGGAGCTGGAATTGCAGGCATTTGTGAGCTGGATCTGAATGAACCCTGGTCCTCAGGATTGAGCCACACACACTCTTAATCACTGAGCCATCCCTTCCAGCTCCAGAAATATGTCACACAGTGGTTAGTAGCAGTCTGGGGACTAAAACGGGTCTTTTGATATCCACTTATGTGGCCTTTGCACTAGAGCAAGGGACGTACACTTGCCAGCATGGGCCCTTGGGTGTTACTAACTATAGGTGCCGTACAGCTGTCTGCAGCAGGCAGAGAAGAGATCCTAAGGAGGATCAATTTCCTCCAAGTCCCAGAAATTTAGTTTGGAAGGCATGTTCAAGTGGATTGTTCTGCTGGGAACACTAACAGACCGAACTAGGTTGTACCCTGAGTAGAATCTAGGAGTTCCTGTAGATAGTCATGTCCTAAGGCCCCTTCTGGAAAAGCCAGGGGTAAGGCAGAGAGCAGACGTGTAGACTGAGGTTCTAGAAGACAGACCAGTAGGAGGAATCAGGAATAGAAGTGGAGAAGGCTGTTTAATTAAGTAAAGGGACAGCAGGCAGATCTCTATGAGTTGAGGGCCAGACAGGACTTCATAGTGCAACCCCGTCTCAAAGAAGAAAAAAAAAAAAAGCAAAAAAGGGGGGCAGGGGACTCATTCCCTAGAGTGGAGGCTTTAAACCAGGAGACACATGAGAAGTAAGAAATTGCCAGAGACAGCTAGATCTCCATACTGATGTCTCCAAACTTCTATCCTTTTCCTTCCCCTTCCCCTCAGGAGTGTACATTCTGATTGGAGCTGGGGCCCTTATGATGCTGGTGGGTTTCTTGGGCTGCTGTGGGGCTGTGCAAGAGTCCCAGTGCATGCTGGGATTGGTGAGTATCTCGTCTGTGTTTCCCATAACCAGCCAATCTTTTCCTGGTCCCTCTGTCTTCCCAAAGTGTCACCAGGTCTGATGCATACACAGCACGGGTGGAATGGGTAGAGTAAGGAGGCACCCAGCCATGGGCTCTCCCCAGCCTCCCCAGCGTTCCTTACTCTGGGCCTTGCCCCACCGGCCTGGCTGGCTGCCATTTGTCCATGGCCCCTGGGCTTTCCCCTGTGGCATGCACTGTGCCCCTGCCTTTCTGGAGCCCATCTTATCACTTCCCCTAGGCAGATAAATGCCAGAACTTTGTTTTCCCCTTTCTCGAGGACCACGTTTGCCTTTTTTCCTTGAATCCACAGGTACTTTTGCCTTCTCTCCTTGTTCCCCAAACTCCACAGAGTGAATTCATTGCCTTTGTCTCCCCAGTTTTCAGTGGGTTTTGTGTGTCAGCGGTGGTATTTTATTGCTCCCTAACTCCTAACTAACACCCTGCAACTACCAGTTTGGTGGAGCAGTGCTCACGTTTTCCTGGGGTTGGGCACTTTTTATAACTTGGGGCTCTCAGTCCTTCTGTAAACCCTTCCCTGCCCTTTCTAGACTATTCACGTGTGCCCCCACATGTTGCTCCCAGACATGTTGTTCTTCCCTATGCCAAATCCCCTTTGGTGTTGCTGGCTGGTTGGTGGGAGTGGCTCTCACTGGATTCCCTTTGCCTTCTAGTTCTTTGGTTTTCTCTTGGTGATATTTGCCATCGAGATAGCTGCGGCCATCTGGGGCTATTCCCACAAGGATGAGGTAGGTTTTTCCCATAAAATCTCTTGCAGTGATTTAGGTTTGTGAACTGGGAAGAAGGTTGATGAAAATTGAAGGCGGCCAAGCTGATCACCTTGGTTGACTTTCTATTGAGCACACCTCCTTACTTAGCATCTTTCCATGTTGGGTCAGGACATGTGCTCCTCGGGGCTGGACATGTGGGCTTAGCCTGCTCTATGTGACTGAAACATAGTAAATATTCAAGAACTGTTCATTGAGGGAGCCATTTGTATGTTTCTGTTTGTCACAGTTCAGCAACCCTTCCCCCCAATTCCTATAAATTACTCAGAATAGTGTGGCTTTCTGTAATCTGGATACCCTTGCTCTACTCTGTAAATATGTGTTCAAGTACCACCATGAGCTAAGTGCTGCACCAGCTGCTATACAGGGTCCCCAGGTACCTGAGCTGTGATCCTCACTTTCAGAAACTTCTCCATCTAGTGGGGGGTGGGATGACAACTATCATGCAAGTGATTTATAACCAGATACCAGGAGACTTGAAAAGGTGAAGTGGGAAAGGAGACTCTTGACTTGCAGAGAAGGAAACATGAACCTACGCTTTGAATAAGAAACAGGTTTCAGGAGGAAAGTGGGTAGAGGCCAGGGACTGCCAAGTATGAGTGAGCTTGACAGCTGTGGAGCTCTAAGGAGTTTTTGGCCAACATTGTCATATTCAGCAGGGAGGGGAAAGAAAGAGAGACACTGGAGGGAGAACTTTTGTTTTTTAAATAAACTATCCAACCAATCTAAGGTTATAAGAAGAGGTAGGGGCTGGGGATATGTTAGAGCACTTGCCTAGTATATATGAGACCATCCTTCGTACCACCACCACCCCCAGAAAATTTAGCCAGGCAAGATGGCAAATTCCTATAATCTCAATATTTTGGAGACTGACGCAGGAGGATCACAGGTTCAAGACCAGCAGCTTCAGGTATGTGTCGAGACTCTGTTGAGAGAGAGAAGGGAGGAGGAAGCAGAGAGGGTAATTATGAAAGATGCTGGAGTCAAGTATGGTGGCCCACACCTGTAATCCCAGCACTTGGGATGCCAGAGTAGGAAGATTGCCACAAGTTCCAGGTCAAGCTGGGCCACACGGTGAGATCCAAACCAGCTTAGGATTCCAAGTGAAACCCTATCTCACAAAAATAAACAAATAGGAACCTGAAGGAAGAATGCTAAAAGTTGATGTGTTAACTGGCCGTGGGCGAGGGTCAAGGGTACACACATGCATTGCACTGGGATACACCCAGGTACAAGAGGGGGGACCATATATTACTTGTAGTATTATGTATTATGCATGTATATAGTCTTATGCTCCAGGTGAAACACGCCTAGATTTACTCTACCAGCTACATGCTAAATGCTTAACATGCAATATCTCATCTGACTCCTCATAACGAACTATTATTATTATTATATTCCATGTGCAGAAACAGGTGCATAGAAAAGGTTTAGTAATTTGCCAAAAGTCAAACCTACATGAAAGGGAAAAAAAGGTGGAGTCCCAAGGAAATAGCCAAATCAAAGCAAAATTCTTTTTTCATTTTTTTTTTCTTTTAACTGTGGGAGATTCCACATAGTTAACAGATAGAAGAAAACAATCCAAGTGGAGCCAAAGGGAACATACCAGAAGTGTAAAGGAACAGGACGGGGAAGGAGGTGGGCGGTGCCATCTCAGCTCTGAGAGAGATTAGTCTTAACTGAGGAATTAAACAGGTATCTATGAAGAAGTTTGTGAAAAGCCTGTTTCTGCTACTTATCTGCCCCTTGTAGGTGATTAAGGAAGTCCAGGAATTTTACAAGGACACCTACAACAAGCTGAAGAACAAAGATGAACCCCAACAGGAAACACTCAAAGCCATCCATTATGCGGTAGGTGGCCTCTTGAGTGACTCCCACTGACCCTCCCTCGAACGCACCCCCGGAGAGGGTCTGTACCAGGCTGGCATGCCTCTTATTTTAATTATCTCTTTCTTTTCCCCCCTCTCATCCCCATCCTCACCTTCTCTCCACAGTTGAACTGCTGTGGCTTGGCTGGGGGTGTGGAGCAGTTTATCTCTGACATCTGTCCCAAAAAGGACTTTGTTGAAAGCTTCCAGGTTAAGGTAAACTTGAGAACAAGCCTCTGGTAACCCTGTCCCCATTGCTCATGCAAATCCCATAGGGGTAGAAGTGGATGTGGCACTATTCTTCCTAGAGGACAGGCATTTATAAAGACCCCCTTCTACTCAGAAGGGCCTCAGAGTGACCCTCTCATTTCTCCCTTGCCCTAGGTCCCCTTTTCTCAAGGGCAACAAACCAAAGACCAGATGGGAGACATAATAGAGTCCCTTAGCTCCCCAAGGCCATTGGTACCTCAGACTACCCTCTGCTGCCTGAGTCTCCAGTTCTTCAAGGACAAGCTCCTGCTTGATCAACTTGACTTAATATTAGGCCAGACTCAAAGTAACAAAAGTAGCCCTATGGCTACATGGGAATACACCCCAGAGGACAGAGGGTACAGCCCAGTGGCAGAGTACTTGCCTAGTGTGTGAGACTCTTGGACTCCAGCCCCAGCATTGCCCAAAAAGGATAAAAGAAAAGAAATTGGCCCAGCTATCTAACTACTGGTGTGGCCCTCACACCCCAATGCACCTATCCCAGCTGGTTCCCTGGCCACCAAGCCTTCCAGCATGAGACGGGAGTCACAGTGGGGAAGAGTTACCCATCCCCCTGCCAGTGGGGACTGTGTGTGTGACCCAGGTCTTGTTTGCTTCCATAAGTCCTGCCCCGAGGCCATCAATGAGGTCTTCAATAGCAAGTTCCACATCATTGGCGCTGTGGGCATCGGCATCGCTGTGGTGATGGTGAGTGGAAGGGTAGTCAAGGAGGGGTGACCTTCACTGGAGGGAACAACGTATGCTCTGCCCAGGCACTGTTAGCATAGCTGGAGGGTGGGTCATCAACTGGGGGGGAGGGGGGGTGGCTCAGTGCCAGGGTACTTGTTTAGCATATGTAAAGTCCAGGTTCCATTCCCAGCAGTGCTAAAGAAATGGGGGGCAGGGGGTCCTCATCAGAATGTTCTGTTGAATACCTAGAATCTGAACCTTAAATTTAACGTTTAAAGCCACATTATTAGGCCCTCACCTGGAATGTTATCTAGGGATAATACCCACACAGCATATGTTAACAGCTGGCTAACACTGTCAGAATGAGTCTAGCCATCCTTCCTGTTAAATGACTATCTCTCCTGCTTCAATACCTTTTAACTAATGTGGCCTCATGGACAGCATTGCCATGGTTATTGGATGTCTTGAACTGAGCCATGCGTCTTCCCCATTCCCCCAAACAGACCCCTCTACTCTTGTCTTGCAGGTTTTCGGCATGATCTTTAGCATCATCCTGTGCTGTGCTATCCGCAGGAACCGCGAGATGGTCTAGAGTCAGCCTACACCCCGAGCAGGAACATTGCCCCCTGAAGACTGTTGGGCTGTTTGTTTGGTTTTGTTTTTTTTGCCACTAATTTTAGTATCCATTATCCATTTCTAAGCAAGAGTTATCCTGTATTGTCTTTTTAATGCTTTATTCGATATTGACATTTGTAGTTGAGAGATCTGGGGGTTTGCTTTGATATTTTTTTGGTGGTTTATTTTTGCTTGTTATGTTGAGCAGTTATCCTGCAATGAAAGGTACTATATTTACCAGACTCTAGACAAAAGATATTGTACATAAAGAGAATTTTTTTGCCTTTAAATAGATAAAAAAGAAAAAATGTCTATCAGATTTAATCAGGTTGTAAGTTATATTGAAGACAATTTGATACATAATAAAAGATTATAACAATATCTAGGTCTGGATTGGGTGTCTGCTTCTTTAAGTTTGCTTTTAGCTTCTATTTTTTTTTTGCTTTTTTTTTTTTTGAGACAGCATCAGAATCTGGCCTGGAATTCACTGTGTAGCTTAGGGTATCCTGGTGTTCCAGGCAATCCTCTTTCCTTTGCCTCCCAAATTCTGAGATTACAGACATGCACCGCCATATCCAGCTCTTTCAACTGCTGTTTATTCTAACTGCATTAAATTGAGTAGCTTAAAGGTGGGTCTCCTTGCTTGCCTGTAAGGAAATTGGAGGCATGAGAGGTGGAGGGATGTTGATCTAAGGTCACACAATTTAATATGAGAGCACTGGAATGAGTCCCCAACTCACTCAGCAGTGTGTGCTGGGTGTGGTGTCTTGGGGACACCAGTCTTCAGCAATGATTCTTGGTGTTGTTCACTGCTGGGCTTCTATCACCAGGACCCTGGAGTCTGGTGCATAGCCTGTACTCAACGTTCTTTTTTTTTTTTAATATTTTATTTATTATTTTTATTTTTTTTATGTGTATGCGCGTATTGCCTGCATGTAGGTAAGTGCACCCATGTCATGCAATGCCTGCGGAGAACGGAAGAGACTGTTGGATCCCCTGGAACTAGAGTTCTGCAAGAACAGTCAGTGTTCTTAACCGCTGACTGCCTCAGTGTTCTTATCCATGAAGATCTGTCGGTTGAATGAATGAATAAGTGTATCCATTAGAGCTTAATGGAAGGAACAGAACCACTCAAAGATAAATACTTGAAGGAATTTGTCACAGGAATCTGTCTTTACACAATCCCTGGAGCTGGTGGAGTAGGCGGCGTTATGTTTATGGAGAGGTAGATGTAAAGGGGAAACAACAGGCTGGAACCACAAGCACCAGCTAACATCCTCAGTCACAGACAGCCAGTTCTTGTCTGTGGCCTTGATGGTGAGAGCCATGCAGGAGCCAGGCCCTCGGCCTCGGAGCTGAGCACTCACTGGCCTGGGCAATACAGGAGCTGATGTGAGCCATCAGGAAAAAGCAGTAGTGGATGGGGGTGGAGAGATGCCGCAGCAGTTCAGAGCACTGGCTGCTCTTGCAGAGGACCTGGGTATGATTCCCATCACCCACAGGGCAGCTAACAATCATTTATACCTCCAGTTCCACAGGATCCAACACCCTGGTCTCTCTTCTGCATCTAACACCAATGCCCAACCTTGGTGAGCATTGCACAACCAGATGTACTTATATACATGCAGGCAAAACATACACATAAAAATTGTTTTTAGACCGGGTGTGGTGGCACATGCCTTTAATCCCAGCACTTGGGAGGCAGAGGTGGGCGGATCTTTGTGAGTTCGAGGCCAGCCTGGCGTACATAGTGAGTTCCAGGACAGCTGGGGCTACAGGGAGACCCTGTCTCAAAAAGACAAAAAAAAAAAAAAAAAAAAAATTAAATTTTTTTTTTAACAATGGGTGGAGCCTCAAGGTGCCTGCTGTTCTGTTTACCTCCAAATTGGAAATACTAGAAAGAAATTCTGGGCAGTGTCATCATTCAGCTTAGCCAGATAGATCACAGAGCCCCACAGTGTGCAGTGGCCTGTTTCTGACCATCTACAGTCTGGTTCAATGGGCAGTGCAGAGAGATAAGGAACAGCACAGTGAGTGAACCAAGTACAGTAACAGAAACATAGAAATATTGGCAAAATGTAGGGCTGCGGATGTAACTCAGTTGATAGTGTTCGCCTAGTGTGCATGAGGCCCTGGATTCAATCCTCAGCGAATAAAACCCTATGGCTGGGTGTGGTGGTGCATAGCTTTAATCCCAGCACTTGGGAGGCAGAAGTAGGTGGATCTGTGTGAGGTCAAGGCCAACGTGGTCTATGTAGTGAGTTCCAGCTGGGGCTACAGGGAGACTATCTGAAAACAAAAAAATCCCCAGGTATAGTGACACATACCTGTAATCTCAGCACTTGGGAGGTAGAGAGAGGAGAGTCAGAAATTCAGGGTCATCCTCAGCTATATAGTGAGTTTGAGGTCAGCCTGGGATACATGAAACCCTGTCTCACAAAAATAAAAAAAGAAGAAACGCAATTGTGATACATACGAACCTTGAAGACATTACAGTAAAAAATCCAGACACACAAAAGGGCAATTATTCTATAATTATCTGAAATACCTGGAATAAACAGTCAGAGGCAGAAAGGTTGAGGAAACTCAGGCCAGGAGGGGGCAATACGGAGTTACTGGGGTTTTTAATTATATTTATTTATTGGAGCGAGGTGGGCGCATGCCACAGTACATATATGGAGGTCAGAGGACAACTTACAGAAGTCAGTTCTCTCCTTCCACCATGCAGGTTCCAGAGATCAAACTCAAGTTGTCAGGCTAGGTGGCAAGCACACTGGCCTGATGAGTCATCTTGCTAACCAGGGGAGTTACTGTTTAATAGGTCCAGAGCTTCTGTTTGGGATAATGAAGTCCTGGGAATGGACGGGGTGATGGTTAAGTGGGTGTGGTGAGTGTGTGAAGATGCTAAAGGCCAGTGCATCAGCCCTCATCAAAATGATGAAGATGACATATTGTATGTCGGGTATGTTATATTAAATATATGAAATACTAGCTGAGTTTGCCTCCTCCAGTCCCACCACTATCTGGCCCTAGATCCTTCTCCATTCCAATATTTGAGGATGACTATGGTTCTGGCTGTGCAAACACCAAGCCAGCCATTGTTTTCTGTAAGTTCCAGAAGGGGTCAGGGAAACAAGAAATGTCAGATGACAGTGGCAGTGGCAGGCTCATGTGCCTGACCCAAGGAGCATCTCTGTCTCAGGACTTCTTTTCCACCAAGGAAGCTTTTCTGTCCTTTCCCTCAATCCACCCACGACTAACTGACCTGAGGGTGTTCCCTGCCCCACCCACCCTCAGCCTTCAAGCTGGCTTGGTGAGGCCTGCACAGCTAACGTAATTGTTCCCCTCTCAAGTCTTAGCCATCAGACCCTGGAAGGCTAATTCAATTTCTTTCCTTTTAAATTGGATTTCCCCAAACCATCTGCTTCCCTTGTGGAAATACAGGCAGGGTTAGCCCTTATCCCAGCATAGAATCTCTACCTCTCTGCAAGGCTCCTGAGCCAGACCTGCCTTTCTGGCCAGGGAAGATCATGAGGCTCAGGGGTGGGGGTGGCTGTTCTAACAACCCCTGCAGCGACAGCCACCAGGACCTATCAGTCAGTCTCAACCTGACTTGGACTACTATCCATCTGACCCACAGAATGACCCTGGGAGTTGGGGAGACCCATGGATTGTTTGCCATTCTTCACTTGTAGAGAAATAGGACCACAGCACTCAGAAAAGCCTTGAGAAAAAGGCTTGTTCTGGTGGCAGGAACAGAAAACCCTGGGAAGAGAGCCCCATTCAGTTCATGTCCCTGACATTGACCTGTCAGACTGACATCCAGGACAATTGTCAACATTCCTGTTTACAGGGTTTGAATGTAGCTCAGTGCTGTCATAGTGTTAGGTGTGGCCATGGGTTCCATCTCCAGCACTGAAAGAAAGAAAAAAACACTTCATAAAAACTTATCTGTGGGGCTGGAGTGATGGCTCAGCAGTTAAGAGCACTGACTGTTCTTGCAGAGGTCCCGGGTTCGGTTTCCAGCACCCACAAGACAACAACCTTCTATGACTCTAATTCCAGGGGATCTGACACCCTCTTCTGACCTCCACAGGCATTGAATGACACAGGTGCACTTACATACATGCAAGCAATACACTCATACACATAAAATAAAAAATAATTTTTTAAAAATCGATCTGTCAGATGTGATGGCACAAACCTTTAATCTTAGCACTTGGAGGTGCAGGGGTGGGGGGGCAGAGGCAGGTGAATCACTGAGTTTGAGGCCAGCCTGGTCTACATAGAGAGTTCCAAGGCAGCTGGGGCTACAGGGAAACCCTGTCTCAAAAAGACCAAAAAATAAAAAATAGAAAAACATCTATACATACATGCTTAGGTGTGAACTGTATGACAGGATGGCAGCCTCATACAAGACACCAAGGCCTAGCAGGTGTGAGTTTTATTTCAGGACTCACTTGATGATCAAGTACACAATGCTTGAGGAGTCCTGGCAGGCATCGGCTTAGTTGAACTTCCACAAGGAGCCTAATGCAGTCAGAGTCCTGCTTCTGACATGTATAATGATATAGTTTCTGTTACTGTGATGATTTTTTTTTTTTAATCTTTTTGAGACAGTGTCTCTCTGTAGCCCCAGCTGGCCTGGAACTCGCTTTGTAGATCAGGCTGGCCTTGAACTCACAAAGATCCACCAGCCTCTGCCTCCTGAGTGCTGGGATTAAAGGCGTGCACCACCAAGCCCAGCTGTTACTGTGATTTTTGAGGTAAGGTTTCCCTATATAGCTCAGGCTGTCCTCAAACTCACAATCCTGTGTCAGCTTTGTGAGTGCTGGGATTCCAGGCATGCATTACTGTGCCCATTGATAGTAAGGCTTAATTAAGGTCGATGGTAAAGTCACATCTTAAGAGTGCACTGAGCTGGGTGTGGTGGCACCCACTTTTAATCCCAACACATGGGAAGTGTAGGCAAGAAGATCAAGGAGTTTAAAGTTAGCCTTGGCTATGTAGTAAGTTTGAGGCCAGCCTGAGCTACATGAGAACATGTCTCAAATTTTTTTTTAAATGAACTGGGTATGGTAGTGCACACCTTTCATCTCAGCACTGGGGTGGCATCTCTGAGTTTGAGGCCAGCCTGGTCTACATAGTGAGTTTTCATACCAGCGAGATCCTGTCTCAAAAGAGAAAGAAGCAGCAGCATTAGTGGGTGGGAATCTCTGTCCCTCCCACTTCTTACCTAAGGGAATGAGTGGAAGAAGGAAGATGGTGGGATTCAGCAAGTAAGGGACCATCTGTATCTGGGAAACAGATACAACCTTGGAAACTAGCTCTTCCCTAAAGGCCCCGCCCTGGCCCTGGAAACACCCAACCCTTGAAGTCAGCAGCCACCCCCTCTGCATCAGACTGTCCTCTTATTTCCTTCTGGGTCAGCCTGGAGCTCTCACCATGCCCCAACCCTCCTGGTAATGCCCAAGCATCAGAAGGCATAGTCTAGGTGACACC
This sequence comes from Nannospalax galili, assembly GCF_000622305.1. Classification (NCBI taxonomy): domain Eukaryota; kingdom Metazoa; phylum Chordata; class Mammalia; order Rodentia; family Spalacidae; genus Nannospalax; species Nannospalax galili. The sequence goes on along the minus strand of NW_008360324.1, from coordinate 2,644,858 downwards.
ACAAGTGACCCAGACCCACCTACTGGGTTTTAGGCAAAGGCAGAAGAGGTAGGCATGCGCACTTCACGGACGGTCGCCTCTCCTGGGAGACTCTGGCTCATGAGAACCAAGATTTATTTTTTTCCCTGTAGACAGTTGGGCTATTATACGTAGTATAATTTATATCTCCTTTCAATTGTAGTTGATTGGAAATTATTAAATGACCAATGTAGAATCATGGTCTACCAGGAAAACAAAATGTAAACTAGGTCATTCATCAGAGAAAATTTAATGGAGGAAATTGGGTAAGTACTGGAGGACTGAAGAATCACTCAGAGAACAGTAATGCAGATGATATAGTCAGAGAGAAGGGCTGCCACCCCGTAGCTGGGGCCCTGCAGAACAGGGCTCTGACCTGAAGGAAGGGCACTTCCACTGCTGTGGGTTCCTTTAGAGAGGCAAATTCACAGAATGTTGAATTGATTCCACATTTAATATGACCCATCACACCACACCTCTGAATCCTGGGCTGGAGATTTCTAGAGCCTTCCCTAACTGTGGGCCCAAATATCCAACAAATACATGAAAAAACAAATTGCTTGGGGCTGAAGAGATGGCTCAGCAGATAAGAGCACTTGATGATCTTTCAGAGCATCCAGGTTTGGTTCCCAGTACCCACACGGCAGCTAACAACCATTTCCAGTTCCAGGAGATCTGGCACCACCCACTTCTGACCCTTTGCAGGCATAGCACACATGTTGTATACTTACATACAGAGAGGCAAAACACTCATACACATAAAATAAAAACATGATATTTTTAAATTGCTTACTATCATTAGCTATCAAGGAAATGCAAATCAAAATGAAATATCTCTTCTGCATTAAAATAGCTATTCTTTACTGCTGGGCATGAGGGTACAAACCTGATTGGTTCACAAGTGTCCTGTTTGAATAATATTTCTGTAATCCTATTGAAAAAAAAAAGAGTTGTGTTTGAAGCCGGGCATGGTGGTGCACACCTTTAATCCCAGCACTAGGGAGGCAGAGGCAGCCGGATCTCTGTGAATTCAAGGCCAGCCTGGTCTACATGGCCAGTTCCAGGCCAGCTGAACCTGCAGGGAGACCCTGTCTCAAAAAGAAAAAAAAAATCTATTATTTTTAAAAATGCTGGTTAGACTGTGGGTGGGGATCCTTATACACAGTGAGAATATAAATTAGTCCAACCACTATGGAAATAGTACAGTTCCCCAAAACACACTAAAAATAGAACTACCATATGATCCAGCTATATCACTCCTGGGTGTGTTCCTGAAGGAATGTAAGTCTGCTTACTCTAGAGATACTTGCACACCCATGTTTATTGCAGTACCATTCACAAAAGCCAAGATATGGATTCTGCCTTGATGTCTATCAACAGGTAAATAAAGAAAATGTGTCTGTGCACAATGGAGTATTATTTGACCACAAAGAAGAACGGAATCCTGTCATCTGTAACACAATAGAACTGGAGAACATGATGTTAAGTGAAATGAGCCAGATTCCGAAAAACAAGTACCACATGTTCTTTCTCACAGGAGGAAACTGTAGAAAGTACACATGAAAATAGAGCTGTGCGGGGCGTGGTGGCGAATACCTTTAGTCCCAGCACTTGGGAGGCAGAGGCAGGCGAATTTCTGTGGATTCAAGGTCAGCCTGATCTACAGAGCAAGTTCCAGGACAGCTGGGGCTACAGGGAGACCCTGTCTCAAAAGACCAAAAAGAAAAGAAAATAGAGCTGTGATAATTAAGTGTGGGGAAAGATTGGGAGGGATAAAGGAAGAGCTTTGATCAGTAGGCACTGAACTCCACTAATATGTTCAATTAATATGTTCAGTTACACTAATATGTTCAACTAATACGTTCAATTACACTGAACTCCACTAATATGTTCAATTAATATATATTGATAAAAAATAAATACAGGGGGCTGGAGAGATGGCTCAGTGGTTAAGAGCACTGATTGCTCTTACAGAGCACCCACGTTCAATTAGCACCCACATGACAGCTAACAACTATCCATAACTCAGTTCCATGGGATCCAACACCTTCTTCTGACCTCCGAGGGCATTGTACGACACAGGTGTACTTACATATATGCAGGCAATACACTCATATGCATAAAACAAAAAGAATAAGTAAAACATACAAATAAACAATAAATAAATGCAGTTAGGTGAGTAGAAAGAAGCAGGGAAGGGTTGGAAAGCTGGTCTCCCTCCCTTCCCAGGAAGCAGCCCCACCCTGCAGAGCAACAGTTGCGACTTTTAACTGTAATTAGAAGCTTTGACAATTACCTGTGACTGAACATGGAAATTCTGGAATTAAGACTATGTTTTGCAGGCTGGGCAAGGTAACTGGCCTGCACCTTTAAACTCAGCACTTGGGAGGCAGAGCAGACAGATCTCTGTGAGTTAGAGGCTAGCCTGGACTACATAGTGAGTTCCAGGCCAGCCAGAGCTACACAGTGAGACCTTGCCTCAAAAATAAAATAACAAAAAATATTATGTCTTGCAACCTGAAGTCACCATAATACTTTACCCAAAAAGTGACAAGGACCATCACATGTGGATCTTGGGCAACCATGGCCCATCTTGTTCAGCCTACTAGCCACAAATAAAAAGTGCCTGGTGCACAGCAGACACACAGTAACGACATTGATGACACTGCTATTGAATCCCAGGTTTTTGTTTTGTTGTTGTTTGGGGGGTGTTTTGTTCTTTTGTTTTTTAAATTTTATTTTTGAAATTTTCATACATGAGGGGCTGGAGAGATGACTAAGCAGTTAAGAGCACTGGCTGCTCTTGCAGAGAACCCAGGTTTAGTTCCCAGCTTCCACATGCAGCTAACAACTGTCCATAATTCCAGTTCCAGGGGATCTGACACCCTCTTCTGACCTCTTCAGGCATGGCACGACACAGGTACACTTACATACATGCAGGCAATACATTCATACACAAAAAATAAAAGTAATAAAAAAAATTTCTTTGCTCTTTTCGAGACAGGATCTCCCTGTAGCCCCAGTGCACCCGGCACTCAATATGTACACCAGGCTGTGTACACCATGTACACCATGCTGGCCAATGCATACCTGAGTATTATATTTGTATTGTTTCCATCCCTCCCAGTCCCCCTCTGCTCCTCCCACATCCCCCCTACACATTCTCCCTCACAATTTCTTGTCCTCTTTTCTTTTTGTATTTTATTTATTATTTTTATTATTTTATGTGTATGAGTGTATTGAGTATATTACCTGCATGTATGTAAGTGCATCCATGTCATGCAATTGCTCAAGGAGGTCAAAAGGGGACGTCAGAGCCCCTGGAACTGGAGCTAAAGATGGTTGTTAGCTGCCATGTGGATACTGAGAATCGAACTCTGGTCCTCTGCAAGAGCAGCCAGTGCTCTTAACCACTGAGCCATCGTCCTTTTCTTCATTTTTGTTATATATACATTTATAAATATAATGCACTGAGTCCATTTATTGGTGTTCCTATATACCTGTGTTTAGGGCTGCCCACTTGGGATTAGATAACCTTTCAGGGAACTAGTCCCTGGAGAAAATGGATTCTCCCTCCTTCAGCATCCACTGATTGCCTATAGCTCTATACCTTGAGGTGGTGGGACCCTGTGAAATATCTCCCATCTACCTTGGCATGTCAACTGGTTTTTCCATTATGTAGATCTTGTTAGACTACCATACAGTGGAGATTTCCTGGGTGTAGCTTCCCTATCTTGTCTAGAATGCATTGACTAGCAGCAGGTATCTTGTCCCTCTGCCTCTTACATTCTTTCTGCCCCCTCTTCTGTGATGTTTCCTGAACCTTAGATATAGAGGTTGCATTGTAGATTATCGCTTAGGGCTGAGCATCTCATAGTCGCTTTTTCTCTGTGTTTAACCAGCTGTAGAACTTTGTAATAGTCTCACCTGCTGCAGGAAGAAACTTCTTTGATGACTGGTGAGTGGTACACTGGTCAGGCCGATCTAGAGCTCTTCAGCAGCGCATTCAGGGCCCAGTCCCAGAGCAGGATGATGACAACAGAATGGGCAGTATTCTGACTAGCTCTCCAGGGTGGTCTGGGGTGGACCATGGTGGTCTGGGGTGGGCCATGGACAGAGAGTTCTAGGACAAAGGTAGAGGATGATGATTGAGTGGACAGGGTTCCAGCTCACCAGACTGTTTTGTTTTTGATTCAAGGTCTATGCAGCCCTGGCTAACCTATAATTCAGGATGTAGAGCAAGCTGGCTTCCAGCATGCAGCAGTCCTCCTCCCTTTGCCCCTCAAGTGCTATGATTCCAGGCAGGCACCACCATAACAAGCCCAAATTCCAGGTTCTGACCCTTCCAGCAATGCTTCACTGACTGCAATATAAAAAGTCAGGGGCGGGGCTGGGGGTGTAGCTCAGTGATAAATCCAGCGATTGCTTAGCATACCCTGAAGCCCTAGCTTCATCCTCAGCACTGGGGGAATACAAAGTCTTCAGCTTTCCAGGGCAGGGCTGTCTCAAAGTGGCTCTGGCAGTTCATGCTGGTTCTCACTGTGCATTACATTGACAAAGAGCAGTTAGGGCCCGCAGGGAATTCCCCACATCACGGGAGGAGCTCTCCACAACTCAGCTTCCCACAAGCAGAGGTTTGCAGATGCAGGGCCTTTCCCTGCAGCTGTTACCAACTAACATACCCAAATCCAGATTGCCTGGCCCAAACAGCCTATGGGTCTTACCATTAACTTTGCCTGGCTGGTGGCACATGCCTTTGATCCCAGCACTCAGAAGTCAAGGTCAGCCTGGTCTACATAGGTGAGTTCCTGGCCACCTGGCCAGCTGGGAGATGGGGAAACCCTGTCTCATAAAAATTAATAAATAAAAAATAACTTTGCATTTCCTCTAAAGAAAAGGTGGGGATCCCTTCCTGGAATGCACCAATGTTGTCTTGCTGCCCCTGGGCTTGTAAATCTTCCCTTCTCTGATCCCTTCCACTTTATCTTCTACCCTAAGTATGACAGACCATGGGTTCCTCCAGAGCCCTGGATGCTTAACACACGAAAGAGCCCAGCTGGCACCACCTGCTCCAAATTAACTGAGGAACTCAGAACAGAGATAGGTTGAAACACATTCCATTGGTCTACTTTGGTCTCATTCTTCTTAACATGGTTATATACCTCTCCACCTTGAGCACAGGCCCCACTCAATGGGTTCTCCCTTGGATCAATACATCTAACCTTAATATCCACTGTGTCCACCATCCACTCAGAGCCCCTTCTTCCTGTACACAATCAGTAAACTGCCTGCCGCACAAACATTAGGACCTGAATTCAAATCTCTAGTACCCACATAAAAAGTCAGGCACAGTGGTGCACATATGCAACCCCAGCCCTGGGAGTGTAGAAACATGGGGATCCCTTGTCGAACGCCCCCCAAGCCCACCAGGCTTGGGTCTTCAACACGAAAGGAACTCAGACAGTAGTCTGAACTTTTCTAAGACTTTTATTACAAAAGGGAAACTACAGGTAGGAGAGACTTCTCCAGTAGGAAGATTCTACTAAGGGGTCCCACAGGTCCTTTTTATCCAGCCCAGAGTGTGGGTAACCTAGGTACATCTCCACAACAGAAGTAAAAGGGTTACTATAAACAAAAGGAGAGCCAGCACGAAGGCCGAACTGAAACTAACTCTCTAGAAGATTTGATTTATCATCCAGGCTACAGCCTGTCAGCCCTGACCGCTGAAGCAGAGAGCTCAGAAGCTCTTAAAGTGACACTCTCCCAATTTCCAATGCTTATGGCAAGCATGGCTCCCGACAATCCCTAAAGCTCATTGGCTGGCCAGGCTAGCCAATCAGTGAGCTCTGGGCTCTGTAAGAGACTGTGTCTCAAAAAATGAGGAGACTGGAGGCGTGACTCGGTGGTTAAAAGCACTGGTTGTCCTTGCAGAAGACCCAGGTTCCAATTCCAGTACTCATATGGCAGCTAACAACTGTCTGTAACTCCAGTTCCAGGGTATCTGATGACCTCTTCTATCCTCTGCGAGCACTGCACGACAAAAGTGCACTTACATGCATGCAGACATAACAGTCATACACAGAAAATGATAACAAATAAGAAGAAGAAGAGGAAGAAGAAGAGGAAGAAGAAGAAGAAGAAGAAGAAGAAGAAGAAGGAGAAGAAGGAGGAGGAGAACAATCAAGGAAGGCACCCAAAGTGGGCCTCCCGCCTCCACATGCATATACCATACACACACACACACACACACACACACACACACACACACACAACACATAGGTACACACACATCCCTCCTCCCCCTTGAGGCCCTTCTTGCCTTCAAGTCCCAACTTAGATCCTCATCACCCATCCCAGAGCTGGTGGCAGAGGTCCCTACTGATGGTCCCAATGCCCTCTCTAAAGTGGGTGTTGATGGAAAACACTGTGTGTGCGCACGGGACAAATCACCACCTCTGGGAAGTGGAAGAAGAGTGGAAGTGATGAGTGTAACTTGCAGCACAGAAGGCTGAAGAAGCTTTGTGCTGTTCTTACCCACTGGCTCAACAGAGGCAATGCAGAAGATGGGTCAAAGTACCTTGGGCCCTGGAATGACCAGACAGCCATACTTACAGCTCACCACGCTGACAACACTGATGGCAAGGCACGGATGAAGGAACACTTTGCTCTATATTTATTGTGGAGTAAACTGAGCTTTCTGGTTCATCTGTTAGAGTAGCCAGCCAGGGGCCTGGCTCTACCTTATTTCTTTATCTCAATTCCCATCCACTACAGATCAGCAGAGCCACAAAGATGCCGCAGTTTATCTTCATTTTTTTTTAAAAAAAATATTTTATTTTATGTGTGTGAGTGTTTTGCCTGCATGTATGTGCATATAAGTGTACCACATGCATGTAACACCCCCAGAGGCCAGAAGAGGGTGTCTGACCCCCCTGGAACTGGAGTTACAGATGGTTGTTGACTGTCATATGGGTGCTGGGAATTGAGCCTGGGTTCTCTGGAAGAACAGCAAGTGTTCTTAACCACTGAGCCATCTCTCCGGCCCTCAGTCTGCCTTTATTCTTTAAAAAAAAAAAAAAAAATTTATTTTATGTGCATGTATGTAAGTGTACCATGTGTATACAATGCTCAGTGCCCACAGAGGCCAGAAGAAGGTGTCAGATCCCCTGAAACTAGAGTTACAGATGGTTGTTAACCACCATGTGGGTGCTGGGAATCAAGCCTGGGTCCTCTGGAAGAACCGCAAGTGTTCTTAACTCTGAGCCATCTTCCCAGCCCCGAGCTTGCCTTGATTCTTTAGAGTGCTTTAGTTCAAAAGGTTTAGAAACCCAAAGTTAAAGGTGTATGTGTGTGTGTGTGTGTGTGTGTGTGTGTGTGTGTATGTGGGGGGGTCCTACAGGTACACGTACATACCTGTGCACATGTATGTGGAGGTCGGAGATCAACCATGGATATTAATCCTCAGGAGTCATCCACCTTGTTTTGTTTGTTTTTAAGACAGGGTCTCTTGGTAGCCCAGAGCCCTCTGCGTAGGCTAGGCTGGCTGGCCGACAGCAAGCCCCAGTGATCCATCTGTCTCTGTCTTGCTAGTTCTGGGATTACAAGCACACACCACCATACCCAACTTTCTTTTTTTTTTTTTTTTCCGGTCTTTTTGAGATAGGGTCTCCCTGTAGCCCCAGCTGGCCTGGAACTTGCTATGTAGACCAGGCCAGCCTCGAACTCACAGAGATCTCCCTGCCTCTACCTCCCGAGTTCTGGGATTAAAGGCATGTGCCACTATGCCCGGCAATGCCCAACTTTCTTACATGAGTTCTAGGGATCAAATTCAGGTCCTCATTCTTATGTGGCAAGCACTTCACTGACTGAACTGTCTCCCCAGTACCAAGTCAAAGATGTTTAAGCAATGAGAGAATTATGTCAGATACGGGAAGTCCAGAACCCAGGGGAGCTCCGTGCTGACCATCCTTAGCATGTTGGTTTTTGCCCTTGAATTTGTTCCTTCATGGTCACATGTAGCTACAGTCATTCAAGGCCTTGTCTTGTCCTACAATGTTTATGTTTAAAGGCTGGAAAAGAAAAATATCCCTTTTTGTATATGTTTCTCTCTCTCTCTCTCTCTCTCTCTCTCTCTGTATGTTTACATTTTTATGGTTTGGTTTTTTTGGGGGGTGGGGGTGGGTTTTTGGTTTTTTGAGGTAAGGTCTCACTGTGAAGCCCAGGCTAATCTCAAACTCATAATTCTCCTGCCTCAGTCTCCAAAAGTGCTGGGATTACCAATGTATGCCACTATGTGTGGCTCTCTAAGAATATGAAAATCTGGGCTAGAGGGATGGCTCAGTGGGTCAAGAGCACTGGCTGCTCTTGCAGAGGACCCAGGTTTGTTTCCCACCACCTATGTGGCAGCTAATAACCATCCGTAACTCCAGTTCCAGGGGATCCAACACCTTCTTCTTACCTCCTCGGGCACTGCACAACACAGGTGTACTTACATACATGCAGGCAATATACTCATATACATAAATAAGAATAATAAAATATTTTTAAAAGAATATGAAAATCACCCCCAGAATTCCCTCAGAAGACATCCCTCACATCTCATTGGTCAGCACTGACCACATGTCTCTCCTTATACCAAACAGAGTGAAGTGGAATTAGCATTAAGTGGACTACATAGACCAAATGGACCCAGGCCCTAGGCTAGAGAAAGATAGGCCCAACTGGAGCCAGGTAGGATGTGGCACATGGGCAGACCAGAGCCCTGTGGGCCAGTGGGCCAGATTCATACATCTTCCATTATCCTCATACATTCTTGGTCTGGAAAAGGTACAAACTGCTCAGCAAGAGATCTGTATTCTGAAGTCAGCAAGGATTTATAGCAACTGGACTGGGAACATGGCCCCATGGATAAAACACTTGCCATGAAAGCATGAGGACCACAGTTCAGCTTCCTAGAACCCACTTAAAAGCCAGACAGGTGTGACAGCCTGCATGTGATCGCAGCACTCGGGATGTGCAGACAGGATCCCTGGGGCAAGCTGCCAGGCTAGACTCACCGAATCCATGAGCTCCAAGTTCAACACAAAACCCTCCCTCAGTAATCAAAGTGGAGAGGAATTGAGGAAGAAAACTGACATCGACACCCACGTACCACACAGATGAATGCACATGCCATACACATACACATGGACATGGAGAAAGGAAAAGAATTTATAGCAGTCATGTTGGAGAGAGATGTTTTTACCAGATACCAAAAACTTCAAGTGGGGCTGATGTAGAGCTCAGTGGCAGCCCTGAGTTCCATCTCCACCACCGAAAAAAAAGAGAAAAGGAGAAAAACTTCAAGAAATGGTGGGGAGGGCTTGGGCATAATCCCAGCATTAGGGAGGCAGAGGCAGGCGAATCTCTGAGTTCCAGGACAGCCAGGGTAGTAGTGAGGCCTTTTCTCAAAACTAAAAAGAACAACAAAAACCACATAGATAGATAGATGATAGATAGATAGATAGATGATAGATAGATGGTTGATGGTTGATGGTTGGTTGATTAGGCAGGTGATGGATGATGGACAGGTAAATGAAAGAAGTTACATTAGAGAGGGTTCAGATCATTTGGATTCTCATGTACCATGATGAAGAGGGGGCAAAAGCCCAGTTCTTGACAACCTGGCCTCCACTGGAGTTAACTCATTGTATGGATAAATAGATGATAGATAGATAGATAGATAGATAGATAGACAGATGATAGATAGATAGATAGATAGGTAGATGATAGAGATAGATAGATGATAGATAGATAGATAGATAGATAGATAGATAGATAGATAGATGGATTGATAGATGATAGAGATAGATAGATAGATAGATGATAGATAGATAGATGAGAGAGAGAGAGAGAGAGGAGAGAGAGAGAGATAGATAAATGATGGGGAGATCCTGACTCCTCACAATCAGGCCCTTGCCTTATGACACAGGCCTGTTTGATCATTTGTCTAATCCGGAAGGTCCAGAGTTCTCTGGTTATAATCTCCTGAGCCCAGCAGCCTGTTCTTGCCTTCCCTCTACATCCCCAACACAGCTCTGGGTACAGAGCTGATATTCAGTGGGAACAGTGGCCATTCACAAATGTTAACACTCTGTGAGCACCTCATATGCATGACACAGAACAATGTATAGCGGACTGGTGCCCCGCTGTGATGAGCTGGTGAGGGAGGCTATGAGTGCAGAGAAACTCAAGTTCAAATCCTGCCTGGGCTGCTTACTGAGTGACCTTGGCTACGTCAGTTAACCTCTGAACTTTAAGACAGGAAAAAGTTCCATGCTGCAAGGTAGCAACTTAGCAGAGCCCACAGAAGTGCTGAGCCTGAAGTGACCAACCTGGTTTTGATGCATTGCCATTGATAAGCAACGCAGAGAAGGTGAGAGGCATAAAAGGAAACCTGGGAGGGAAGAGGGCAGCTCAGTCGATACAGTGCATGGTTTCATTTTCCAGTTCTGCATTAACAGCCAGACATGGCTGGTCCACGTAGCAAGTTCCAGGCCAGTCAGGGCTACATAGTGAGATATTGTGTCAAAAAACTGTGGGTTTTTTTGTTTGTTTGTTTTGTTTTTTTATTTTAAATAGGCACAGTAGCACATACTTGCAAAGCACTTGGAATGTAAAATTAATAGAATCAAAAGTTCAGAGTATTCCTTAGTTACATAGCTATAAGTTTCAGGCCAGCCTGAGCTACATGAGACTCTGGCTCAAAAAAGGTGGTAGAGCAGGCCTGGAGAGATGGCTCAGTGGTTAAGAGCACTGGCTGTTCTTGCAGAGAACTGGGGTTTGGTTCTCAGCACCCACAAGGCAGCTAACAGTTGTCCTTAACTCCAGTTCCAGGGGATCTGACACTCTCTTCTGGTTTCCATGGGCATTGCATGACATAGGTACACTTACATACATGCAGACAAAACACTTATACATAATAAATAAATAAATAAATAAATAAATAAATAAATAAATAAATAAATAAATAAATTTATAAAGTTAAAAAAAAAGAGGAAATCCAGCATGAAGCTGACCCAGCAAGTTGGAGGTGAGTTATAGCAGGGGCAGGTTGAGATGGGCTGGTCAGCAGTGGGCTCAGGTGTCAGACTGAACAAAAGAGTTTAAAGTCAGTCTTGGAACAAGCCCCTAAGGACTACCTTGAAGCAATCATCTTCCAACTCTGGTGGCATTTCTTACGGATTTTTAAATTTTTTAATTTATTCATTTATTTTATGTGTATGAGCGTTTTGCCTGTAAGAACACTCATGTCATGCAATGTCTTCAGAGGTCAGAAGAGGGCATTGGATCCTCTAGAACTGGAGTTATAGATGGTTGTTAGCCACCATGTGGGCGCTGGGAACCGAATCTGGGTCCTCTACAGGAACAGGAACAGCCAGTGTTCTTAGTCATTGAGCCGTCTCTCCAGTCCTGGATTATGTTTTGTTTTCTCTTTGTTTTCATATGTATGTGTGTGGTGGTGGTAGTTGGTGGTTGTTGTTGCTGCTGCTGGTATGTGTCTCGTGTGTATGCGTGTACTCATGTAGGTGTTTGTACACTACAGTAGAGTCCAGAGGCCAACACTGGGTGTCTTCCTCAGTCATTCACCTCCTTATTTTTTGAGACGGTGTCGCTCGCTAAACCTGGAGCTCACTGATTTGGTTAAACTGGCTAGTGAGCTGCAGAGATCTGTCTCTCTAATCTCTCAGTGCTGGGATTACAGACAGGAGCTGTCACCACCCCAGCTATTCACACGGTGCTAGGGCTTCAACTCTGGTCTTCGTGCTTACACAGCAGACACTTTACCTACCAAGCCATCTCTCCAACCCCTTGTTTTTTTGTTTTGTTTTCTTTTCCAACCCCTTGCTTTTCATGTTTTTTTGAGACAAAGTTTTGTTTTGTAGCCCTGGCTGGCTTGGAGTTTGCTATATAGACCAGGCTGGCCTCAGGTATTTTTTTGAGGTGTGTAGGGGGGCATTGAGAAAGGGTCTTCCTGTAGCCCCAGCTGGCCTGGAATTCACTATGTAGACCAGGCTAGCCTTGATCTCATATAGATCAACCTGCCTCTGCCTCCCAAATGCTGGAGTTAAAGGTGCATACCATGTCTTATTTGGTCTCTACTTCCAGAATACTGGGATTACATGTTTTTGTTTTGAGACAGGGTCCCACTATGTGGCCCTGGCTGGCCAGGAACTCTTTGTGTAGACCAGGATGGTCTCGAATTGACAGAGATCTGCCTGCCTCTGTCTCCGAATGCTGGAATTACAGGTATACACCAGCCTTGTTAGAGACTTTTGATATTTTTCTCTCCAGCACTATGATTTATCTAGTCTTGGTAAGCTTGGGTTTCATAATCCCAGTGGGGCCTCGGGGTGTAGCTCAGCAATGGAGCATGGGCTTAGCATGTACAAGGCCCTGGGTTCAATCCTCAGAACTGTCCCTCTAACCCCACCCCCCAAAATCCTTTCAGTAATCTAACCTCTCCATCTGTGACTGCCTCACCTTTTCTCATGAGCAGACATGTGACCCAAAGCACACAAACACACTGTTGTGGTTTAAATGAGACCTGTCCCCTGTAGGCTCATGTTTTTAAACACTGGTCTCCAGTTGATGGTGATGTTTGGAGAGGTTATAGAATTTAGGAGGTGCAGCCACAGCTGGGTATGGTAGCACACACTTTGACCCCAACACTCAGAAGGCAGAGACAGATGGAGCTCTGTGAGGCTGAGGCCAGCCTGGTCTACAAACAAAATTCCAGGCTAGCCAGGGCTACATAGTTGTGCTGGATAGCTTCAGTTGTCAACTTGGCACACTAGGTAGAATGAACTTCAGCTGAGGAATTTCCTCCATTAGAGTGACCTATGAGACATTTTCTTGATTATTGGGTAATGTGGGGAGGGCTCAGCCCACTGTAGGTGGTGCTACCCCTAGGCAGATGGTCTTGGGTTGTATAAGAAATTAGGCAGAGCACTGGCCAGAGGAGCAAACAAGTAAGCAGCGTTCCTCCTTGGTCTGTGCTCCAGGTTCTTACCCTGAGTTCCTGCCTTGGTTCCCTTAATGATGGACTGTGCTTGTGAGCCAAATAAACCTTTCCTACCCTAGTTGGTTTTGGTCAGTGTTTCTATCACAGCAATAGAAAGTAACTAATACAACAGTGAAATCCTGTCTCAAACAGAAGGTGCAGTGTTGTTGGAGGAAGTATGTCATTAGCGTAGGGTTTGAGCCGGGCGTGGTGGCGCACACCTTTGATCCCAGTACTTGGGAGGCAGAGGCAGGCGGATCTCTGTGAGTTCGAGGCCAGCCTGGTCTACATAGCGAGTTCCAGGACAGCTGGGGCTACAGGGAGACCTTGTATCAAAAAAGACCAAAAAAAATTTTTTTTAATTGTGTGTGTATGAGTGTTTCGCCTGCATGTATGTAAGTGCTGTAACCTCTCCCCACTGCCCCCACTCCCTGCTTGCTCAGTTTCCTGTGTGCAACTGAGATGTGATCTCTCAGCTTCCCATTCTTGCCGCCATGCCTCCCCCATCATTATGGACATCTAGCCCTCTGGAACCACAAGCCAAAACAGACTTTCCTCAAGTTGCTTCTGGTCATGGTATTTTATCACAATAACAAAAAGTAGCTAATATGCACACTCTGTGTAGATACTCTATCTACGCACATAAACGAAATGAAACTCATGATAATACTTGTCCTTGCTACATTCAATGCACTCTTTCTTTTCTGTTTCTGACTTTGATTGAAACCCACTAGCTTAGCGAAATGAGTTACTACTGGGCCTTGTCTCTCAATTTGCAAACCACTGTCCTGGCTTTTCATTACTTAGCTCTTGCTTTAGAAATCAAAGAGGCAAGGTGAAACTGGCAACAGAGAGTGAAATAAATTAGCCATCAAGATAGAAGGGCGGGCAAAGTGTTCCGGGCATTGCATTCTCTAGTCATTTCCTGTCATTCAAACTCATCTCCCCCTCCCCATCCTGCCTCCATCCAACCCAAAACCTCCCACCCATCAGACTCACTACCTTCTGCCTGCCTCCTCAGGATCCCACTTCTTTGTCTGCCTAAATGGCATATTATTAGATGAAAATTACAGGAGACCACTGTTCTGAGCTAAGCCCAGTGAGGCAGACTAAATATCAAAATGGAGTCACTCGTGTTAAAGTTCCAGGTGACCAAGATGAAAAGAACCTGTTTATCTGACCTTTCCAGAAATCAGGATTATAGAGAAAACAGCCAAATTTCCCATGTGAGACACTTTCAACAGTGATTACTCTGAAGTTTCCTCTGTTTTAATCTACAAAATAAAGTCAGGGGCATGCTGGAGAGATGGCTCATTGGTTAAGAGCACTGGCTGCTCTTGCAGAGGACCAGGGTTCAGTTCCCAGCACCCACATGTTGACTAACAACCATCCCTAATTCCAGTTCCAGAGGAATCCAGGGGAGGGGAGGGGAGGGAGAGGGAAGGGGAAGAGGAGGGAGAAGAGAAGGGAAAGGTGGGAGGGAGGAGAAAGAGAAAAGGAAGAGAGGAAAGGCACTTAAGCTGCTTCAGTAGCTAAACAGTGCTAAGGCAGGAGGATAGCCTCAGGTCCCAAGAACAGCATCGGGACCAACTAAGCACAGTGAGCAAGAGAGACCGCAATGGAACAAGAGGTCAAAAAAGAAGAGACGGGGGGGGGGGGGGGGGGGGTGCACCACCACACCCGGCCTGCAGTGCTGATTTACCCTGATTTATGTTTTAAGGGCAATTTCTGTTTGGAGAGTATATTGTAGGGCCACTCTGGAATACACAAATTAAGCACTGCTGGATTAACCTACATGAGAAGGTGGTGACTCGGACCAACACAGTAAAAAGGAGGGGATGAAAACTGGTCTGATTCTGTGTAACTGTGAAAGTGAAGCTGGGCAGATTAAAAAATGACGCCCAGCTTACTGATTTGGGGAGAGTTCAGGAAGAGGTTTAGGTGGTAGAAAATAAAACTGCATTTTTAGCTTATCAACTTAGATATTCAAATAGAGAAATGTAGAGTCAAAAGTACAGTATAAAAAAAAAAATCAGAAGTGGGGGGCGGTCCTAGAAGGAACTCTACCCAGGAGATATTAGCTGATGCTTAGTATTAAAACTATCAAATCAGGCAGAGTGGTATGTGCCTGTAGTTCCGGCTACTTAGGAAGTTGATGTAGGAGAATTGCTGAAGATCAGGAATTTGAGGTCAGTCTGAGCAACATAATAAAACCCCATCTTGAAAATGGGAGAGGACCCAAGGGTGTAGCTCATTGGTATAACATGTCTGCTTAAAGTGCACAGACTCTGCCAGGTGTGGTGACGCACACCTTTGATCCCAGCACTTGGGAGGCAGAGGCAGGCAGATCTCTGTGAGTTCAAGGCCAGCCTGGTCTACATAGTGAGTTCCAGGCCAGCTGGGGCTACAGGGAGACCCTGCCTCAAAAAAAAAAAATGCACACTCTGGGTTCC
>NW_008360324.1:2618218-2629181 GCF_000622305.1 Nannospalax galili | reverse complement strand
AGGGGGGAGGGGAGGGGAGGGGGGAGGGGAGGAGGAGGGGGAGAAAAGGGGAGAGGGTTAGGAAGGGAGGAAGGAGCTCTGAGAATTGCCTAATGTAGAAAAACCAGACGTGGCTGTGTGCACCTGTAATACTAACACTAAGGAGGCTGAGAAAAGAGGATTGTGAGCTAGAGGCCAGCCTGGGCTACGCAGCAAAACTCTGTTTTGAAAACCAAACAAAAATAAATTATGGGGCCAGCAAGATGGTTCAGCAGGTAAAGGTGCTTGTCACACAAGACTAGAAACCTGAGTTTGATCTCCAAACCCACATAAAGATAGTAGAGAAGTGACTTCATAAATTGTCCTCTGACCGCCACACACATGCCATGCCACACACAACCCAACACACACACACACTTTACACACCCAATAATAATTAAAAATAAGGGGCTGGCTAGATGGCTCAGTGGTTAAGAGCACTGGCTGCTCTTGCAGAGGACTGAGTTTGATTCCCAGCACTTACATGACGGCTAACAACCATCTGTAAGTTCAGTTGCAGGGGATCTGACGCTCTCTTCTGATCTTCAAGGGCATTGCACGACCCAGGTGCACTTATACGCAGGCAACACACTGATACACATAGAAAAATAAACATAATAAATAAAATATTTTTAAAAATAAAAATAGGGGCTCAGCAGTTAAGAGCATTGGCTACTCTTATAGAGGACCCAGGTTTGATTCCCAGGACCTACATGATGACTGACAACTGTCTGTAACTCTAGTTCCAGGGGAATCCAACACCTTCTTCTGACTTCCTCAGGGATTGCACAACCCGAGTGCACATACATACATGCAGGCAATACACTCATACACATAAATAAGAGTAATAAAATGTTGTTTAAAAATAAATGAACAAGGGGCTGGAGAGATGGTTCAGTGGTTAAGAGCACTGACTGCTCTTGAAGAGGACTCGGGTTCAATTCCCAGCACCCACATGGCGGCTGCGAACAGTCCTTAACTCCAGTGCTAACAACTGTCCATAACTCCAGTTCCAGGGGATCCAATAGCCTCTTCTGTCCTCCATGGGCATTGCACGACATGGGTGCACTTACCTACATGCAAGCAATACATGCATCCACATAAAATAAAAATAATAAATAAAATAATAAAAATAAATAAAGAAGTAAAAAATTATTGAATGAATATCCTAAACAGAAGAATACAGTATCCCAGGACAAAATGATGATACATTTAAAGATCTCAAATTGGCTTTATCTGAGACTCTGGAATCAGGCATCCATAATTCCATAAAACATACCGGTGTTCAGAGGGACCACAGAACAGGTAAGGGTTGAGGCGTGCAGAAGCAACAAAAAAAGCTGATTGGTCGTTTCAGAGTTACTTTTCCTGCCAGGCAAGGACAGGGAGACAGAGTGACAGGAATAGCTCACATTGGGTCACTTTAGGTCACTTTTTCTCTAAGGAGTAAGGCAGAGGGACTTCGTTACCATGGCCATTGAAACTAGTCCTACTAGAGAACTGGGGCTCTGATCTGTCTTGATTTCCTGGAAGGTCAGATAACAACTGACTTTCAGTAGGATGATGTGGCGCTTTGCTGTAAGTAGCTCCAGTTTTACTTGTAGTGTGATCCAATGGCGCCTTCGCCAGAAGCTTAGTCTGTAACGATGGCTTATTAGCCACAGTGTGAGATGGAGCCAGGATTTCAGCCATGTCTGTGTACCTCGTTAGCCCACAGCACCACACAGCACAACTCTTAGGAGCCCAAAGGCTTGAGAATTTGGGAATCTGAACTCTGGGATGCAGGATGTCAATTCTTCAATACCACTAACTGGGAGCAGAAATCTCATATGCACAGGAGGTGGCCTCCAGAGTATACCTGAACCTCTAGAACAGGCCCTCCTCCTGCCCTGTAGCCAGGGCGTCCTCTCCCAGTGAACAAGCCACAGGGGTGGATGAATCACTAAACTGTTTAGAGTCAAGCCTGGCATCTGCAGCTGAGGTGACTGGACATCTGTCCTCACAACAGTCACCTGCCCACTCCCAGGACCAGAGGGAGGCCTGGAGTTAGGAGGAAGACTCGGAGCAAAGGAATTTTATTTTTATCTGAGAATTGGGTAGTGATGAGAGGACACAGAGAAAGAAAGGACAGGAAGAAGGAAGGTGGGATATCAAATAACCTGGGGCTGGAGCCAGAAATTTGGGAACATCAGAAGATGTTTGTTTTATAAGTCGTGTGGTCTAACCACTTTGAAGTCATGATCTCTGCTGTGTAAACTCCCTCCATCCTGCCAGACGACTGGCAAGCTTACCATACACAGATGCCTATGGGTGTAGTAGTGAGGGGCTGGATTTTGAAAGGAAGAAGGTGGCTGGGTTGATAAACAGGAATGACGTAAGTGGTAAGATGTCTGCCTAGACAGTAGAAATCAGACTGACCAAGAGAACACAGTCCAACCCCTACGTGCACAGTCTTTGGAATCTGGATAAGGTGCCAGACTTTCCATAAAGTGGGGCTTGAGAGGTTAGGACCTCAGGCTGATGCTTGCTTAGGGTTGTTTATTTTGGTTTTTTTTATTATTATTATTTTGTTTTTAGTCTTTTTGAGACAGGATTTCCCTGCGGCTCCAGCTGGCCTGGAACTCACTATGTAGACCAGACCAACCTCAATCTCACAGAGATCCACCTGCCTCTGCTACCTGAGTGCTGGGATTAAAGGTATATGCCACCATGCCTGGCTTATTTTGTTTTGTTTCTAATTACCAGGCTGAGGATTGAACCAGGGACTTGCATATGCTAGGCAAGTGCTCTACCAGTGGGTACATCACCAATCTACAACTACAGGGTTTCCCTGTGTAGTTCAGGCTGACCTCGAACTCTCAATCCTGCCTGCCTTTACCTCCAGACTGCTGGTACAGGTACAGAACACCATACCCTTCCAGATGCCCTCTGAGGAAGTACATCTTCCATTTGGTCCTAACACTGACTTCCATCTTATCCCTGCTCTGGTCCCTAAGATGTAGATCCCCAAGCATCCCTCCCAGGGACCACTCACAGGTCCTCCTTTGTGACTACATGTCACCATAAGTCTGTGGCCCTGATTTACCCCTTCACTTCTCTGAACCTCAGTTTCCTCATCGGAAATGGGAACACAGAACCTTCCAAATAGGTTCTAGAGATTAAAAAGAAGCCCATGATTATTAATTGTATGTGTGATCTGTGCTGGACCCCAGTACCCAGGTAGTTGTTCAAATATTTTACTAGATTATTTTGTGATGGTGCTTTTGGATGAGATTTACACTTAAATCAGTGGATTTTGAGTAAATCAAATTGCTCTCTGTTACGTGGACGGCCTCATCTAATCAGTTAAAGGACTCCCTAGAACCAAAGACTGACCTCCCCAGAGAAACTTGTACTGCAGCATGGGCCCTTTTCTAGGTCACCTGCAGCTTTTGGACTCATCAAGACTCATAATAATAGGGCTAGAGAGCTGGCCCAGTGGTTAAGAGCACTGACTGCTCTTGCAGAGGATCCGAGTTCAATTCCGAGCACCCACATGGTTGCTAACAACCATCTGTAACTCCAGTTCCAGGGGATCCAACACCCTCTTCTGGCCTCTACAGGCATTGCATGACATGGGTGTACTTACATACATGCAGACAAAACACTCATACACATAAAAAAACAAATAAAAAATAAGTCAGGTGTAGTGGTATACACATTTGATCCCAGCACTAGGGGAGATAGAGGCAGGTATATCTCTGTGAGATCGAGACCAGCCTGGTCTACATAGCAAGTTCTAAGCCAACCTGGGATACAGGTAGACCCTGTTTCAAAAAGAATAATAAATAAAAATTTAAAAATAGGGGGCTGGAGAGATGGCTCAGCAGTTAAGAGCACTGACTGCTCTTGCAGAGGACCCCAGTTCGAGTCCCAGCACCTACATGGCGGCATTGCATGGACACGGGTGCACTCATATACATGCAGGCAATACACTCATACACATATAATAAAAGTAATAATAAATAAATAAATAAATAGGCACAAGAAAAAATTAATGTCTTTGTCTCTGCAGTTAGAGTGACTACTACTCTTCCAGAGGACCCAAGTTCAGTTCCCAGCACCCACATCAGGTGGCTCACAACTGCCTGTAACTCCAACTCCAGGGTCAAATCCCCTCTAGCCTCCTTGAACACCTGCACTCACATGCACACACACAAACATACACACACACAATTAAAAACAATAAAATAGCTGGGCATGGTGGTACACACATTTAATCCTAGCACTCAGGAGGCAGAGGCAGGCAGATCACTGTGAGTTCAAAGCCATCACTACAAAGTGAGTCCTAGGCCAGCTGGGGCTACAGGTGTAGGACCCAAAGATCCCCCTCATTCAACCCCTCCTGACACTCTTTTCAGAAGCTTCTTTTCAGCTTCTGTGTAATGCTTGAAATGCACACCTGCTGCTACTCCTCCCCTGCTGTTCCCCTTCCAGGAAACTATAGATTAGATAAGCCCGGGTATGAACACTGCACTATAGAGTAAAAATAAAGACTCCTGACCACACAGACAGCCCGCACATTCCACAACCCTGAGAACAACACCCTCCAATAAAAAATCTCCACAACTGCATCCTGTACAACCGATCAGTTCAAAGGTGTGTTGGCGCGAGCAGGATTCTTGGACCAAGCACAAAGTGACACTATTTCCCTCCTCTCTTTGTACACCCCCCGCCAATAAAAAATCTCCACGACCGCATCCTGTACAACCGATCAGTTTAAACGTGTGTTGGCGCGTGCGGGATTCTTGGACCAACCACAAAGTGACACTGTTATTCCCCTCCTCCCTTTGTCTCTAACCTATAAAGAGCCCCTTCTTCCCCCACCCGGGGCTCTCAGCACGGATCTGTTATATCGGTGCGGTCTGAGAGCCCAAGCTTAATTAAGCCTGAATAAACTATAAACCTTGCTTTTGCATTTTTGGTGCGTTGGGTCCTCGGCGGTCTTCTTGGGGTCCTGTGAATGAGGTATAACACAGGGAGACCCTGTCTCAAAAAGACCAAAAACAAACAAAACAACAACAAAACAATAAAACAACTTTTAAAAGTTAATCTCTCTACACACACAGACACACCTCCTGTTGGGTTCTGCTCTTTGTAAAACCCTGACTGACACAGCCCCTATGTCCAGTACACACTAGATGTTTAGTCAAGACTGCTTCCGGGTGCTGTGAAGACTTACCAAAACCTTGCCAAATCCTGTCCCTCTGGTCTCAACTCTTAAGCAGCTTTCTCTATATGAAGCCCATGACCTCACACATGTGGGGCCAGTGCTCTACCATGGAGCCACTGAGCCACTGAGCCACTCTTCAGCCTCCGAGCAGCTTCAGAGGGGCCGTGGCAAACTCTGTGGTGGGAGCTGTTCCAGATGGAACACAGCATGCACCTTCCACTGGCCAGGATATGTTGCCTCATGGATGCAGCCCTGCCACATAAGACATCCCCATTTGCCTCAGAGAAATATGTTACCACTGCATCCATGTGCTTCAGATCATAGAGTATGAGGCAGGTCTATGGAATTCAGGTGGCTAAAACATGGAGGAGTCCTGAGGAAAGTTCATTTTGTAGATGAAGAACATTTGCACAGCTTAGTAGTGACAGATGCATAGAACCCTGGTCCACTGGTATCTCATCAAGCCATTACAGGTAACTTACATCAACCAGAAATAAGAAAGTTAAAGAACTTTCTCCAGACGACACTGCTGTGAACTACACAGCCGGAGTCCAAACGAGTCCACCACACCTGGAAACCCAAACTCTCTTGCCTACCCCTTGATGGGAGGTAATGGCATCCAGAGAACACAAGACACTTGCCCATTTGGCTTTCTTCATCCCTGTGTTTCTGTTTCTTCACCTCTCTCTTTTTCATATTTTATTTATTATTTTTATTTTATGTGTATGGGTATATTGTCCACATGTGTGTAAGTGCACCCATGTCATACAATGCTCATGGAAGTAAAAAGAGGGTATTAGATTCCCCTGTAACTGGAGTTATAGATGGCTGTTAGCTGCTATGTGGGTGCTGGGAAAGGAACCTGGGTCCTCTGAAAGAGCAGCTAGTACTCTAAACAGCTGAGCCATCTCTCCAGCTCCTTTTCACATCTCTCTTTGACTTCTTTTGAATCAGATTTTCTTATTCTTTCCCTCCTACCACAGCAGAGAGATCCCATCATTAAAATACAGCTTCATGAGCTGGGTATGGTGGCACATGCCTTCAATCCCAGCACTTGGGAGGCAGAAACAGGTAGATCTCTGTGAGACTGAAGCCGGTCTGCTCTCTATAGGAAGTTTCAGGCCAGCTGTGGCTACAGGGAGACCCTGTCTCAAAAAGACAACACAACAACAAAATACTATTTCCTACTGCTGTATAGGGCTATCCTCTGAGCCAAACTGCCAACATCTTCTTGAGTTTAGCTGTACCTGCTTGCTGAGTCTGCTGACTGTTGACACTCCCTCATAGAGGGAGGGGTGGAAAGGGTCATTGGACCCTCACCCAGGTAACCACTCCTCCCAACCTGTTGTGTGCAATTCTAATTGCATAAGGCCTCAGGAAAGGCCTAGCATATATAGATGGGGAGAAGGATTATGGGAGGGGGTGCCATGTTTGCAGCTATAGGGAAGTCATCATTCATGTTAGGTGAAGATTTTCCTGAGGGCCGTTTAGGAGCAGCACCCACACTCCTATAAGTAACTCCTAATCTATACTCTGTAAGCCCAATAAATTCACAGATCCCCCAGGGTGAACTTTGGTGGGATCGACCTTGAGTTTGTTCTTGGGACCTTGGGAATGCGGGAAGGGACATCATTTATATCTCCCTCAGAGAAGGAATTTTAGCAACATACACATTTTAATTAATTAATTTATTTATTTTAGTATTACACTGTAACCCAGGCTGGTCTGGAACCTACTATTGTAGCCCAGGTTGGTCTCAAAATCAAGGCAATCTTCCTGCCTTCACCACTCAAGCACTGGGACCAGCACACACTTAAGGGCACGCTTTCTGTGAATAAGTCACAGACTGAGGCACATCCTACATAAAGGGAAACAAACCTGCCCAAACCCACCAAATGGGTACATGGTGGGGAAGAGGGAGGAACCCACACAAAGCATAACAAGGCATTTTATTATAAAACGAGAAGTGGTTAGGAGATATAGCAGGCAGCAAGAGCTGTCAGGGGGTCTCAGCAAATACAGTCATTTCTCAGTATCTATAGAAAAGTGGTCTCAGGACTCCTCAAATACCAAAATCCACTGACATTCAAGCCGCTATACAAAATGGAACAGTATTTGCACAAAAACTACGCACATCCTCCTGTATACTGTAAGTCACCTTTAGACTATAATACTTAATACAATGTAAGTGCTATGTCAATAGTCACTCTATTGTTTGGGAATAGGGACAGGAATAAAAGCCTGCATATCCGGTACAGACACAGCCATGACCTAACCATACAATATACGTCAGCAACAATATGACATTTCTTTCGAATATTTTCACCCCAGCCTGTGGAATCCACTGATGTGGAACCCACAGATACAGAAGGGTGATTGCACTTCCCTGAGAAAGTGCCATTTAGGCTGAGACCTGAGCTCTAAGAAAGGGCTTAACCAGGCATGAAAGGGCAGAGGAGGGAGGCAGGCTTACCCTACAGGAGGAAGCAGGTGCCCTGGTTCTAAAACTAGTATTACCACCTGCCACCTGTGTGTGATTGTCAATACAGTTGAACTTTATCCTCTGACCTCTGTAAATTGTCTAGTAATAGTACCTACCTGCTTAGGTTGCTGTAAAAAAGTAAATGAGTTAATTCATGCAGGTGTTTAGAATAGCACCTGACTCATTGAGGCCAGTGACTGTTCAGTTAAATACATATATAAATTTGGCAGCCAAGCAAAGTGGTGGATGCCTATAATCCCAGCACTAGGGAAGTAGGAACAGGAGGATCATGAGTTTCAGGTCAACCCAGGATAAATATTAGAGAGATCATGAGGGGGGGTGTCTGTCTGTCTTTGTGTGTGTGTATGTGTGTGTGCGTGTGTGTATAAAAATGAAAGGTTAAGGGCTGGAGAGCTGGCTCGGCAGTTAAAAGCACTGGCTGCTCTTGCAGAGGACCCAGGTTTGGTTCCCAGGACCCACATGGCAGCTAACTGTTATAGGTCAGAGTTGGCAAAAAAACTCACCAGCACCACTTTAAGAAAAGTAGCAAGGTAAATGTTTATTATTTCAACTGGCTGGGCTGTCTATCTCAGGAGTAGACGCGGCCCTGATCATTGTCGGGCCAGAGTTTTTTTGTTTTGTTTTGCTTGTCTTTTTTTCTTTCTTTTTTTGGTCTTTTTGAGAGAGGGTCTCCCTGTAGCCCCAGCTGGCCTGGAACTCACTAGACTAGGCTGACCTTGAACTCACAGAGATCCGCCTGCCTCTGCCTCCTGAGTGCTGGGATTAAAGGCGTGTGCCACCTCGCCCGGCTAAGGAAAGATTTTTTAAAATATTTATTTTTATTTTATGTATATGAGTGTATTGCCTGCATGTATGCACCCATGTCATGCAATGCCCACAGAGGTCAGAAGAGGGTGTCAGACCCCCTGGAAATGGAGCTATGGCAGTTTTTGGCTGCCATGTGGGTGCTAGGAACCGAACCCAGGTCTTTTGCAAAAGTAGCCAGTGCTCTTAACTGCTGAGCCATCTCTCCAGCCCCAGAAAGATTCTTTTTTGAAGACAAGAAAAAGCTGAGCATGTTGCAATGCTATCTGGGAGGAGCCATTAAAGAGATGGGAAATTTAGGGGAATGGATACAAGGACTGAAGCAACAAGAGCAGTGTCCCTGAGGAGGCAGAAGAGGATTCATCCACAGGAGAGGGAGTCTGGAGGGTGTAAGGTGGGGTGGGTGCCAATAAATGAACTGGCGGTGTAGGTGGGAATCTACAAATGTCTCTATTTACACCAGCAAGCAGGGACATGCTGTCACCTGAGATGAGCAAGTAAGAGTCATGCTCATCCTTCCAAGAAAATTGCCAACAATCTTCTTTTTCTTTGTTTTTTTTTTTGTTTTTTTTTTTGAGACAGAGTCTCCCTGTTACTCCAGCTGTCCTAAAACTCACTGTGCAGACCAGGCTGGCCTTGATGTCACAGAAATCTGCCTGCTTCTGCCTCCCAAGTGCCAGGATTAAAAGAATATGCTGAGCCAGGCATGGCAGCACACCTTTAGTCCCAGTACTTGAGAGGCAGAGGCAGGCAGATCTCTGTGAGTTTGAGGCCAGCCTGATTTACCTAGTGAGTTCCAAGACAGCTAGGGCTACAGGGAGACCCCGTTTCAAAAGAAAAAAAAAAAAAAAAAAAAAAAAAAAAAAAGCCACCACACCTGGCTAACAATCTTCTTAACAATAACCTCTCACCGCCTAGGACCTGACAAGTCACAAAATAGCTCCTCAGCATGCCCTCAATCCATCCTTTCAACAACCCCAGAGAATAACCGTGTCATTCTTCTTTGTGAGAAGAAACCAAACCAAGAGGGGCCAAGTCCTGAGGCCAAGTCCCCTCTTCGTGAGACCCTCCCCCAACCTAGAACCTTTTAACTGTGATCTAGCTAGAGCTCAGATCTAAAATGTCCTCAAAGTGTCCAGGGATTGAAGGCTTGGTCTCTGGCATTACCAGGAGGTAGAACCAAAGGGGAGGAACTTAGATCATTGGGGAAGTACCCTTGAAGAAGATATTGGAACCCTAACCAATATCCTCTTCTTCCTCCTCTCTCTTTGCTTCTTGGCTACCATGGGTAACCAGGCCTCCTCTACCACATACTGCTGTGATATACTATACCACTACAGGCCCAAACTAACAGGACTAGGACCATAGGAAAAGTCTCTGAAACCATGAGCTAAACTAAATGTTTCCTTCTTTAGGTTGACTATCCCAGGTATTTTGTTATAGTAACGGAAAACTAACAAAAGCATCCACACTAGAGCTTTCTTGCAGGTCTTCATGGAGGTACATACATGCATGCACACATGAATACAAACATATAGCTTTCCAAAGGGCCCTGAGGCTGCTACCACCCCCATCTCCCAATGGGGTGTGATTGTGCAGGACAGCTCTTGCTACAGAGAGAATTATAAATCTGTTCTCGCTGGGAGGAAAAGTTAATTAATCCTTCACAAATTAAAAAATACTGCAGAACAATGGGAATAGCATGTTAAGATCTGTACACAAAATGGGAAGAATGTAACAATGTGACTGCGATTGTGTTTGTTTAGATTTGCACAGAACACTTCTGGAAGGATGCCCTCCAAACTGTAAGGATGATTGCCTCTGAGGAAGGAATCTGCAGGAGACATTTCAGTGTGTTCCCTTCTGGGTCTTTTGGAAAGAAAGTAAATAGAAGGCTTTGGCACATAGCTCAATAGCAGAGCACTTGCCTGGTTGGCTCAGTATTCAGTCCTTCTCACCGAAGAAAGAAAAAAAAACGCAAATATAAAATATACACATGTGGTTGGCTGCTACAAGCAGCAGACTATTTAAGGCACCACAAAAGTAACTGAGGTCTGCTGCCAGGTCTAAAAATGAGTGGATTTGGGTGTGTGTGTGTGTGTGTGTGTGTGTTGCTAGGGATGAAACCCAGAGCCTCATGCAAGTATTCTACCACTAAGCTACATCATAAGGGGATTTTTGGCCTATAATACTGTACTGCCCACCTGTAGCTAAGGGAGACAACCAGCTATTGTTCTAAAATGGTGGCTAAATTTGTTTTCTCCCCCTATCTAGAAGCCTTTGAGAGGGAACTGACACTGATTCTAACTATTCCAACAGCTATCAAAATACCTGAAAGCAAATCCTGAGTCCATCACTCTAGAGTCCAGCCTTGGAAGACAAAAGAAAAATGAGGAGGAACCCAATAGAGGGATGCTTTTGGAAGC
>NW_008360324.1:2607155-2617966 GCF_000622305.1 Nannospalax galili | reverse complement strand
GGGTACTCCAATTGCCTCACCCTGAGTCCCTGTTCAGCATGGAAGAAACCAAAGCAGTCTGGGTCCCGATTCCATACTGGGGGTAAAAAGACCCCAAAGAAAAGTAGCCTGTTTCTTGGCTAAAACTCACAATGTCCTTGGGCCTCTTAGCAACCTACTCCATTCCAAAGGCCAAAAATGTCAAAAATATTTAGGAGCTTTATTCTAATCCTTAAAAGATTTTAGGGTTACCTCTTCAGAAGGGGGAATGTTAGAACAGCCACCATTCTAAAGGCCAAATACATCGAAAATATTTGGGAGATTTATCTAATACTTAAAAAGATTTTATGGTTACTTCTTTAGAGTTGGGAATGTTAGAGTAGCCAAAAGGCCTATAAACAAATCAATCAATCAATCAATCAATCAAAGAAGAAGAAAGAGTACATGAAGTTATCAGAAAAAAGTGATGGGGAGATGGGAGGAGTTGGAGGGGAGGGAGTGGGCATGGATTTGATCAAAACACCTTATATGCATGTATGAAATTCTCCATAAATTATTTATTTTTAAAAATTTATTGTTTTTATTTTTTGTGTATGAATGTATTGCTTGCATGTAGGTAAATGCACCCATGTCGTGCCATGTCCATGGAGGTCAGAAGAGGGGGGCAGCCATGTGAGTCAGGAGAGGAAATGTAGGCCTTCTAAGAGGTCTGCAGAAAGCCCTTCTTCTCTCAGATGGGGCTGTAGGCAGGGTGGTCACATAGTGCACAAACAGTCCCAAGACACCTTCGGTCCTGGAGCCTGAGTTTGCCTGGCCTCACCTGACCTGGCGCATAGCCTCTCTTGGGTGTGTTCTTGTGAACAGAGGTGAGGATGCCATCAAAGTCTGTAGCGCCTGTGTCCTTTGTTTCAAGGAAGTCATCTGTCCATGAACAGAAACGTCTGGCTATAAAGGCCCACATAGGCCTCATCCCTTTCCGCATCTCTGCCCCAGCCCCTTTGCCAACACTTCAGCAACGGTAAAAATACTCAGTGATTTTTGGGTAGTTCATAGGCACAAAACCAGAAAATCATGAATCAGGGTCTTACATGGAATTCTAACTCAGAAAGTTTTGGGTTTTATTTCTACCTCTGCCACACAGCAGCAATATGGCCTTGGGCAAGCCATCAAACTTTGTGGAAACTCAGTTTCTTCTTCTTCAAAGAGGGCACCATGACACTTGATACACGAAGCTGTTGAGAGAGGGGTTGGAGAGATGGCTCAGCAGTTAAGAGCACTGGCTGCTCTTGCAGAGGACCTGGGTTAAATTCCCAGCACCCACACGGCAGCAAACAACCATCCCAACTCCAGTTCCAGGGAATCTAACGCCCTCTTCTGACCTCTCTGGGGCATTGCATGACATGGGTGCACCTACCTACCTGCAAGCAATACATTCATATGCATACAATAAAAATAAAAATAAATTTTTAAAAAAACCACTGGGAGGATGAAAAGGAACAATGTGCTTGGCAAAGCTGGCCAATGGTTGCACACACTAGAGGCTCCACAATGGTTGTCTCCCTGCTTACCTGTCACTTTCATGCATGCTAGGCAAGTGCTCTACCACTGAGCCATATCCCCAGTACCCCTTCTCCCTCCCCCCCACCTTTCCTGTCTTCCTTCAGCATCACAGTCATACTGTGATTCTTGCTGTTCCCACCTATTACTCTGGACTCTTTGGTAAGAAGCTCCTGTAAACCCTATTCAGGCTAACCAGTGCATGAAAGAAGGTGCTTTGGCTTTTTTTTCCATCTTAAAAAGGAAAAAAAAAAAAAAAGGGAAAATTTCAAAATTCATAATTTTATACCTTTTTGACTAGGCTGGCCTTGATCTCACAGAGCTCTACCAGTGCCTGCGAGTGCTAGAATTAAAGGTGTGCACCACCATGCCCAGCTTTTTTTTTTTTTTTTAACAGACTTAATTCTTTAACAGCCTTAATTCACTTTATTTTTCTCATATAAAAGCCCTAGGTAGTAGCCACAGCTGGAGCCTGGGTTCTCTGCACAGAGGCTCTGGTGTGGGTTTTCACAAGATCATAGGTGAACTCCTGATAGGGAGACTTGGTGAAGAGGGGCTCTTTCCTCTAGAGGTCAGGGGTCAGATAGCTGTAGGTCTTAGAGATGGCATCAAAGGTGGCCTCGCTGAAGTTGCCCAGAGTGGCAGTGCAGCCCCTGGCTGATGTGTGGCAGTTATCAATACCAGCCATCATCAGTAGCTTCTTGGGAACAGGAGCAGAAACCATGCCAGTGCCTCTGGGGGCAGGGATAAGGCACACCAGCACAGAGCCACAACAGCCTGTCACCGGTATGGGGCTTGCCAATCTTGTTTCCCCAGTAGCCTCTCCGAACAGGGACAATGGAAAGCTTGGCCAAGATGATGGCCCCTCGAATTGCAGTGGCTACCTCCTTGGAGCACTTAACACCGAAACCAACATGACCGTTGTAATCCCCAATGGTGACAAAAGCCTTGAACCTGGTCCGCTGGCCAGCCCTGGTCTGCTTCTGCACTGGCATGATCTTAAAACCTCATCCTTAAGAGATGCTCCCAGGAAAAAGTCAATAATCTCGGATTCCTTAATGGGCAGGGAGAAGAGGTAGATCTCCTCCAGGGACTTGATCTTCATGTCCTTGACCAGGCGGCCCAGCTTGGTGACTGGAATCCACTCCTTGTCTTCAGCTTTGCTTCCACGAGCCCCACGGCCCCGACTGTGGCCGGATAGACAGCTACCAAATCCTCCACGGAAACCGCTGGGCCTCCCAAGTCTGGGCCCCCGGGTCCTCCGGGCCCTTCCGCTGCACTGGCTTCATCCGCCATTTGGTGTTTCCCGAGGAAGAAGTGGCCTTACTTATTTTAATGAATGTGCATGTATGTGTATGAGCATGTGATTGTTGCTGTGGGGGGAGGGGTGTGCAAGTGCAAGTATATGCATGCATGGGGGCTCCAGAGGGTAACCTTAGAAGTCATCCTCAGAAATGGCCTCCACCTCCTTCGAAACAGGGTCTCTCATTGGCCTGGAGCTCACCAATCAGGCTAGACTGGCTGGCCAGGGAGCCCCAGGGATCCTCATGTCTCTGCCTCCCAGTGGGGTGTGGCTAGCTGTGGATATTTATCAGCTCTGCTGTCCTCAGTGTCAGCTTTATTTTATGTATTTTTCGCTCGTTCATTCACCAAATACTTCCTGAACACTTGCTGTATGTCTCATCATACATCAGGCCATTGAGAAACGTTAAGTGAACAAAACAGACCAGTTCCTTGTCCTTTTGCACCTTGCAGCCTAGTGGTGAGAGGAAGCTGGTATTCAGAGCTGGGGTGTAGCTCAGTAGAGCATGTGCACAGCATGTGTAAGGCCCTGGGCTCCATCCTTATTACTATATTACCACAAATATTAATAACAATAATAATACATAAATACATTACATAGTATTTCTTAAAATATTTTATTTATTGATTGATTTTTATTTTATTTTTTGGTCTTTTTTTTTTTTTCAGTCTTTTTGAGACAGGGTCTTTCTGTAGCCCCAGCTAGCCTGGAACTTACTATTTAGACCATGCTGGCCTTGAACTCACAGAGATCTGCCTGCCTCTGCCTTCTGAGTGCAGGGATTAAAGGCATGTGCCACAGCTGACCTGAAAGTGGCTTTGTAGACCAGGCTGGCCGAGATCTCACAAAGATCCACCTGCCTCTGTCTCCCGAGTATTGGGATCAAAGGTGTGTGCCACCATGCCTGGCTTTTATTTATTTTTACTTTATGTGTATGATGAGTATATTGCCTGCATGTATGTAAGTACGTCTGTTGTGTAAGGCTCAAGAAGCAGTCAGAAGAGGGTGTCAGATCCCCTAGAACTGGAGTTACAGACAGTTGTTAGCCACGATGTGAATGCTAGAAACCAAACCCGGATGTCTGTTGTGTAATACCCAAGAAGCAGTCAGAAGAGGGTGTGAGATCCCCTGGAACTGGAGTTACAGACAGTTGTTAGCCACCATGTGAATGCTAGAAACCAAACCCGGATCCTCTGGAAGAGCAGCCAGTGCTCTTAACCATTGACCCATCTCTCCAACCCCATACATAGTATTTTTTTAAATATTTGTTTCCTATCCTGTAGATGTGAAGCATTTCCCATTCTCAACCATGTTCAGCAGCAGCTGAAGCTCCACTGTACTCTCCTGTCTGCTGTCCTCAGGCTCGGGCCCAGAATGCCTGCCACACCTGCGAACCATGTTAATCATCCCACTTCCTTGGGATGCTTAGGGCACTGGCTCCATGGGAAGCCCAGAGTTGGCAGGCAACACTGGTGTTGACCACTACAATCTGTGTGCTACATTCTTGTAATTATTAAACTCATTATTTTTCTTATTAAAAAATTTTATTTTATGTTTTTGAGTGTTTTGCCTGCATGTAAGTGCACCCATGTCATACAAAGCCCATGGAGGCCAGAAGAGGGCCTCAGATCCTCTGGAGCTGGAGTTATGGATGGTTGTGAACCACCATGTGGGTGCTGGGAACCAAACCTGGGTCATCTGGAAGATCAACTAGTGCTCTTAACTGCTGAGCCATCTCTCCAATCCCCTCATTGTATAGTAGTTGAGAATGCTCTAAAAATAAAGTAGAAGCAGGTGGATGGGGTCCAGAGTACCTGTGTGGTGACAGGGTGTATTTCCAAGTAGAGGAGTCAAAGTGGGTCTCAGGAAAAGGCAAGGAGGAGAGGGCTTCTCCTTGCAGATATCTGGGGACAGTGTTCCAGGCACAGAGACCCGCAGGTGGCAGGGCTTCCATTTCAGAGATGTCAGTGTGTTCATGAAACAAGACAGTCAGTTGAGTGGACAGAGTGAGTGAAAAGGAAACAAGAAAAAGCAAAGCCAGAGCTAGGCCTGGTGGATAGGCCTGTCCCAGCTACTTGGGAGGCTGAGGCAGAACTGAAAGTTCAAGGCCTGCCTAGGCTATAGAGGAAATTCAAGGCCAGCCTGGGCAACTTTGTCTCAAAATAAAATTTTGCAAAGGGGCAAGGTCTGGGATGACGACGCCATTGGTAAAGTACTTGCTTGCAAACACAAAGACATGAATTTGATCCTCAGAACCCATACAAAAAAAGCTAATGTGTTGGGGCTGGAGAGATGGCTCAACAGTCAAGAACACTGGTTGTTCTTGCAGAAGACCTGGATTTGAATCCCAGCACCCACATGGCAGCTAACAACTGTCTGTAACTCCAGTCCCAGGGGATCCGACAGCCTCTTCTGATCAATGCGGGCATTGCACAACACGGGTGCACTTACCTACATGCAGGCAATACATGCATACACATAAAAATAATAAATAATTTTTTAAAAAGCCAGTGTAGTGGTGCACACTTGTAATACCAGAGCCAGGGAAATGGAAACAAGCAGATCCCTGGGGCTCTCTAGTCAGCCCAACTTGATGAATTCCAGGCCAGTGAGACACCCCTACCTCAAAAAAGAAAGGTGGTCGGTGTCTGAGAGACAACACCCAGGGTTGTCCTCTGACCTCCACACACATACACACACATGTACATACAATATTTTTTAAAAGAGAGGATGGGGATGTAGCTTGGTGGTACAGCACTTGTCTATAATGTGTGAGAACCTGGTTCACACAGTTCCACATTCCTCCAGTGGTGGGTTGGTGGAACAGATTGGAGGATGGAGTACTTCCTGATGTTGGGCAGCAGTTTCATCCTTCTCTGAGTGGCTGCATTCCCCACAGCCCCTCCCCCGAGGTCCCAGGCTGTGCATGGCAGTGGCTTTGCCTCTGTGTTGGGCTTATTCTGAACACAGGGGAGGTCTCTGTCATTTGCAGATTCTGGTCTTGGGAGGGCTGATTCTTTAGACTGAACTTCACACCTCCCTTGATGGCCAGCTGTGGTCTTGACTCTGCACGTGGTCCTGGGCACCCAGGCTTTGATGTTGGACCTTCCCGTTCCCAGGCATCAAGAGGTTTTCTATCATTTTTCTATTACTCTTCTACAGCCCCAGTGTGCCTTCACCTGTGCCCTACAGAAAATGTAAAACACCAAATTGAACTTCTATAGATTAAAAATCAAAAAGACCAAAAAAAAAACAAAAAACAAACACAGTATGAGAAGTTTGAAAAAAACTAAGTATTATAATAACTAAACTGATAAACTTCTCAAACTAAAAATATCTAATTGTATTTTAGAATGTAAATTTACAAGTTTATATGTCTACTATAATTTTTGTGTATTATTTATTGACAAAACTGTACTACCGAGCTTCAACAATACTGTGAAACTTATCACTGTTGCTTGTAATATGAGTTTGGAATTTACTCCCTTTCCAAATTCTCCAACCCATACAAAGTTTTTTTAATGTAATCATGTTATTTTTTTTTATGTGTATGCGTGTATTGCCTGCATGTAGGTAAGTGCACCTGTGTTGTGCAATGCCTGAGGAGGTCAGAAGAGGCTGTTGGATCCCCTGGGACTGGAGTTACTGACAGTTGTTAGCTGCCATGTGGGTGCTGGGACTCAAACCCCGGTCTTCTGCAAGAACAACCAGTGTTCTTAACCGTGGAGCCATCTCTCCAGCCCCTAATTATGTTATTTTTTAAAAGAAAGCAATGCTAATAAAATTTTTTAAATGAAAATTTTAAACAAGAATAAAAAAGAACCTGGGCCTAATTCCCAGTACTGTCAAAAAAAGAAAAAATGAGGTCAGAAAGTCTCCCCATGGGGGAGGAACAGAAGCAGCTCGAGTAGGTTTTTGGAGAATGTTTCAGCTGTCTATTGCCACATAACAAATTTTCCTAAAACCCTGCAGCTAAAACAAGAGCACGCCCTATCCCACAGTCCTATGAGTGAGGAATCTGGACACATCTCAGAAAAGCCCTCTGCTTTAGTCTGTCATGGGCTGTAATCCAGGTGCTAGCCAAGAACAGTTATCTCAAGGCATACCCAGAGAAGGAAGGACCAGCTTCCAAGCTCCCTCACATGACTGGGAACTGTTTCTTGCAAGACACCAGATTTGGGTTTATCAGTTCTTTGCTATGTGGGCCTCTCTAATATGGCAGCTTGGTTTATCAAAGTCCAAGAAGAGAGATAGAAAGACAGCAATCACAGTCTTTTCTAATCTAATCTCAGAAGTGACATACAAGCTAGGTGTGGTAGTGCACGCCTGAAATTCCAGCTACTTGGAAGCTGAGGTAGGGGGATTACAAATTCAAGGCCAGCCTAGGCAATTTAGCAAGACCCTGGACTTCGGGTGTAGCTCAGTAATAGAGAGCTCAACTGATGTGCTCAAGGCCCTGGCTCTATTCCCAGTACCACAAGGGGGGAAAAAGTGACACGGACCAGCAAGACAGTTCAGCGAATAAAGTGCTTGCCTTGAAAGCTTGATGACCAGAGTTTAATCCCCAGGACCCATGTAACAGTGGAAGGATTGAACCGATTCTACAAAATTGCCCTCTGACCTCCACATGCACACCATTGACATGTGTACCCACACTCACACATCATATACACATACGATATTAATAAATAAAAAAATTGCAAGTTATATCTTTGGATTTTGTCATATTCTGTTACTTATAAATAAGTCACTGGATTCAGCCTACTCCCAGGAAGAGGAGGAGCTGGATATCAGAAGGTAACAATCTTGGGAACCAGACGCTGCCTCAGAGTCCATCACAAGAACTTAGTTTTGATTCTAACTGACATGGGAAAGTTAGTACTAGGGTTTGAACAAAGATCTAGCAATTTTCTGACTTCGACTGTTAAAGTGTCATTCTGGCTAATGTGTCGAGAATAGATAGTGGGACATGGGCAAGGTAGAAATACAGAAGCCAGTGGGAGGCTAAGCAGACTTCCTAGCAGGAGACTGGCACTAACAATGGAGTTAATGAGGAGTGGATAGATTTGGAGTCTGTCTTGTAAGAGTTCCCCATGGACTGGATGTGGGTGTGAGATAAAGAGAAACATCAGCGGGGCATAGTGATGCATGCCTTTAATCCCAGTACTTGGGAGGCAGAGGCAAGCAAATCTCTCTGAGTTCAAGGCCAGCCTGGAGTACATAAAGAGTTCCAGGCCAGCTGGGAGACACTGTCTCAAAAAGACCAAAAAAAAAAAAAATCATCAATGGCAGGCTCT
The DNA here is from genome assembly GCF_000622305.1 of Nannospalax galili. Lineage (NCBI taxonomy): Eukaryota > Metazoa > Chordata > Mammalia > Rodentia > Spalacidae > Nannospalax > Nannospalax galili. The sequence goes on along the minus strand of NW_008360324.1, from coordinate 2,609,830 downwards.
GAAGATGGAGTCCCAACTTCTTGGGAAGCTAAGGTGTGATTATTTCTTGACCACACTTCAAGATCAAGTTCAAGATCAGCTTAGGTGACTGACATAGTGAGACTACATCTCTCAGAAAAGAGCGAGAAAAGCATTGAAGTTCATTTGAAGAACATTGGATCTGAGCAGGTGTGGAGGATGGAGCATCAGTAGCTCCTGCCTAACTCTGTATTCCCAAGCTCCTCCAACAGGAAGTAAAAATGGCACTTGTCCAATGACTGCAGATCAAGTTCCAGATTTGGTGTCATTGGCTTGGTAATGCTGCTGAGATTCGGGGATGTGATGGCCTGCCTGACTAGATGCCATATGCAACCTGAGGCCAGGAAAGGTGTCAATTTCTCCTGAATCATAGGCCATGGTAGGAAAAAAAAAAAAAAAAGATTCCTCAAGGAAAATCTTGGTGCCATTTTTGAGAAGAAAGCAGGGCCAAACCACAAATGACCACTACGATCTCAAATCACCTGCTATAGTTTGCATTTTGAATAGCTCCCGGGCCATGTGTTAAAGGCTTAGTCCCCAGCATATCACTTGTGAGAGGTGATGGAGTTTTTAGAGGGTAGAGCCTTGTGGGAAGAAGTCAAGCTATCAGAGTTGTGCCCTTGAAGGGGATATTGGAACCATCTTATTACTTTTCCTCTCATTTTCACCCCAGGAGGTGTTGGTTTTGTTCTAGCACATGTTCCCACCATGATATACTGTTTCACCAGAGGTCCAAAGATAATGGAACCAGCTGACCATGAACTGAAACTTCCAAACCCGCTCTTATGTTTGGATCTGAAACATTCCCCCTAAGTTCATGTATTAACAACTTGGTCCCCAGTGCAATGGTGTTCAAAGGTGAGTCCTTTGGGAGGTAATTGTATCATAAGAGTTGCAGCCTCATCAGTGGGTTAATCTATTGATAGGTGGGTACCACCATTTAATGGGCTATTAGAAGACAGTGGAAACTTCAGGAGGTGGGCCCAGTTGGAGGAAGTCATTGGCCTCTTCCTTTTGCTCTCTTATTCAGTGTATGTGTGAGGGTTTCACAATGCAGCCCATGATGGCCTCAAACTCAAGATCCTACCTCGGTTTCCCAAGTGCCAGGATTCAACACATTCTTGGCTCTCTTTTGCTCTCTCTCTCTCTTCCTCTCTCATATTTATTTTTATTTTTATTGTATGTGTATGCATGTATTGCCTGCATCTATGTAAGTGCACCCGTGTTGTGCAATGCCCATGGGGGACAGAGGAGTACATGGGACCCTCTGGACTGGAGTTATGGATAGTTATTAGCCTCCATATGGAATCTGGGATTCAAACCTGGGTCTTCTGCAAGAGCAGCCAATGCTCTTAACTGCTGAGCCATCTCCCCTGCCTTTGTATTCCCCCTGCCAAGCTGTTTTCTTGGGTATTCTATCACAGTGAAGAAAAGCTAACTACAGTCATCTTCGGCCTTTTAATAGCGACTCACTCACCTTTACTCATATATCTAACCTAACAGTCTCATGACTAATAGATAAACTTGTCAGAAGGTACCGCTAAGCTTAGCAGATCTAGTCCGCACCTACTGCTAAAGCTGAGATGGGTTATAACATCTGAAACAGAGATTCCCCCTCTTTGCTGTAGCCTACCTATTGATCGATGGTCTTCTTTCATTGTTTTAGTATAAAAATTCATCTAATTTCTTCCACAACAGAATATGTGATTCCAGGTAACATGAATTCATATTCCCAGGCAAATGGGCACTCATATTTGGTCTAAGAGAAACGATTTTCCTGTTTCCTTTAAAGCAGAGTCATTATGTTGACACACAGCATCTGTAAGTTTTAATGCAGTCTGTTATGCTGCTTCATTTAGTTTTTTTAATGAGTTGTTTATTTATATATTTATTTTTGGTCTTTTTGTGAGGCCAGCACCATGTAGGTGCTGGGAACCAAACCTGGGTCCTCTGGAAGAGGTTTATCTCCTTTGTGGATATGGTTCCCCTTCCAGGTGGCTCGGAGCTCTTAATCTCTGAGCCATCTCTCTAGCCCATTACACCACCCTCTTTAAACTCCAGCAATGGGGTGTTATTAAAAAAAATACCTACTTGGAAAACTCCAAGGAGTTACATTCACCTCATGTATCAGAATTCTTTGGCACCCTGGTCAATGATGCTCAAATGATGGCTCGGAGCTCTTAATCTCTGAGCCATCTCTCTAGCCCATTACACCACCCCCTTTAAACTCCAGCAATGGGGTGTTATTTAAAAAAAAATACCTACTTGGAAAACTCCAAGGAGTTACATTCATCTCATGTATCAGAATTCTTTGGCACCCTGGTCAATGATGCTCAAATGGGCTACACTCAGAAAAGGAAGGGCATTTGGCTGCTAAGAGCAAGGATAGTCGCAGCTTAGGTGTGTAATATTCTGGAGAAAGTGGCAAGCCTTTCAGGGCTCAGTCCTGAAGCAAGAGACCTAAAAGGGCCAGAAAAGGAAGCATGAAGATGTAGCTAACCACTTCCCTTTGGCTCACTCTGTTCCTAACAGGCTGTTTTTTTCCTGTTCCTTATTGGTGTCTTGAGTCTCTAGTCTCAGGACCTTTACCTTGGTTATCTCCTTTGTGGATATGGTTCCCCTTCCAGGTGGCTCGGAGCTCTTAATCTCTGAGCCAT